>NC_060186.1:56201168-56513668 GCF_021184085.1 Oncorhynchus gorbuscha
CAGGGGTGTCAAAGTCAAATGGACGGAGGGCCAAATAAAAATTTTAGCTACAAGCCGAGGCCGGACTGTTCGAATGTTCATTGAAAATTTTTTAAATGACGCATATAGTCTAGTGAACCTAATTGAACCTACTGAAAACCTAACAAATATATTCCAATATGATCAGATAAATAAAGCAATATTTTCTTATGGCTCTGTCAGTAATCTTTAATTTTCAACAGACACAAAGACAAATTTCCTTTATATAAAAATCCCCATAACATGAACATTAAATGAAAGAAACCGGTATTCAAGGCACCATCAGTAGCCTATATTTTCTATTTTAGCAAAAGTGGGCTAAATTTACTTCAAAGAAAAAAACAATAATAGCAATTTTCTATCATCCACTCAACTGAAATATTTTTAAAATATAATTGGATTGAAATACAATAAAATAAAGTGCAAAAATCTATTAATCAAAAACAACACTTTGTTTAAGGAGAAGTAACATGCAGTGAAAACAAATATTAAACTTTAACTTTTAAACTTGAACTGAGTAAAAACTCTAAATATGTGATTGCACAGTAATGTTCACTTGTTTGAGGTTGAGGGTGATACTTGGTGGTGTCCCATCTTTTCCACAAGTTCATCAATGTTCGGGGTAAGGCTCTGAGCTGAGGAAATCCTCAGAATTGAGTGGAGGTGTTCAGCAGTAAGTCGACTTCTGTGTGATGTTTTGTTCAAGTTCATCAAAGAAAACAGTTGTTCACACAGGTATGTGCTGCCAAACATAGACAACGTTTGAGCAGCCTGGATGCGCAGCTGGGGCATTGTGTCGGGGAGGAAACGGGCGAACTCCGCAGCACCCACTGCCGCATATTTTGCCCTCAGTGCATCATTGCATTGGAGGTCAATCAACTCCATTTGGAGGTTTGGTGGTGAGCTTTCCACGTCAACAGCAAATGGGTTACCGAGCAGTTCCAACCTGCTTTTTTGTGCTTCAAAGTCAGCAAATCGGCGTCGAAAGTCAGCGGCAAGCATACCTATTTTATCAGCCAACTGTGCGCTCGGGAACGCACTGGTAGAGAGCTTCTCTTTCATGGTCTGGCAGCTGGGAAAGTGGCTCAAATTTTCTTTCCGCATCTGCGTCTCCCACAGAGTCAGTTTGGTTTTAAATGCCTTCACTGTACTGTACATATCAGAGATGACACGATCCCGACCCTGCAGCTGCAAGTTCATTGCATTCAGATGACTCGTAATGTCACACAGAAAAGCCATTTCACACAGAAACATTTCGTCTCGGAGTTGTGTTGTGTCTTTCCCTTTGCTGTCCAAGAACAGACAAATCTCCTCACGAAGCTCGAAACATCTTTGAAGCACCTTTCCCTGGCTTAGCCATCGCACCTCTGTGTGATAAGGCAAATCACCATGCTCCGTTTCTAACTCCGTCAGAAATGCCTTGAACTGGCGGTGATTCAAACCTTTGGCTCTGATAAAGTTAACTGTGCGCGTGATGATGCTCATTACATGCTCCATTTTCAAGGCTTTACCGCACAACGCTTCCTGGTGTATGATACAATGATAAGCTGTCAGCTCACCTGTCGCGTTTTCCTCTTGCATCTTTTCCCGTATCTTCGCCACCAGTCCGCTCCTGTGTCCACACATCGCAGGTGCTCCGTCGGTTGTCAAACCCACGAGTTTTTCCCAAGGCAGCTCCATCTCATTTACACATCTTGACACCTCTTCATACAAATCATGCCCCGTAGTTGTGCCATGCATAGGACGTAAAGCCAAAAACTCCTCTGTCACGCTTAGGCTGGAGTCCACTCCGCGGATGAAAATTGACAACTGGGCAATGTCAGAAATGTCGGTGCTCTCATCCACAGCCAAGGAATATGCAATGAAATCTTTTCCCTTTTTCACAAGCTGCTCTTTTAGATTGATGGACAACTGGTCTACTCTCTCGGCAATGGTGTTTCTGCTCAGACTCACATTTAAAGAGTTGCCTTTTTCTGGGCAAACTTCGTCACAAACTTTAATCATGCAGTTTTTGATGAAATCCCCTCCGTAAATGGCCGGGCTGATTTAGCGATCTCTTCTGCCAAAATAAAACTGGCCTTGACAGCAGCCTGGCCTTGTGATTTGGCTTTTTTGAACAGAGCCTGTCGAGATTTGAGGCCTCGTTTTAATTCCTCTGCCTTTTGTAGCCTTTGTTCCATGTCCATATTCTTGTTTTTGTCCGCGTGTTTCGTTTCATAATGTCGTCTCAGATTATACTCTTTCAGTACCGCCACACTTTCTCCACACAGAAGACACACAGGTTTTCCAGCTACCTCCGTGAACAAATACTCCGACTCCCACCTTGTTTGAAACCCCGGTTCTCAGTGTCCACCTTCCGTTTTGCCATTTTTGATGGGTATCTGAAAGTTAATTTTACTGTGATGCTGACAACTGCTGTGCCAATAAATATTGAAATGAAGCAGCCTACTGCTCGGTGCGTCACCGTTGCATTGTGGGAAATGTAGTATTGGTGCGTGTAAAAGATCTGCGGGCTGCCGGCTTGCTGCGGTCTGCGGGCCGGTTCTAATAATAAATCAAGATCATCCCAGGGGCCGTAAAAAACCTTCTCGCGGGCCGGATGTGGCCCGCGGGCCTTGACTCTGACATATGTGCTCTAGCCTTTGGGAAACTCCCTCCACACTCCAGTCAAATTGGGCACACTCCGCTCCAGGTCCGCTCCGCTCACATAGGTCTACTCTGATCTGTTCCCACTGTGAATACCAACCACTTATATTGTCCACCAGGTGTCAGTAAAGGACAACAGTAGAACAACCAACACTTACATGCACTGAGGGACTGTCATTGAGCTGAAAAAGTGAATAGATAGTGTATCACTATGGAGTGCAGTGATATGTTTGGTAAACTTGTTGAACATGCCAGAACACCAAACAGTCAGTAACCCCACTCTTCCTTCCTTGTCAAGAATAGACACTATGTCTCTTGAAAAGGAAACTGAAACCACAATGCACACTGTCATTAAAGGCACACTCTTCAGGAATGGAGGAAGCAGAGTGATGGCATGTTGAAGTTGGCAAGCCAGTGGGGTTGGTGGATCTTGTGATTAGGATGCCACACTCCTTAATTAGTGAATACCCTCAAAGACTGGGCAAACATAAAACTTGTTAAAAATGACATTTTAACATGCAAATAACAATTGATTTACGTTGATACATTTTTAGTTCTTAAGTAATGATTCAAAATGAGTTCATCAGAGCGGCCAGCACGCAGGCTCTTTCAACATGATGGCAAATCCAGCCCTCTGATTTTGTAACGGTTCCGTAACCACAGATGCTGGGAGAAGGGAAGGAAGTAAAGGGTGAGTATTTAATAATACATAAAGAAACTAAACAAGAACAGCATCTGGACAAGAGAAAAAAACAACATCAATGCAGACACGGGGATGAAACTGAGGAAGTGACAGATATAAGGGAGGCAAACAATTACCGTGATGGAGTCCAGGTGAGTCCGATGAAGTGCTGGTGCGCGTAATGATGGTGACAGGTGTGCGTAATGATGAGCAGCTTTGCGGCCTCGAGCGCCAGAGAGGGGGAGTGGGAGCAGACAGGACAGATTTGGGTGTGCCGACACTCACACATGATGCTTTTTTTCTAACAGAATGTGACATGTCTGTCTAACCTGTGTATATTTAACCCCCTCTCTCATGTTCCCAAGTGACTCCCCCAAGCTGGTGCGCTACATCCATGACCGGGGACTGAAGCTGGTTGTCTACTGGGACATGGGCACACGCACACACGTGTGGGGTTGACCCTGGTACCCCCTTGGACAAGATCACTATAGATGCTCAGACTTTTGATGACTGGAAAGTGGACATGCTGAAGTTTGATGGCTGTTACCCCAACGCTACAGAGCAGGAGCAGGGTGAGAGGGGGATGAAGAAGAGAGGAGAGATGGATGGAGAGTGGGAAATAAAGTTGGATGGATAGATTAGGGGAGATACAAAGACTTTGGAGAGCTGGGGAGGGACATGTTCAAACAAGAGATAAGTGGTTTACTCAACTCTCAGCTTTTTGCTTGAACACGCTTCTTTCTTTCCTTCTTTCTTTCTTTGCCATGTCTTAGGCTCTGAAATCTACCAGGCACCTCATTGGTTACTGCTGCAGTTGGCCCGCCTACCAGGGTGGACTCCTTCCCTAGGTAAATCCAATATCACTAAAAAGGATGGGTTATCAAACCCTATCGTTAGTCAATCCATATTATGTACAGACAATATGAAGTAGTTGACATTTTCTTCCGCAGGCGAACTACAACCAGCTAGAAGAGATCTACAACCTGTGGCGTAACTATGGCAACATAAAGGACTCATGGGCTTATTGTGCTGAGCATCACTGATTGGTTCTTCAACAAGCAAGATGTCCCTACAGCCTATTTTCTCTCTCTCTCTCCACACCATAGACACATGTTGGTGTGAGAGTGGTGAAAGGGTTTGCTGTCCCTTTTTTGCTTATTTCTGTCTTTCTATATATATTTTATTGGGTAGGTAGGTTAAGTGATATATTTTAGTGGTTGTCATGGTTGTCGTGATGGAGACCAGGCAGTGAATTATCCGGTTTAGGTAGGTATAATAACTCTTCAATCAGACAATTAACATGGAGTCCACCGAGCTACTGGTCCTCATTGCTAGTGTCGTAACGTGACTTATTTATTAAATGTGAATACTGTTGTATTATCAAATCAATTCTCTATCTATAATTATTCTGTGATTAAATTAATCACAGAATAGTAATTAACTAGGAAGTTGGGGCACCATCGGAAAATGTTGTTTATAGAGTTACAATTTCCCAAATATAACTCTTCAGATATTTTATTATCTTATCGATTACAGTCTTCTATTAATGTATTATTACCTCATCAGTCTCATTCCTGAATGTCGCAAACCCTTGGATATCTGCACGAATCCTGACATAAATCATGAATCAGAGATATACAAATTGGCTTAATTATTTATTTACTAAGTAACAAATCAATTACATGAATACACCTAGAGTAGGTCATACATTGTTTACTAACATGTGGCAAAGAAAAGTCCCTAGTGGACGAAACCGATATGATGGCTTGGTAGACAAAGGAAAGGGGTGGGGACAGCTCAAGAGGGGTAAATTCAAATTTTATAACGATACTCATGGAAAAGCTAATACTTTGAACATGAGCAACCACTCATTCGAAAATAAATGGCAATTTACATATTTACTATTGTATGCCTTTGTTGTCCCTCTCTGCGAACACCGGTCCGTCTACTGGATAGATTGTAAAGTCTCTGGTTCGTCCACCAGAGATCAAAGTCTTTCGTAGTTGTCGTTTTCTCAGCTGGCTCTGGATAGTGTCTGTTGTAATGGATACGTCAGACGTACTATTCGGTCGTTCGACCGGTAGCGTTTACCAGACTAAAGTACAGCTGCAGCCTGAATAATTGTTCTTTAGTTTGTAGATTTCTTAGCCATTTCAACGTAGAAATGATCTCTATGTTCTCTGGTCTTGTCCTTCGGAGTTGCTAACCATTTCAACATGTAACGACAGCTTCCATGTTTTCTGGTCTACTGTCAATTTATACAACATTCAGATGCAAACCCCATAATTGAGAATTGTATACAAATAAAGAAACAGTAATGTATGTCTCCCGTCCTTCATGAGGTCACCAAATGAAACAAACTCGACATGACTGTTCCTTAAGTGTTTCCGGAATACTCCAACTGCTTCGAATACAGAAATACTGTTCAATTATTCAACCTTTTGATGTCCAAGTGTCTCTGTGTTCCACAGTCACATTACATACTCAATACCACAGAGCCCAGAAGCAGCGTATTTTATGACTGCCATAAAGAGCCCCCCCACCTCTGCAGGAGAGAGAGGACACTGTAGAGCGGACCCACTGTGACCTGATCCTTCAGATCTTCACAGGAGAGTTATGACACAAGGTTAGTCCTATCTGGTGATGACGATGACACGCATAACCAATCAGTTACGGAGATATCTATCAGACGTCAGTACATCGTCCCCTTTTCTGAGAGCAATAAAAACTATAATATCCTCTCTACCTGATACCTAATAATTCACCCTGTGGACTGTTTCAATGCAATCTATTTGTATTTCAATAACATATCTTTTTTTAGTAAAATAAGTTTTGTTTTTCTTTAACATCGACATAACTGTGTCAACTCGGACATCGGGGTAGACAGCCCTTTGTCCACAGCAACATAAGGATTATTCTGCCCCGAAACAGTTGCTGTTCCTATACATCTTTCTTTCTTTTGTCTCTTTCTTTCTTGTGTCTCTGAATCTCAGTGGTAGTTTTACCTCTTGACCTCTGGAGGTCATTCTCACCAGTTGTGGTGAGGCTGGCTGAGGTGGTGGATTGAGTGAGGGGATGGGAGTTGGCTGGCTCACAGGCAGGACCTGTGTGCTGTCCTCACTGGTAGACCGGGTGACTCTTTCATTGTTCTGCTGCTCTCTGGAGTAGGTGTTACACCCTGATCTGTTTCACCTGTTGTGTGCTTGTCTCCACCCCCCCACCAGGTGTCTCCCATTTTCCCCCTGTGTATTTATACTTGCATTTTCTGTTTGTCTGTTGCCATCTTTCCTTGTCAGATCGTACTAGTGGGTTTTTTCCTGTTTCTCAAGTTTGTGTTTTTAGTCTACCTGGTTCTGACCCTTCTGCCTGTCCTGAGCTTGCCTGTCGTCCTGTACCTACCTGACTCTCCTGGATTACGAACCTCTGCCTGCCCTCGACCTGCCCTTTGCTTGCACTCTGTATGAAAATAAACTATCTGCCTCCTGTGTCTGCATCTGGGTCTTATCCTGAGTCGTGATAGTAGGTGACTCTGGAAAACTCTGAAGGTGTTTATTTTCCACAATGTAGGATCTTAGCTCTGGAGAATTGCTGATGACAACTGCTAGTGTTTTCCATCCTTTCCCTCTGTCCAGCTTGACTCTTACACTCTGTCCAGGCTGTAATTCCGGTAGGGGGCGCACTGAATGCCTCCTGTTATAGACGAACTGGTAAGCTTGTTTGGCTTTTTGGTCCTTCTGTTTAAAACTGTTGTGGCTGATGCATTTTGGTTGGAGTTTCCCATCCAGCACTGGGATCGATCCAAACTGGATCTGACGTCCAGTCATGAGTTGTGCTGGGCTTGCTACTGTTGCGCTGATGGGTGTGGCTCAGTAGCACATTAGAGCCATGTGTGGGTCAGGTTGTTTAAGAATTCGCTTAGCTGTCTGTACAGCTCTCTCCGCAGCTCCATTTGCCTGTAGGTAATGGGGACTGGAGGGGTATGAGTGAAACCATACTCCTTGAACTCAGTGCAGACAAGCTGAGTAGTGTTGTCACTAACGAGCTCGGTAGGTATCCCCCAACTTACAAACATACTTTTGAGGCAGGTGATGACCTGCTGATTAGTGTTGGTGAGCTATTTGTATGTCCCTAGAATAGTAGTCCAGCAGTATGAGGTATTTCTTGCCCTCTAGCTCACACAGGTCAGCTGCAATCTTTTGCCACGGACCCTTAGGTAAAGGTTTCATGACAAGTTGCTGTCTCTTTTGAGTTGGTTTGTTCTCTATACAGATCCTGCATGACATCACTTTTCTCATGATGTGAGGGCTGATGCCCGGCCACCACACCGACATCTTGGCTCTGTCTCTGCACTTTGTCAGCCCCCAGGTGACCTTTGTGTATCTGTAGAACTTCTTCTCTCTGTGTCTGTAAAACTAAACTGCCCATGCATCCTCTAGGTTATATCAGCTGTGTCTGTGAACCGCTCCCGCATCTGAACTGGCTGACACAGAGGGTACAGCATGATCATAGGTGAGAGGTCAGGTCAACAGGAAGTATTATTAAGGATATGCTTTACATTGAAATACAGATAGAGATGAAGTAGTCCCAGAGTTAATGATCTGGTAAGCTCTCTCTGCAGTTTTGCATTTCACCTCCTGATGATTGTGATGACTGACCGTGTTAGAATAAAAAAAACAAGGCTTAATCATGCTCTCTATCCATCTGGCTCTTGTCTGTAGGTATGTTTTGATGTGAGAGGAAGCCAGTCCCCTCATCGCCACCTTACCCGCTCGTATCCTTCGGGCCAACTGGAGGCCCAAGGCTGGTTAGAGACACCGCTAGAGACACTGTAATTGTGATGAACTGAGAGAATATTTGGGTAGCACTGTAATTCATTAATCATATGCTGTCTTCCTCTGTTCTTACCTCTTTCCCTTTCTGTGTCTTCTACACCTCTCTCCCCACCTCGTCTTTCTTCCTCGTTTTATAATGCACACCATATGTGCATTGAAGTACAGATTGAACTTGTATTTGTAATATAATATTACAATTCTTATAATTATAATGCATGTATTATGTATTCATAACACCTGGATAATGAACTTCTTTCAATAAAGCATTTCACATTCTCCACTGGTTGAAATTAAGTATCTCATTGAAATAGTATCCTGTGTCCTCAGATTAATACAGATGAAGGGAGATAGATATGCAGCGTTTAGAGAGTACATGAAGAGTACATGATCAGTGAATATATTCAATGTACAGGCTACAATGTCGGGATCTCATGCGTGGTAATAACTACAGTACATGTATATAGGACTTGCATCCCTGGCACATTGAAATTATTATATTCTACTCAATCCATAGGCTTCATTAATGCCATTCAGACTTTAAGTTGATACAACAACTATGATAGCTGAGGTTCATAGATTGGTATGAATATTAGTTCAGAACCTAACGTTTTAGGGTCCATACACAGATCGGCTACATACTGTGGCTAGCTACAAATTAATAGGCATACAGTTATTTTTATCCTCCACTACACAATAAGCAAGTAAATAGTTAGCGAGCTACGTTACTTCATCTACTTTGCATGGCAAGACAAGCTTACACAATTGTACATTCAATTTGCAGTAAATGCTTTAGCTAGATAGATTCATTACATCCACTCAATCCCAAGACGACATACAGCCTGGTTTGAGGGTTTTCTCAGGAGCTCCTAAAACATTAAACAACACGAATTACAATGTCATACTGTACTCATGTCATAACTCTAGCTAGCTAGCTGGCTAATGTTAGCTAGTTAACTTGCTAAATCGCGATTTTCTTAATTAACTTTATGACAAAAAAAATATGCATAATCGTTTGTCTCTACATTAACTAACATATTCCTCTCAATTGTACATTTTTAGGTTGACTCGTTATGGTGTTATAATTACTTATATTTGCTTCCACCATAATGTTTTGTCAGCCATCTTTGTTGAAGAAAGCCACCAGGGACGGGCGTCAAATACGTCATTGGAACCACTCAATATGATTTTATATGGTCATATAAAAATCTTGGGACCCAAATGTGTGGCAACGTGAGTGCTCTAACTCCCCATTGTGGTGTTCTGGAGCAATGCAGTCGTGATGCTTGGTAACCCTAAGTTCCGCAGTGTAAGCTCACAACTTTTAAAGGAGGAACCACTGTAGCCCCCAAGACAAGGTTCCTCTTATCATTATCCACACCCGAACCATCTCTCCCTGGTACCTTACATTACACAAACACCAACTCATTCCATGAAATGCATGACGTAGGTTTTATCACCAACCCATTAAATCAATTGTCAGTTCCAGATACCCCTATCTCGAGTAAAACCCATATCCTTGACCACACACCTAGACAAGCTGCAGGGAGCTGGAGTATGCACCTTGACAAATACACAGCATTAGTAGAACAGAAATGTCTTACTATTTGTTAAGTATGTATAATTGTTAACTATTAATACTAAACAAAGCAGGTAAACATGTTAATTTTCCACTCACAAGACCCACAGTGATACTGGTAATAAGGTAGTGTGGGGCATGGAATGGGTTGGGGAGTATTTCCTTAGTCATGGGTGCAGGTGTGCAGGAGTAGGTGCAGGAGTAGCAGTTCTGTTCTCATCAGGCCTAGATCTTAAAGTATCATCTACCTCAGAGGTGGAGCTGTAACATTGTTCTGGGCTCCTGAATCTGGCCTAGTGGTTTTTCAGACAATCATACGGTAACAGTTGAGTATAGCTTGGCAGTTGTACCTCGTCCGAGGTGATGATTGCATGATGACTCATTTCGTGAGGGGTTTGGTGTATTTTGGGAGAGTTGGAAAGGGAAGAAAGCTGAGTTTGAGAACTTAAGACAATGGTGGGAGATGGGGAAAACACAAGAAAGGATGTTTTGCCAGCAGCACTCTTCCCATGGGACAGCAAGGATAAAGTCTACTATTCAGAGGTTGGAGCAGGATATTAGAGGCATTGAGGTTAGCCTTATTGGGCAGCAGGTTTTAGGGTCAGAGAGGGAGTTGAGGGCTAAGCGGACGCAGCTGGGGTTTTACATGATCAGGTAAAGGGTGCGCTTATTAGAGAATGGATGGCTACCCTTACGGAAAGGGATGCTCCAAGTGCATTCTTCTTCAACTTGGAGAGGAAGTCTGCGCAGCAGAAGCAGATGTTCCATTTGCGGTGTCCTGCAGGGTCTCTGATGTCAGATCCAGTGAGAATGAGGAAGATGACTATGGACTTCCACGCAGACAACGGTGACAGCAATACTGATCTACAGTTTGCTCAGGGGATTCTATAGGGGGTCGCCTAAGCTTGGGCCTGAGCAGAGTGCTGGGCTGGAGGGGGATCTTTAGTTTCAGGAACTAACAGCAGCTGTGCAGCAGCTCTCCCCAGGCCGTGTGCCGGGGATCGATGGACTGACAGCTGAGTTTTATAAATGTTTCTGGGGTATATTGGGGAGGGATAACTTAGAGATCTTTTGGGAGTCCTTTGAGAGCTCTGTACTACCAGTCAGCTGCCAGAGGGCAGTGTGGTCACTACTGCCGAAGAAGGGGGACCTAGCTCTATTGAAGAACCAGAGGCCAGTGTTGTTGCTCTGCTTGGATTACAAAATACTGTCCAAGTGTTTGGCAAATCGACTGAAAGATTGTTAGTAGTTCATAGGGACCAGGCATACTGTGTGCCTGGGCGGACAATAATGGACAACTTGTTTCTTTTGAGAGACATCATTAAGATGTATGATCAGGACCTGGGAATCATTTCGATACATCAAGAAAAAGCTTTTGATAGAGTGTGTCATGCCTGTCTGTTTAGGACCATGGAAGTGTTTGGCCTGGGAAGTGGGTTTAGATCATGGATCAAGTTATTGTATTGTGGGGCTTCTGGTAAAAGTGTGGGGTGGGCTGAGCCGGCCAGTCCCAGTTAGGAGACGGATTAGGCAGGGGTGTCAGCTTATGCTGATGATGTAACAGTGTTTGTTAGAGGGGAGGGAGTATGTGGACACCTATAAGTACCTAGGTGTCTGGCTAGACTGCAAACTCTCCTTCCAGACCCATATCAAACATCTCCAATCGAAAATCAAATCAAGAATCGGCTTTCTATTCCGCAACAAAGCCTCCTTCACTCACGCTGCCAAGCTTACCCTAGTAAAACTGACTATCCTACCGATCCTTGACTTCGGCGATGTCATCTACAAATTGCTTCCAACACTCTACTCAGCAAACTGGATGCAGTTTATCACAGTGCCATCCGTTTTGTCACTAAAGCACCTTATACTACCCACCACTGCGACTTGTATGCTCTAGTCGGCTGGCCCTCGCTACATATTCGTCGCCAGACCCACTGGCTTCAGGTCATCTACAAGGCCATGCTAGGCAAAGCTCCGCCTTATCTCAGCTCACTGGTCACGATGGCAACACCCATCCGTAGCACGCGCTCCAGCATGTGTATCTCATTGATCATCCCTAAAGCCAACACCTCATTCGGCCGCCTTTCGTTCCAGTACTCTGCTGCCTTTGACTGGAACGAATTGCAAAAATCGCTGAAGTTGGAGACTTTTATCTCCCTCACCAACTTCAAACATCAGCTAGCTGAGCAGCTAACCGATCGCTGCAGCTGTACATAATCTATTGGTAAATAGCAAACCCATTTTCACCTACCTCATCCCCACAGTTTTTATTTATTTACTTTTCTGCTCTTTTGCACACCAATATCTCTACCTGTACATGATCATCTGATCATTTATCACTCCAGTGTTAATCTGCAATATTGTAATTATTCGCCTACCTCATGCCTTTTGCACACATTGTATATAGACTCCCCTTTTTTCTCTGTGTTATTGACTTGCTAATTGTTTACTCCATGTGTAACTTTGTGTTGTCTGTTCACACTGCTATGCTTTATCTTGGCCAGGTCGCAGTTGCAAATGAGAACCTGTTCTCAACTAGCCTACCTGGTTAAATAAAGGTGAAATAAAAAATAAAAAAATAAATAAATATAGAAGAGGTTAGCAGGGCTTTAGTGTTGTCTGAGGGGGCGGCATCAGCTAAGGTGAACTGGGAGAAGAGTGAGGGTATGATTATGGGGAGATGTTTTAACTTTCTAGTCTGTTAAAAGGAAATAAAGTTTGTTTTAATGATATAAGTATTTTTTTCTCTCTGTCTCTCTATTTATCTGTCTCACTCCTGGTTGTGGTAGTGTTTGTCATTGTGTTCTGGCGCCCTTTTGTAATAACAAATCATCAGTGACCCCCTCATTATCAGAACAAAAGGAACTATACTATGACTTCGGCAGTGCATGGTCATACGAACCAAGTCTCAGGGCCCTGGGAAGAAACATTTTAATGGGCCCATTTCTTGGCATCGGAGAGAAAATGTTACAGTTTTCAAGCTCATTTTCTGCAATTGTACACATTTTATCATAGGTCAGAGAGAAAACATTGCAGTTTAAAAGCTTAAATGACAGTGCATTTGTGTTTAAACAAATAATTTTGGGAAAAATACAAGAAGTATTGAGTTGAAAATTGGTGCGGTACTGTGGTTACCAATATCCCTGTGAGCCTCCCAGGCCCATGTTGCCCAGGGTTAAGAACATACATTGTAGATTAATGGTATGACATTGTATTACACCCTCTTAACTTATTCCATGGATCCCTTGGCCAAAATGAGTTAAATCTGTTGTTGTTAGTAACAGCTCTGACAACAGTGGATGATGTCACAGACCAACCTCCCACAGAACTAGAATGAGATTTTGGGATGCATTATTAAATTCACTCTAGAGTGCCAGAGAGTGTGCTCTGGGCGTTCCTAAATTCAGAGCATTGCCAGATTGTCTGTTTGTCTCTCGGATTGTTCAGTGCGCACACTGGACGCTCTGGCCAAGGAGTAGGGTTGATCCAAGCCTCTGCGAGAGTTATATCCAATTTCAAAATGGCAGTGTCCGTAACGGCAAGATGTGATAGATGTGGCTATATTGATACATTTAAAGTAATAATTCAGCATATTGCCAAATGTAATGGCAAAACAAACCCAGGAGGTAATTGAGATATATAGTGTATGTACATTATGTGTTCATGTGTATGTAATTTATTACGTTTAGCTAACGTTAGCAAGCTAACTAATTTAGTTTAACATTAACTAGCGAGATGTTTCTTGTTCAAGTTTCTCCATCCTCTAATTGATCTAGTGGTTGTTATCATCAACCTATTGATTAATCAGCTGGGTCAATAGAGAACTGTAGAGTATAATAGCACTTTACTATGATAGTAACCTTATATTTTTGTATTTATTTTTCTTTTGTAGAGTCAGGATCACTGCAGGAGCCAACCAGTGATGGATCAAGGGTGTCAGGGATTCAGGGAGCCGGTGAGAAAACCTCAGCAGTTAGTCATGGAGCCATTGACTCAGGGGCAGCAGGGTTCACCTGGGACCAGGCAGTGGTCTATCTCCTCATTGCGCTTTACGAACAATACAGATCAAATTTCTATTCTTAAAAAATGAAAAAAAAGCTGCCTGGGAGCTCATAGCACTAGAAATGCAGAAGAAAGGCCAACAGGTCACAGGCCCCCAATAATAACAAAATAGCAAAAGAATCGTGCTGAGGAATGGCAACATGGCCATATTTAAATGCACTAGACACACTCCTTCATAGATAGCACAACATCAACCCTGTGTCAATAGCCAGCAACCTCAGTGGGTTTCAGCCCATGTTAGGTCTACCAATTGCCCCAAAGCCCACCGCTCAACCTGACCTGACACAAGCAGGGTCCACCGAGTCAGAGGACAATGCATGCCAGTCAGAGGATGTGGGACAAACAACTCAATCTGTGAAGCCACCACATTTGAAGAAAATGAAACCTGCAGAGGAGCCAGCTTGGCTTAAAGATTATTGGGTGGAGGTTGATACACGCCAGTTGGCAGCTGGAAAAAGGACATTGGAAGCACAGACATGTCACACAGAGATGTTGGACATGATGAAACAACTACTGGAACAACAGAGCACTGTAGTAAACATCCTCTAAAGCTTGAAGAAGTGAAGTGTCAACAAAAAAAAACTGAAATGAAATGAATTTAAAGAAAATGAACAATATTTTATTAATTAATTCTATATCAAAATGCATTTGCTTGAATTATTAAATTAAAACTATTTGACATTGTTTTCTTATTATGGGTGCAGATCCTTGCGACATGGGGCTGTGCATTATCATGCTGAAACATGAGGTGATGGCGGCAGATGAATGGCACGACAATGGGCCTAATACGCTGAGTATACAAAACATAAAGAACACATGCTCTTTCCATGACATAGACTGACCAGGTGAAAGCTATGATCCCTTATTGATGTCACTTGTCAAATCCACTTCAGTCAGTTTAGATGAAGGGGAGGAGACATGTTAAAAAAGGATGTTTAAGCCTTGAGACAATTGAGCCATGGACTGTGTGTGTGCCATCCATAGGATGAATGTGCAAGACAAAAGATTTAAGTGCCTACAACACTGCTGGGTTTTGCACACTTTAAACTTCTTGTAACTACCCATCCCGGATCCGGGAGCGTTGTCATCAACTACAGTAATTAGTATAACGCAACGGACAAAAAATATTTTATAGAAAATATTAATATTCATGAAATTAGCCTTTTGTTAATCACCCTGTCATCTCAGATTTTGAAATTAGGCTCTACAGCCAAAGCAAGAAAAGCATTTGTGTAAGTTTATCGATAGCCTAGCATAGCATTATTCCTAGCTAGCAGCAGGCAACCTGGTCACGAAAAGCAGAAAAGGAATCAAATGAAATCGTTTACCTTTGATTAGCTTCGGATGTTTACACTCACGAGACTCCCAGTTAGATAGCAAATGTTCCTTTTTTCCATCAATCCTCAAGGTGATTTTCAAATATCTATTCGATAATATATCCACCGGGACAGCTGTATTTTCTGTAAGACCGGGAGGAAAAATAGCCGGACACTTACGCAATGTAGTCGCTTACACTCATTCTTCAACATAAAGGCGTGAAACTAAGTCAAAATGCTGTAGACACCTTGGGGAATACGTAGAAAAAGGAATCTGGTTGATAGCCCATTCACTGCTAAATAGGAACACATCGGAACGCAGAGCTTTCAAAACATGAGTCACTTCCTGATTGGATTTTTCTCAGGCTTTCGCCTGCGATATCAGTTCTGTTATACTCACAGACAATATTTTTACAGTTTTGGAAACTTTAGAGTGTTTTCTATCCCAAGCTGTCAATTATATGCATATTCTAGCATCTTGTCCTGACAAAATAGCCTGTTTACTTTGGGAACGTTATTTTTCCAAAAATGAAAATAGTGCCCCCTAGTTACAACAGGTTTTAACAGTTTTCCGTGTGTATCGCGGAGGGAGGGGGGGCACAATTCAATATTAGGAAGGTGTTGCTAAGGTTTGGTACACTCAGTTAATACAGACAGTATGCTGTTGTGGAGGGTAAGCTGTGCTTTGAAAGAGGCTGTGCTCTGACCTTGAACCTGAGGATTGTTGTTTGTTTAGTCTGTGCTGGTCTTAAAATAAAACACACACATCACACATTCACCAGTTGGTCTCGGCTTCCAAACCACTATCTGGGAAGTTCTATTGACATTTGCTGTAGATCTATATTTAACCAGTAGAGGTAGCAGTAGACCACAGTGCACTGCAGTTGAGACCATTTTTGAATGCAGCTGAGCAGCATTGGAATTTCTGGAGTGTCAGACACAAAAAAAGCAATCACACATAAAGCTGTAGATGGTGTCATGCACAGGCGTCATAATACAATGACAGACAATACCTCCCTTTCTCCTCCTCCTCTTCCTCCTCCTCCCGTGCTTTGTGAATTGTATTGTGTCTAACCTTGGTTTGAAAGGAGTGTGTGAACCCAGATCAGATTCCAGCCCTTGGTCCGGTCACATGATTGGATGGTAGACGTATCAGTCTGCGTGTTGTGTGACACAAGTGAACTCAGGGAGCGATTTGTCTGTCCGGAAGGAAGAAGGGGTTCTCCTGATATCCGCACGCATGCAAACACATAAGTGTACTTGATTACTCTTAATTGCAATGAAAGACAGAGGGCCTGTATTTATGCTATAGTGCCTTGGATATGTAGAGTACACAGCATGTGTTGTTGCATGCTATATGGCTTATTTTGTCTGAGTACAATACAGATTATACTGGGTAGATTAAGAATAAGATGTATTGGTACGTGTGAATAAGAATTTTGTATGTGCTAATGCAAATGCACAAACACAAGGACACATGGTGTGGCAGGTCGTCTCAGGCCACATTTGGTGTCTGTGTGTATTTGGGGGAAAAGGATCTTTGCCTTCCTTTTTTCTCCTTTCACTCGTCTCAGATATCCGCCAGCTGGACGAATGTGACACATCTCTCATTGTCAAGGTCTCCGCCCTTTGGGAACGAGAAGAGACGGAGAGAGAAGCAAGGGAGTGTGAGAGAGGGAGCAAGAGAGAGGGGTAACGAAAGAAAGGGTGTGTATGACAAGGAGGCAAGTGGGTGAGGGAGGGGGAGGGGAAGAGAGAGATGAGAGAGAAGAAGAGAGATGTGAGAGCAAGGGAACGAGGCAGGGAGAGGGGAAAATAATGTGTTCCTGCCGATGCTCACGTAGGCCCACAGCTGCAGAGCTGCAGTTGCTACTCCCCCCCCAAATTCTGGTCCTTCCCCCCACCTACCCCAGAGTCATGCTTCCAGTCATGCTTTCTGCCTCTCGCCTCAGTCACCAAGAGAGACCTGACATGGAGGTGGCACGTGGCTACATCAGGGGGGCTGGGGGATATGGAGGGGTGTGGATAGAGGAGAGGGGATGTGGGTCATCCTGCTTTTCAAAGGGAGCGGAGCATGATCCCCCCTCCTGTACTGTACAATCCCCAAAAGAGTATTGCCAAGCTGTGTGTGCTTCTAAAACTGTGTGCCTGTCTTTGCTGATATGTTTACATTCCTATAAATACTGTGAATAATATAGCCTACTGTGTCAAAAAAAGGAGCACTTTGTGTGTGAGTGAGTGAGTGAGTGAGTGAGTGAGTGAGTGAGTGAGTGAGTGAGTGAGTGAGTGAGTGAGTGCGTGAGTGAGTGAGTGAGTGAGTGAGTGAGTGAGTGAGTGAGTGAGTGAGTGAAAGAGAGAGACAGAGAGACCGAGAGAGAGACAGACAGAGAGAGAGAGAGCGAGACAGAGAAAGAAAAATTGGTCAGAATGGACCATTGTAAAATAATGTCAACTAGATTCCCAGATTCTAACTTTAAAAATATTTGCTGTATGTGTAATATCTCTGTTAATCTTTATGTGACTTGTATGTCTATTTATGACTATGTGTAGGCATATATTGCCATATATGGATGTATGTGTAGGCAAAGTTAACGCCATATTCCACTGCTGTGTGATTTTTATGAATGAGTTTCCAGTTTATCCGGCAGTGGCTGCTGTTGATTCAGCGGAACAGCCACAGCCATCTCCACGACATTACGTTGCCAAGGCCGTGTATGAGGCGAGCTGCACGTTGCTGTGGCGTTAAGTGTGTGTGTGGCGACGTGCCAGGCTGTCAGCTGCCTACTGTGTGGGTCAAAGTCAGACAAGCCAGCCAGAAACCACTGACACACACTCATGCACACACGTACACACGTACACACACACTCGCACACACACTTGCACACACACTCGCACACACACGCACACACACACACACGCACACACGCACGCACGCACGCACGCACGCACGCACGCACGCACGCACGCACGCACGCACACGCACGCACGCACACACACACACGCACACACACACACACACACACACACACACACACACACACACACACACACACACACACACACACACACACACACACAGAAGCAGAAGCAGAAACACTTTCCCACATAACTTGACCCCACACCTTCACTCACACGCAGGTTGCTCATGATAACTGAGCTCTGCTCTTTACCACACCCTTACATTCTCTCTCCCTCTTTCTGTATTTATCTCCCTCGGTCTGTGCCTCTCAGTCCCTCTGTGAACACAGTAAATTGTAGGCCCACAACTCCAGGATGGCATCTTACAGTGCAAACAAATGTACCTGCCTCTGTGTGTGTGTGTGTGTGTACGCATGCGCGTGTTTGTCTGTGTGTGTGTGCACGGGTGTGCGCGTGGGCCCACTCTAACTGTACTTTACTGGTACTGTATTCTCATTTAACTGGTTTACTTGGCTCTCTCGCTTTGTTTTCTTTCTCTCTCTGACTGTATTCAAACTCCAGTCTCTGGGCATCAGCACAAAACTCAGGCTCCCCCAGGCTCCCACAATCTGGACCAAGACTCAAGTGTGGGAAAAGCAAGAAGGGCCAATGTCAATGTCCCATGTTGTCGTGCCTAGTTTTTTCTGCATTTGGAGACCAGTCCTTTTTGTTGAATAATACAAAATAAAATACAAATAGTCATTTAGCAGATGCTCTATCCAGAGCAACTTACACTAGTGAGTGCATACATTTTCATACATTTTCATACATTTTCATTTGTGTATTTAGTTTGCAGTGACCTTCATAAATATACAGTGCCTTCCGTAATTATTGGGATAGTGAAGCATTTTTCTTCCTCTTTCAGCACTATACTCCCAAAATTTGGTTATGAAATCCAACAATGACTATAGGTTAAAGTGCAGAGTGTCAGCTTTAACTTCAGGGAATTTACATCCATAGCGGCTGAACCGTTTAGAAATTAAAGCTCTTTTTAAACATAGTTGTAACTGTGCACTGAGAGTCGGGAAGCAAGTTCAGGGAGTAAGTGTTTTAATCAAATAAACGTAACATAACAAGAAACAATAACAGAGCGCAGACTTACGCCTATGGAACCCTGACCTGTTCACCGGACGTGCTACCTGTCCCTGACCTGCTGTTTTCAACTCTCTAGAGACAGCAGGAGCGGTAGAGGTACTCTCAATGATCGGCTATGAAAAGCCAACTGACATTTACTCCTGAGGTGTTGACCTGTTGCACCCTCGACAACCACTGGGATTATTATTATTTGACCCTGCTGGTCATCTATGATCACATCTTGGCCATGTTCTGTTATAATCTCCACCCGCACAGCCAGAAGAGGACTGGCCAGCTCTCATAGCCTGGTTTCTCTCTAGGTTTCTTCCTCTGTTCTGGCCTTTCTAGGGAGTTTTTCCTAGCCACCGTTCTTCTACACCTGCATTGCTTGCTGTTTGGGGTTTTAGGCTGGGTTTCTGTACAGCACTTTGAGATATCAGCTGATGTAAGAAGGGCTTTATAAATACATTTCATTTGATTTGATGATGCTGTTTGTTTGGCTGCTATGAAAGTGAACTGTGTGTGCAGGGAATAAAGGGTCTATTCATTCCTCCAATTATGTGGCAAAACATTTCTTACACGGAATGAAATGGGGATGGACCTACCTGAATTTGTCCAATAAAAACTCTAATTTTAGTTGCAAAATGTAAAGTTTCTCAACTGTTTGGACTAATGATTAAACCCTAGATCCGCTTGATACAGGTACGAGTGTGCAAGGGAGTATAGAATGTGTCAATGTCTGTCACCTTGATTATTCCAATTTGCCTCTCGACCTGTGCACCTGCATCATTTAATTTGTAGGCTAGGTTGTAGAAAACTCATGATGAGTATAGGGCAAATGTAGTAGCCTAAACCTAATAATATTATATTGAGCTGATTTAATGGAATATGAATGATAGACTGTCATCCATGCTATGCTGTAATAGAAAAAAATATAAATCGTCCTCCCTAATCTCAAATGGTACCGACCACCACTGATATAGAGTGCCTTCAGAAAGTAATCAGATCCCTTGACTTTTTCCAAATGTTGTTACATTGCAGCCTTATTCTAAAATTGGTTAAATAAAAATGTTTGCAGACTTATTAAAAATCAAAAACAGAATACCTTATTTACATAAGTATTCAGACCCTTTGCTATGAGACTCGAACTTGAGCTCAGGTGCATCCTGTTTCCATTGATCATCCTTAAAATGTTTCTACAACTTGATTGGTGTCCACCTGTGGTACATTCAATGCATTGGACATGATTTGGAAAGGCCCACACCTGTTTATATAAGGTCCCACAGTTGACAGTGCATGTCAGAGCAAAAACCAAGCCATGAGGTCAAAAGAATAGTCCATAGAGCTCCAAGACAGGATTATGTCGAGGCACAGATCTGGGGAAGGGTACCAAAAAATAAAAAGCCCGCTTGGAGTTTGCCAAAAGGCACCTAAAGACTCTCAGACTATGAGAAACAAGATTCTCTAGTCTGATTGACCAAGATTGAACTCTTTGGTCTGAAAGCCAAGCCTCACGTCTGTAGGAAACCTGGCACCATCCCTACGGTGAAGCATGGTGGTGTGGGGATGTTTTTCAGCGGCAAAGACAGGGAGACTCATCAGGATCGAGGCAAAGATGAATGTAGCAGAGAGATCCTTGATGGAAACCTGCTCCAGAGCGTTCAGGACCTCAGACTGGGATGAAGGTTCACCTTCCAACACTCAGTGTATAATTTAATTAGGCAAATCCACTCCCACCATCACCGACCAAATTTGCAGCTTCGGCAGCAATTGTGCCCTTTCCAAACAGTCTCTATCTTAGTCAAAGATTTATAACTAAATCAAGATAGACCACTGTCTGTTGTTTCCAATGGGAACAAATTAGTCATAGTGGGCAGAACAAGTAAGGATATGAGCAATTCCAAGCACGCACTAGTGAGATCCTATTGGTGCGTTCTAGCATGCGTCTGCATATTTCCGTATGGAAATGCCTACTCTGTGAGGTGGGCGTCTACAAAACTTAGTCCACTCTGTTCATAGCAGATTCTAGTTTTGGGAACAGAAAACGATATTAAAAGCAAATGTTTCATTGATGAGAAAATCTGCAGAATGTCGGCCAAAATCCATCTTGTTACATCTTCTCCCACTGCCGCCAGTGGGCTTCCTCTCACTACCATATTTGGTAGTGAGTGGAAACACCAAGCGGACGCTTCACATTTATATGTCCAGTGGAATATCTGTCTACTTGTTCTATCTGTGTCTTAGTATTGAATGACTTAGTATTGAATACTTTTTATTGTTTCCAACAGCGGAGGGTTGCTTGGACAGTCGCTAAGGCTGTATTTATCTGTTATTGTTGAAAACACTTTATTTCAGACGCAGCAGGTGTAGCTACTTAGTTAGCTACCATTGCTAATGTTAGCAATGATACAGGCTGAGAGACTAGAATTCCGTAATGATTTGCCTGTAAATTTCATAATAAATGTAGTGTTCTTCTAACAGGCCTACATGTTGTTTGGATTGTTGTTTAAAATATGAAACTCTGCTGTTATTGTTGCAAACACTATTATTTTGGATGTATCAGTCAAGCTAGCTAGCATGCTAACTACAAACAGTAACTTTGCATTATGGTTAGCGTTACAATTATCACCAAGTGGTTTAACCCTATTGGAGCATGTGTGGGGTGTTTGTGTTGAACAGAAATTATTTATAGCTTTTTATCCATTCTTTATTACCACATTCATGATAACATTAATGATAACTACTATCAATCTTCCGACACCTGTTCCTACAAGAGTTCCTTCAATGTGGAAAGAGAATGCTTAATAAATTCTCACAATCAAAAGCTGTTACTTCTTGTACCCTATCCTATCTCCTTCCTCTCACTGACGACCTACTTCTGTCAGCACCAAGGTGAGCGAGTCTCCTTACGTAAGCTTTTTGACTTTGCCTCAGGTAGACTGGAGTGGTTAAGTGATCTGTGTGTGTCTTGTCTTTGGTCCAACCCCTCCTCCCTGGTTGTTCCAGGCGGAAAAGATCAAACAGTGGCTGTAGGGATAACATTCAGTCTTCTGGGCCTCGGCTTTTTATCACTGCAGACGTAATGCCTCTAAACATTAACCCTGGGGAACAATAATCTGTTAATGGAATACCATTGGAATGCTGCAGAGTGACTTTAGCTGTTTATGGAATACCTGCTGTAAGCGTGGCACACTAACACTGATTACATTTCACCTACTGTCCCTCATATACACAAGTATAGTATGATAGAGAGTAAGAGAGCAGAAGTGAAAGAAAAAGGGAGTTGAAGAGGGACTTGGAAAGAGAAAGTTTCATTTTTGAGAGAGAGAGAGACAGGGGAGAGAGGGAGAGAGAGAGGGGGAGAGGGAGAGACAGAGGGAGAGAGGGAGAGAGAGAGGGGGAGAGGGAGAGAGAGAGGGGGAGAGGGAGAGACAGAGGGAGAGAGGGAGAGAGAGAGGGGGAGAGGGAGAGAGAGAGACAGAGGGAGAGAGATAGGTGGAGAGGGAGAGAGAGAGAGACAGAGGGAGAGAGGGAGAGAGAGGGGGAGAGGGAGAGAGAGAGGGGGAGAGGGAGAGACAGAGGGGAGAGGGAGAGAGAGGGGGAGAGGGAGAGAGAGGGAGAGACAGAGGGAGAGACAGAGGGGAGAGAGAGGGGAGAGGGAGAGACAGAGGGAGAGGGGAGAGACAGAAGGGAGAGACAGAAGGAGAGAGAGAGAGGGAGAGAGAGTGGGAGAGGGAGAGAGAGAGGGGGAGAGGGAGAGACAGAGGGAGAGAGAGGGGGAGAGGGAGAGACAGAGGGAGAGAGGGAGAGAGAGGGAGAGAGAGAGAGACAGAGGGAGAGAGAGAGAGAGAAACAGAGGGAGAGAGGGAGAGAGAGGGGGAGAGGGAGAGACAGAGGGAGAGAGGGAGAGAGAGAGAGGGGAGAGGGAGAGAGAGAGGGGGAGACGGAGAGAGAGAGAGGGAGAGAGGGAGAGAGGGAGAGAGAGAGAGGGGGAGAGGGGAGAGAGAGGGGGAGAGGGAGAGAGAGAGGAGAGAGACAGAGGGGGAGAGAGAGAGACAGAGGGAGAGAGGGAGAGAGAGAGGGGGAGAGGGAGAGACAGAGGGAGAGAGGGAGAGAGAGAGGGGGAGAGGGAGAGACAGAGGGAGAGAGAGAGAGACAGAGGGAGAGAGGGAGAGAGAGAGGGGGAGAGGGAGAGACAGAGGGAGAGAGGGAGAGACAGAGGGAGAGAGGGAGAGAGAGAGGGGGAGAGGGAGAGACAGAGGGAGAGAGGGAGAGAGAGAGGGGAGAGGGAGAGAGAGAGGGGTAGAAGGAGAGGGAGAGGGAGAGACAGAGGGAGAGAGAGAGGGGAGAGGGAGAGACAGAGGGAGAGAGGGGGAGAGGGGGAGAGGGAGAGACAGAGGGAGAGAGGGAGAGACAGAGGGAGAGAGGGAGAGAGAGAGGGGAGAGGGAGAGACAGAGGGAGAGAGGGAGAGAGAGAGGGGAGAGGGAGAGAGAGAGGGGTAGAAGGAGAGGGAGAGGGAGAGACAGAGGGAGAGAGAGAGGGGGAGAGGGAGAGACAGAGGGAGAAAAAGACCAAGGTGGAGACAGGGAGAGAGAGGGAGACAAAAGAGAGAGAGAGAGAGACAGAGGGAGAGAGAGAGACTGAGGGAGAGAGAGACCGAGGGAGAGGGGGTTTGAGGGTGTAATAATAGGCATCATCAAGTCATTGAGAGAGAGAGAGAGAGAGAGAGAGAGAGAGAGAGAGAGAGAGAGAGAGAGAGAGAGAGAGAGAGAGAGAGAGAGAGAGAGAGAGAGAGAGAGAGAGAAATTGTTCCTTGACTTCCATAATCAGTTGGTTACACAGTTGACCAAACACAGATCAGGGTGCAGAGACACCTGTTATATTGGCACAATCAGAGCAGAGTCCCTCTGATGCTGCTGCATTGTGGGGCCTTCCTGCACACTGGGACGTAGATGTATGCCCTCCTGCACTGTGGAACCCACCTGTACAATTGGGCCCACCTTAATATTGGCAACTGCACCATGGGGCCCACCTGCATATTGGGACCTACTACCAAACTTAAGCCCTCCTGCATTGTGGAGCACACCTGCACCAGGGTTGGACTCTCTCTAGTGGGAATCTCTGTTCACAACCTTGGAGCCAGTATGTTTACAGCTATGCTCTCAGTGCACATGTAACAAACACAGTGGACGCTTTATGTCAAAAGAGACACTTTTCCAAACATTGACGAAAACGTCCTCTTTGCTCTGTAACAGTGACAGTTAGTCACAGATAAGACAACTGATCACATGGACAAGGATATGTGAAGACTTCCACATACTGTATATATGAGTAATATGTCTACTATGCCAACATGTAACACAGCGATCAAAGTGCTGTATCTCCCATGGCTTTTAAGCATTTTGCCACTGTAGCTTGGCAGGCTAATAGTACCGGCACGTAGCTGTATAGCGAGCCAGAAGGTAACAGCCAGTCTGTTACAGCTGCGGTGGCTTGGAGGCAACAGAAGAGTCATGGAATGAGAATATGATTCATGCTACTTGAATCATGGAACGAGCTTCGACAATCATCATATTGTGTTTTCAATTTTCAAATGAATTACCATTAGCTTGCAGGGGGCCCATCTGAAGTTAATTTAGTTTTGTCTTTGAGTGTTTTTCCCCATTTGGAGGTACCCTGATGACAGATTTTTTTAAACCTTTACTAATGATAAGAATAATGATAAGGCTTCTTATTGTTTATTTCCATCAATTTAAAGACAGAAATCACAAAGCTCTTGTAAGACAGAGCCTTTGACCAAGCAAGCGTGTTATTATGCGTCTATGTCTTGAAAGAGCATTTGACCAGCAGGGGGCCATGACAGCCTGACCCAGTGTTGGGGATCAGATCACGACCCCACTCAGTATTTACCACCACACCACGGACCCAGATGATCCAAGTCTTACCATTCCTTCTCGACACCATTGTTTACAACTGTCTGTCATTATACTGCATCTTATTTTCCTACACCAAATTATGAAAGCTCCCTATCATGTAAGGGTTCTGCTTCTAAACTTTTCTTCAGCTAAGATCTGCTATAGGATCAGCTTTATAAACCCGATTTAGACCATAAACGCAACTGATGAAATCATAAAACTGGTTCTGGACCTGTGCTTGGAGACATCTCCAGTCTCCACCAGTCCACCACACTCCGGTACCATATTCTATAGTGTGTATCGATTGAGTTAAGTGTCAGAGTTAACTCAATCAACTCAATCAGAGTTTCCTTGAAGCTCAGAGCTCTCTTTGCTGCCCAGAGGGTACATTAGGTCATTGAGAGAGAGAAAGAGATAAAGAATTAGCGAGAGAGGAGATAAGAGAGAGAGAGAGCAAGAGAGGGAGAGAGATAAAGAATTATAGCGGGGTGGGGGCGATAAGCGAAAGAGGAACAAGTGCACATAGCAAAAAAAACAGTTGGTTGCCATTTTCTCAGCCTGAGAAGTCGGCAGTGAATGCCCTCACTCGCTAGTACATTTCTGTTGACGTTTCTGTTGACTTGGGTTATGACTCTACAGGATGTCCGATAAGAACAAGGAGGAAGCTTCTCCTTTCAGGGTTTTCATTGCTTTTCTTCATCACCTCCACACATTAGGTACACAGTCATACACACGGGTTATTTACAATGGATTTTGGAATAGCAGTTGAACTGTTGTCGTACTCTGAACGACTTGTGGTTCTAAAGCAAAGGAAAATATACATATGACCGTATTAATACGTTGCTCATGCAATAGGAATATATTCACAGGGATGAATCCCATAGGATTACACCAATAAGGGATACATTTATCAACATACAGTATGTACAAACATATCCCGGAGAGAGTGAGAGAGTATTTTTTTGATAAACATTTCATAACATTTCGATAAACATAATTCCACATTGATATTATGGGGTATTGTGGGTAGGCTAGTGACAAACAATTTCAATTGAATCCATTTTAAATTTAGGCTGAAACACAACAAAATGTGGAAAAAGTCAAGGGGTGTGAATACTTTCTGAAAGCACTGTAAGTTGGATGCTCCTATCAAAGGTGGACAGTGGTTAAAATGTTCCCAAAATGAAACAGTTTGTTAGAGTGGATACTCTGTAGTTGGAGTTTCGCGTTGGTTGTGATATGATGGATTGTGATTGGGGCGCCAGTTGTGATTGGAGCAGTAGGTAGCCTAGTGGTTAGAGCGTTGGACCACTAACCGAAAGGTTGCTAGATTGAATCCCCGAGCTGACAATGTAAAAATCTGTTGTTCTGCCCCTGAACAAGGCAGTTAACCCACTGTTCCTAGGCTGTCATTGTAAATAAGAATTTGTTCTTAACTGACTTGCCTAGTTAAATAAAGGTAAATAAATAAAAGGAAGGTTTCTGGTTGCTAGAAGGGAGATACTGTACAAACTCATAAATTAGGAGACCCATAATATAAAACGTGCATGATAAAGTAGTGGCAGATGACATGTAGGGAGAATTCCAGAACTGAGCAAAACTGTATAACAGCGTAGCTAAAGTGGGGATGAGGAGGACCTGATTTAGTACTTTAATATATTGCAGATTCTGAATGAAAGTGAAAAGATGACGCAGGATTGTATGGATGCTGCTTTGATAGCTCTGAACCAACTTAGCTATTTTGTGATTTTTTTTCGTAAATTATTTTGACTTAATTTTCACGAAATGTATCCACTATCATTTCTTATAACTGACAAGAACCTTTGAACATCAGATCGGCTGTTACTTACCTCAATTTCCCAATAGAAAATAAGATGGATGACCTCCAATGGCGGATCTGCTACCAACAGGACTCTGCTACCAACAGGACTCTGCTACCAACAGGACTCTGCTACCAACAGGACTCTCGTAACTGCAATATTCTCTGCTTTTCTGAAACATGGCTTTTGGACAAGATAACCCCCATGGCTATCCAACTACATGGATTCTCCATTCACTGAGCAGACAGGACAGTGGAGTCAGGGAAATAGAGAGGAGAAGGGGTTTGCCACAAATAGTGTGCTCACTCGAGCGCAGTGGTAGGTTCGACCCATTGTTTACCCATTTTGGAATACCCGATGGTCAAATGCTGACCCTTTTACCTTTTCAGCTGCTATCGTGACAGTTGTATACAACAGTCACTCCTTACTGTCCCTTTTCATGTTGCCAGTGATTTTAATTCCATGTCATTACACAACATGTGATTTACTCTGTTGAGAAATGTGACCCACCGGATTGATTCGGTCTTATGTAGCAAAATTTGATTTGGTGTTTTTTTTACATTGAATACTCGCATGAGTATATACTCCATGATCTCGCCATCACGGTTGACAACTCCATTGTGTCCTCCTCCCAAAGCGCTAAGAACCTTGGCGTGATCCTGGACAACACCCTGTCGTTCTCAACCAACATCAAGGCGGTGGCCCGTTCCTGCTCTCTCCAGGTTCATGCTCTACAGACCATCCGCACCTCAGTACCTCCAGGCTCTGATCAGGCCCTACACCCAAACAAGGGCACGTTCATCCACCTCTGGCCCTGCCTCCCTACCACAGGAAGTACAGCTCCCGCAGCCCAGTCAAAACTGTTTCTCTGGAGACACCTGAAACCCCACCTCTTTATGGAATACCTAGGATAGGATAAGTAATCCCTCTCACCCCCCCCCTTTAAGATTTAGATGCACTATTGTAAAGTGACTGTTCCACTGGAAGTCATAAGGTGAATGCACCAATTTGTAAGTCGCTCTGGATAAGAGCGTCTGCTAAATGACTTAAATGTAATGTAATGAATACAATGAATACAATGTAAAAAAGAGCTAGCCCAGCTAGCAATGAGAAATCGGCCCAGAAGCAGCCCTCTTCCGGAGGTCTAGAAATTATTGAATCGGCCCAGAATCGGGTGTCGGACTCAGCCCGGAATCAAAATGAATGACTGCTCAGAATCGGCCCAAGTACATCGGGCCATTTCAGTCAACAGGAATTCAGCCGACTTTGCCGGCATCTTACCAGAATCCCCCCAGAAGCGGCCCGATGCAATTTTAAATAAATGTATAATATTACCCGGTTTAGTCATTTTAAATATTACTATTATACATTTTATAGATGCAAATTATAACCATCCACAATATTTTAAAATAATTGTATATTTTTCCTAACCCCTTTTGTCATATCCCATTTTTATCCAGTTGTCATATCCCATCGCTGGGACACTCCCATACAGCCTCAGGGGAGGCGATGGTCGAGAGCCATGAGTCCTGCAAACGCAAGCCCGCCAAGCCACATGGCTTCTTGACACAATGCACACTTAACCCAGAAGCCAGCCGCAACAATGTGTCGGAGGAAACACCATACACCTCGTGACTGTGTCAGTGTAAATGCGCCTGGCCCATCGCAGGAGTCACTACAGCACGATGGGACAAGAACATCCCGGCCGGCCAAACCCTCCCCTAACCCGGAAAATGCTGGGCCAATTGTGCATAGCCTCACGGGTCTCCAGGTCGCGGCCAGCACAGGTATCGAAACAGCATCTGTAGCAACGCAGTTTGTACTGCGATGCAGTGTCTTAGTCCGCTGCGCCGCTCGGGAGGCCCCATCCACAATGTTTTTAATGCTTGTCAATTGCCTTGCACAAAGTATCAAAATACTAAAATACTAAAATACTACTTAGACAGGACTCTTAAAGAATTTTATTTGAATTTTAATTAGCTTTTTTTTATCACAGAAACAATGACAAAATATGGAAAAATAAATACATAAATAAACATTAATTCTATAAAGCAGTCCGTGTAATCATCTGCCAGAGAGTAGCCACAATCGGCCCAAGCCCCAAGTAATACACTTCGGCCAGATAACTCGGCCCGAGCTCAATCCCTGCATCCTAGCCATAAGTATGAGGAGCATAAGTACGCTGCAGTCACAAGACGCAGGCCTCCTTACTGCAAACAGCTGGAGGCAGGGCTTTCTCCTATAGAGCTCCATTTTTATGGAATGGTCTGCCTATTCCAGTAAGAGAAGCAGACTCTTAAGTCTTTACTGAAGACTCATCTCTTCAGTAGGTCCTATGATTGAGTGTAGTCTGGTCCAGGAGTGTGAAGGTGAACGGAAAGGCACTGGAGCAACAAATCGCCCCTGCTGTCTCTGCCTGGCCGGTTCCCCTCTCTCCACTGGGATTCTCTGCCTCAAACCCTATTACAGGGGCTGAGTCACTGGCTTACTGGTGCTCTTCCATGCTGTCCCTAGGAGGGGTGCGTCACTTGGGTGGGTTGAGTCACTGACGTGATCTTCCTGTCCGGGTTGGTGGCTCCCCCCCTCGGGTTTGTGCCGTGGGGGAGATCTTTGTGGGCTATACTCGGCCTTGTTTCAGGATGGTAAGTTGGTGGTTGAAGATATCCCTCTAGTGGTGTGGGGGCTGTACTTTGGCAAAGTGGGTGGGGTTATATCATGCCTGTTTGGCCATGTCCGGGGGTATCGTCGTATCGTTTCTCTCTACCACTCCTATCTCAGCCTCCAGCATTTATGCTGCAATAGCTAGGGTCAGTCTGTTATATCTGGAGTATTTCTCCTGTCTTATCCGGTTTCCTGTTTGAATTGAAGTATGCTCTCTAGAATTCTCTCTCTCTCTCTCTCTCTCGAATTCTCTCTCCTTCTGTCTTTCTTTCTTTCTTTCTCCCTCAGAGGACCTGAGGCCTAGGACCATGCCTCAGGACTACCTGGCATGATGACTCCTTGCTGTCCCCAGTCCACCTGGCCGTGCTGCTACTCCAGTTTCAACCGTTCTGCCTGCGGCTATGGAACCCTGACCTGTTCACCTGACGTGCTACCTGTCCCAGACCTACTGTTTTCAACTCTCTAGAGACAGCAGGAGAGGTAGAGATACTCTGAATAATCGGGCAATGAAAAGCCAACTTACATTTACTCCTGAGGTGCTGACCTTTTGCACCCTCTACAATCACTGTGATTATTATTATTTCACCCTGCTGGTCATCTATAAACATTTGAACATCTTGGCCATGTTCTGTGATAATCTCCATCCGGCACAGCCAGAAGAGGACTGGCCACCCCTCATAGCCTGGTTCCTCTCTAGGTTTCTTCCTAGGTTCCGACCTTTCTAGGGAGTTTTTCCTAGCCACCGTGCTTCTACACCTGCATTGCTTGCTGTTTGGGGTTTTAGGCTGGGTTTCTGTACAGCACTTTGAGATATCAGCTGATGTACGAAGGGCTATATAAATACATGTGATTTGATTTGATTTGATATTCTGATTATAATACGATTCATACATTCATACAGTAACAGAGTAGTATTCTGTTTAGTTATAATTCTAAGCTAAATGTATACATCATTTAGTCATTATTCATAAAAATCCCATAACATATCCACCCTATGACTAAATATTATACATCCAATCACACCTCTATTTTTATTAGAATGTTAAAAAACACACATCTATTTTTATTAAAATATTAAAGAGCACACATCTATTTTTATTAAAACTATCTCTTGTTATCCAAATACAACCTAACAAAGACCAACATATGTATTACATTGACTGTTCCAGGCCTACATCCGAATCATAACACTTCTTATCAGGATTTTCGTTATAATCTTCATCAAAGAAACAGTCTAAACATCAAAACATAAGAGAACCTAAACATTAAAAATGATCTCATTTAACATAGGCTTCTCGTATGTGAAGGATCCGGATCCATACGCTAGGTCTAGAATCATGTATTCATCATTCCACTGGTCAGAGCTCGGAATCGACCCGTATCTCACCATCTGTTGTCTCATCGATTTCTCCAGAGTCCTGGAAATGAGAACCTTTCACACCGGAATCATCCACACAAAACTAACACGGTCACACAGGTGAAGGTTGCCCAAAACACAGTGATCATGACGTTTATTCATTTCCCAAACACACTATCAAACCAATTTGTTAGAGCATTATCTCCCCCAGAGATCTCTGCCAAGGCCTTGGTCACTGATCCGTCTGGAGCTGTGTCATTCTGGGATGAAACCTCATACACCCCCCACCCTTTTCAGCCAGTAACATACAATAGGGCAAAAAAGTATTTAGTCAGCCACCAATTGTGCAAGTTCTCCCACTTAAAAAGATGAGAGAGGCCTGTAATTTTTATCATAGGTACACTTCAATTATGACAGACAAAATTAGAAAAATAATCCAGAAAATCACATTGTAGGATTTTTTATGAATTTATTTGCAAATTATGGTGGAAAATAAGTATTTGGTCACCTACAAACAAGCAAGATTTCTGGCTCTCACAGACCTGTTAACTTCTAAAAGGTCCAAGCTTTACCCCAGTGAGGATTCTCCTTATTCTCTCTCTCTCGTTCTCTCTGTATGTCCCCTTACCTTGTAACCTTCTTTTCCAGGATTCATTTTGGGGGATTTATGTGTTTTGTCTGTTTTGTCCCATGTCACACCCTGACCTAACCAAAATAATAAAGAAAACAAAGATAACTAAGGCCATTTTTTCAAAATAAAAGCCTGGAACTATGTCTGAAGACTGTTGACACCTTGAGGAAGTGATAGGGAAAGGAATCTGGTTCATATCCCTTTAAATCCAATTTGACAGTTTTGGAAAATTTAGTAGGTTTTCTATCCAACACTACTAATAATATGCATATATTAGCAACTGAGAGTGAGGAGCTGGCTGTTTACAATGGGCACCTTTTCATCCAAGCTACTCAATACTGCCCCTGCAGCCATAAAACGTTAAAGCAAGGCCCCTGAACTCTCGTGTATTTTCTGCACTATGCAGTGATATGGGCAGCGACCATGTAACGCTTTTACAACATACAGAAGTGTGCTGGTTATCAAGGGTCAAAGTATTGACACAGTTTTTTGAATTGAGAGACAAGCTTAAAGTTTTCTTTATTGACCATCATTTTCACTTGTCTGACAGCTTGAATGATGACGGGTTTCTCACACGACTGGCCTATCTGGGTGATTTTCTTTCTGGACAGAATGATCTGAATCTAGGATTACAGGGACTCTCCGCAACTATATTCAATGTGCGGGACAAAATTGAGGCTAAGATTAAGAAGTTGGTGCTCTTCTCTGTCTGCATTAACAAGGACAATACACGGGTCTTTCCATCATTGTATGATTTTTTGTATGCAAATGAACTCAAGCTTACAGACAATGTCAAATGTGACATAGCGAAGCACCTGAGCGAGTTGGGTGCACAATTACGCAGGTACTTTCCCGAAAAGGATGACACAAACAACTGGATTTGATATCCCTTTCATGCCCTGCCTCCAGTTCACTTACCGATATATGAACAAGAGCCTCATTGAAATTGGAACAAGCGGTTCTGTGAAAATTGTATTTAATCAAAAGCCAGTGACAGATTACTGGATTGGGCTGCGCTTAGAATATCCTGACGTAGCAAATTGCGCTGTTAGGACTCTGATGCCCTTTGCAACCACGTACCTATGTGAGAGTGGATTCTTGCCCTCACAAGCATGAAAACTATACACAGGCACAGACTGTGTATGGAAAATGATTTAAGACTGAGACTCTCTCCAATTACAACCCAACATTGCATAGTTATGTGCATCCTTTCAAGCACATCCTTCTCATTAACCTGTGGTGAATTATTCACAATTTTCGATGAACAAATAAAGTTTTATATGTAAGCTGGCTAAATAAAGAGCAAAATGATTGATTATTATTATATTATTAATTGTGCCCTGGAAGAGCTCTTTGTCACTTCCCACGAGCTGGGTTGTGACAAAAACTCACTCATTCTTATGTTTAGTAAAAGTATCGTTTAGTGTGTGTGTGGCAGGCTTACAATGATGGCAAAAAACAACATTATAGAGTGAGCTGATCCTGGTGCTAGAGGGGGTATGCAGCTGGAGGTTGAATGTTTGAAGGGGTACGGAACTATAAAAAGTTTGGGAACCACTGTACTAAGTGATATCTTTCAAAAAAGCTGTATTAGAAATGATTACCTACAAATACTGACCAGCTCATGTTATAGACAGAAGTGTGCTACATGTCAGACCAATCTAAACTCATCTCTCAGTATGTCCAGCTCATCCATTATCTCAGCCAATAATGGCTAGTGGGAAGGTTGCTCTTTCTTTTTCCGTGGCTAAACCAACTAGGCTCGTAATTTGACAATTTTATTTGTATTTACATAAGGCATACATATTTGATATTAAGGCACATGAAAGTTTACATGTTCCAGAAGGCATTTCTGCCAAAAAAAAAGTTCACTCCAATATCCCTGGCCATTGGAACTGACCATGTAAATGGCTTACTTAGCTTCTTGTGTTCTTCTTATTGTTAATTTATATTTCTTGTGTTTTTGTTCTACCTTATGTTATTTTTAGCACTACTTCGATCTTGTACATAGTTGTCAGTTTAATGCACTAAGGTTTTCAGAGTTAAATTAAACTTTTTGGACAAAGGAGGTGCTACCCAGGCAACTCATCTATTTTGGTGCCACAACAGCCCTTCTTTTCCATGGAGAGCCTGGCTGATAGTGGACCGTTTCAGCAGGATCTAAAAGACAGGCGGAGGTGTGCTGGAGCACCTAGAGGAGCTGCTGGAGTTAACCACACACATCAATGGTGTTGGTTAGATGGCCCACCACTCCCTTCTCAGAGTCTCTTGAGGGTTGTAAAACTAAATATCATGCTGTCAGGTCAGGATTAGATTAGCCCAAAACTAATATAGAAAATAGTTTATTCAAACAAAAATAACTTCTGTACATTTCTAATAAGGCAACAGTCTCTGGTACTGTCCCTTAAGGGAATATAATCATGTACGATTGTAAGTCATCCGACCATGATAACATTTAATTTAGAAAGTAATATCAGCGCCTCAAGAAGAATGTGAAGCCCCTAGTAGATAATTGAGGTGGGTGGAAGCAATGGGGATTGTAACTGTGATCCACCTGGAAACCAAAGCCGGCCCGGATTGAAGCTCTTGATTAATCTGGCTAGACCAAGATGTTATGCGGTGGAGTCCAGCTGAGGCCACTATGAAGTAGATGGAAGATGACATGGCACCTAGGGTGGAGTCAGGGGGAGATGAACGGGAGGGAAAGGGAGATATCTGTGAGCAAAGTGCAGTAAATATAAGGTCAAGTCAAATGTGAGTGTGTGTGCAGTTGCCAATAGAGCATTGCATGGTGATGAACTTGGCTTCTACTTCGGCTAGCGGACTTCTTCCTGGCGTCAGCGATGGTCAGCAGACTGCACCAAGGGGTGAAGAACAGCAGGGGGATATGATACACTCTCACCTCTCCTGCAATAGAAGTGATAGATGCAGAATAAAGCATCTCTCATGGTGATTGGATGTCAAATAAATAATTGCCAATAGTTGAGAAGATATTCTAGTCTAGTCCCAGATCTCTATGTCCACTCACCAACATCTACTAATCATAGACCAGGCGTTCAATCTGAAATTATAAGAAGGATGAGGGAGAGAGAGAATTCACCATCAGAGTAGGAGTGCTGATCTAGGATCCGGACCACGCTGTCCATATAATAGTATTCATTATGATCTTACCTTTTGCAAATTCTTAGTCTGGATTGTTCTCTTGGGTCAAAGTCGACCATGTACATTAATGAAATATGAATTCGTACTGTAGTAGTACCTTATATGGGATGCATACTTGTATCAGCTGTTACAGATTAACTTAATGACAACGAGCTCCTACATGTGCTCCAGAAAAGTTGCCCTCCAGTGGCCACCACAACTCCTCTAGCCACATTTCTTGGAACTCATAGACAGAGGCTGGCAGGCAGGCAGACACACAAAGTCTGAGAGCTGGGCAAAAAAGACAAATGCTAAACAAATGTTGCTATTCATAGGTTGTAGACAGATGGCAATGTTTTCATTAGCTAGCAAAGTTTGTCAAAAATGGCTAGCAGTTAAAATCCGGTGGTCTCCTCTCAATCTTAGCTAACGTAAACTCACGTAAACTCGTACATCGCCTTGGTCTGTACAATTGCCCTTATTTTAGTGCCCCCAAAAACGTAATGCTTCCAGATCAACTGTAATGTCAATACCATTCTAAAGCCCAATTTCTCCCCTTTCCAACATAATCAATTACATGACCTAAACGCTGACGGTTCTGCATAATTTAAGCAGGCAATGAGCCCCGTCGGGTCTTTTTTTTAAATGGCGGGTGGGGAAGCAAAACTAATGCGTGATAGTGAGAAGGAGAGATGTTGTGTGGGAAAATTGCTTTTTTTCACTCGATCTGTCCAACTTATCACCTTATCGCCTCTAAAATGTAAATACAACACTATAAAGAGTTTATATAATGTGTCATTACATACCTATTTGAAGGTTTGTGTCGAATTTGAATCGGTGCTAAAGTGATCTTAGAAGTTAACAGCGGCTTTGAGAATGATGATCGCATGCAATGATGGCGAAAAAGATGACTAGGTATCCCCCCCTTACCCCCGTCACTGTCCGTTTCTTGTTTTTAAAGGATGATAGAAGTGCTACACCTGGTGGAGAGAGATTGTAAGACAGAAATAGTTGCTTTATGCGTGCTGTACGTTACGACATGACACGTCAAGATGTAACGGAGGGTCAGTTTTTTAAACTTTTCTCCAATACTATAGAGCCATTACCATGTAGATCAAACGCTTGAATAGAAACCTAGTTCACACCCCCGATTTTGACATCAACACAGTCACTACAGTCCCATTAGTTTTCTTTGTAGCCTCATTTGAATGTTGCGGTTGCGCACATTTGTACGGAATGGGGTGAGTTTACGTTAGCTATCTACGTTTATGATGCATCTAAAGTCAAAAACACTTGTGCAATCAAGGTGATACTGGAACTAAGGCAATATAAACAATATGCACCATCTAAAATATACACAAACCTTAGCTACAAGATGACATAAAACTATGACAATACAGTTACATGTGTAGAAAATTAGCTATGAGTAGGCCTGCTATTAGTAACTAGGCATCATTTAGCAGCACAAAACCCACAACAGTAGGACCCACAACTCACTTTCTTAGATGCATGCACAATCTTCAGAGTTAACACAGTCAATTTAAGCTTAAGCTTACTGTATGCTTCCCAGTTGATAAAGTTTGCGAATACACTATATATACAAAAGTATGTTGGACACCATTTCAAATAGTGGATTTGGCTATTTCATCCCAATCGAACACACAGCCATTCAATCTCCGTAGACAAACATTGGCAGTAGAATGGCCTTACTGAAGAGCTCAGTGACATTCATCATGGCACTGTCATAGGATGCCACCTTTCCAACAAGTCAGTTCGTAAAATGTCTGTCCTGCTAGAGCTGCCCCGGTCAACTGTAAGTGCTGTTATTGTGAAGTGGAAATGTCTATCTATTTTTTAAAACTTGAGAAATACTGCAAAATTGTGCAACTAAAATCTTCTCAGTAAGAACTTGATTTAGTAATATTGTTTTTTCAAGCAAAGGTCTTTAGGGAGTATGAGAGAACAGACGGTCACTTCGCCTAGCTGAGATCTGCTAGGAGAAAATCGAACATAGTTTGCGGGTGACTTTAATCGCCAGCATCTTGTTCACTCGACAACTAAAAACACTCTGACCTGGGGTGAGAGGGGTTAGAGTCCAGATGAGCATTTAGGCACGCTGATTGGCTGAAACCAAAGGGTTTTGATGGACAGCTGAGATGGTGAGAAATCTCCCTAACGGGACTGTGGGGGCACTAAAGGGACTGTGAGGGAAAGTTAGGTAGAGAGGAGGGGAGCAGGACAGCCTTTTCTACACATAGATACTCATGGGACCCTCTGAAGCTATGCTGAACATACTAGTGTATGTGTCTTCCAGTCCTTATTTTTCCTAAAAACCTCTATGTAACATGTTGCAACATACAGTCTCATACAGTCAACCAGGGGTCAGAAGCTTGGAGAAACGTTAACATTTTTCTCCAGGAATGCTGCAATATGCCTAATCTCTCACTTTGATATTTATGTAACTACTCGCAAACTGCTCACTCCTTCACTCCTTTGAATTACTGAAAGTGGCTGTTGTTAGGAGAGAGAAAAAAGCCTCTGCAGACTTATCACTGGAGCAAATAACATGTTTGGAAGTATGGGACATGGGACTATGAATTTGAGAATGTTGTAAATGGGAATAATGGTTGGAAATATGGTACTTTGAGTGATTGGAGTAGAAATGTTAAGAATGGAAATATTGTTGTGAAAGTTTATTATGGTAACATTTGGTGTAGGAATGTGACAGGTCGAGTGTGAGATGGAGGGCAGATATGACGAATGGTAGATTATCTGATGCCCGGGTTTCCTTCAGTAACGGTCTGCTTGCAATCACAGGTAAACACATGGTCTCACACACACACACACACACACACACACACACACACACACACACACACACACACACACACACACACACACACACACACACACACACACACACACACACACACACACACACACACACACACACACACACACACACACACACACACACACACACACACACACACACACACACACACACACACAAGCGGGCTGGGACAAAACTTCAGCCCTGGCATTTGAGCCACACAAGCTCACACTACCGAGCGCATCTGGCACTCCTACAGTAAGTGTTATTTGCAATTACATATAGAGCCAACCTATTAAGGAACTTGCAGGGCATCTGTGTCCCTCTGTTTTCTTCCTATCCACAGTACATGCACTCACCTCTGAGCTGTCTCTGCTAAGCCTAGCACCATGTCCCACAGCACTGGTACCAGAAGAGCAGGGGACAACACTGCCTGTGCTGGGCCCAGCAACATCCTAGTTGTGAATGAATAAACACATTTATTAGATAAAGAGGAAAGATTACTGAATAAATGCCTAATAGATGACCATTGGCTCATAAGCCCAACTACTTATTTTGGATAAGTACTTAAGTACATATATACGTATGTAGGGTGCAGTCTTTCGGATGGGACGTTAAACGGGTGTCCTGACTCTCTGAGGTCATTACAGATCCCGTGGCACTTATCGTAAGAGTAGGGGTGTTAACCCCAGTGTCCTGGCTAAATTCCCAAGCTGTCCTTCATACCATCATGGTCACTTAATCATCCCCAGCTTACAATTGGCTCATTCATCCCCCTCTTCTCCCCTGTCATATTTCCCCGGGTCGTTGCTGTAAATGAGAACGTGTTCTCAGTCAACTTACCTGGTAAAATAACGGTAATGTTTTTTAAAAAGCCAATAAAGGCCCCTAGAATTGAATTGAGTCCGAGTGGCTCTCACTCCGTTTGATGATGTGCGCTTGACTTTGAAAGTGAATTTGTGCCACGTCGGCTCAGCCAAATGCTCAATATATGATTAAGACAACAAAGAAATAGCGCAACGGTCCTGAAAAAAAACAGGCCCATGGGCCGCCAGCCGTGTCTATATATAAAGAGTGCCTTCGGAAAGTACACAGACCCCTTGACTTTTTCCACATTTTGTTATGTTTATTCTAAAATGGATTAAATAAATAAAAATCTTCAGCAATCTACACACAATATCCCATAATGACAAAGTGAAAACTGGTTTTTAGACATTTTTGGAAATGTATTAAAAATAACAAACAGAAATACCTTATTTATATAAGTATTCAGACCCTTTGCCATGACACTCGAAATTTAGCTCAGGTGCATCCTGATTCAAACTGGTAAATGTAATTAATTGGACATGATTTGGAAAGGCACACACCTGTCTACATAGGGTCCCACAGTTGACAATGCATGTCAGAGCAAAACCAAGCTATGAGGTCAAAGGAAATGTCCGTAGAGCTTTAGAGTTCCTCTGTGGAGATGGGAGAACCTTCCAGAAGGACAACCATCTCTGCAGCACCACCAATTAGGCCTTTATGGTAGAGTGGCCAGACGGATGCCACTCCTTAGTAAAAGACACATGCTAGCCCACCTTGAGTTTGCCTAAAGGCACCTAAAGACTCTCAGACCATGAGAAACAAGATTCTCTGGTCTGATGAAACCAAGATTGACCTCTTTGGCCTGAATGCCAAGAGTCACATCTGGAGGAAACCTGGCACCATCTCTATGGTGAAGCATGGTGGTGGCAGCATCATGCTGTGGGGATGTATTTCAGGGGCAGGGACTGGGACACCAGTTAGGATTGAGGAAAAGATTAACAGAGCAAAGTACAGAAATATCCTTGATGAAAACCTGCTCCAGAATGCTCAGGACCTTAGACCGGGGCGAAGTTACACATTCCAACAGGACAACGACCCTAAGCACACAGCCAAGACAATGCAGGAGTGGCTTCGGGACAAGTCAATGAATGTCCTTGAGTAGTCCTGCCAGAGCCCAGACTTGAACCCGATCGAACATCTCTGGAGAGATCTGAAAAAAGCTATCAAACCTGATAGAGCTTGAGAGGATCTGCGGAGAAGATTGGGAGAAACTCCAAAAATGCAGGTGTACCAAGCTTTTAGCGTCAAATAAAAATCTAATTGTATTTGTCACATGCGCTGAATACAACAGGTGTAGACCTTACTGTGAAATGCTTACTTACAAGCCCTTAAACAACATCGCAGTTCAAGAAATAGAGTTAATAAAACATAAAGTAAACAAAGTTAATAAACTAAAGTAAAAAATAATAAATAAAAAAAAGTAACACACAAGAAATGTAACGATAATGAGGCTATATACAGAGGATACCGGTACCGAGTCAATGTGCAGGGGTACAGGGTAATCAAGGGAATTTGTAAAGTGACTATGCATAGATAATAAACAGCATGTAGCAGCATTGTAAAAACAAGGGGGGGGGGGGGGGTCAATGTAGATTGTCCAGGTGGCCATTTGATTAGTTGTTCAGCAGTCTTATGTCTGGTGGGGGGTAAAAGCTGTTAAGGATCCTTTTGGTCCTAGACTTGGAGCTCCAGTATCGCTTGCCATGCCGTAGCAGAGATAACAGTCTATGACTTGGGTGACTGGACAATATTTTGGGCCTCCCTCTCACACAGCCTAGTATATACGTAAGTCCTGGATGTCAGAAAGTTTGACCCCAGTGGTGTACTGGGCCATACCCACTAGCGTCTGTAGTGCCTTACGGTCAGATGCCGAGCAGTTGCTATACCAGGTGGTGAATAAACCGGTCAGGATGCTCTCGATGGTGCAGCTGTAGAACTTTTTGAGGATCTACGGACCCATGCCGAATATTTTCAGTCTCTTGAGGGTGAAAATGTATTGTCATGCCCTCTTCACAACTGTCTTGGTGTGTTTGGACCATGATAGTTTGTTGTTGATGTGGACTCCAAGGAACTTGAAACTCTCAAGCCGCTCCACTTCAGTCCCGTCGATGTTAATGGGGCCTGTTCGGCCCTCCTTTTCCTATAGTCCAGGATCAGCTCCTTTGTCTTGCGCTCATTGAGAGAGAGGTTGTCGTCCTGGCACCACACTGCCAACCACACTGCCACAACACTGTCATACCCAAGAAGACTCATTGTTGTAATTGCTGCCAAAGGTGCTTCAACAAAGTACTGAGTAAAGTGTCTGAATAGTTAAGTAAATGTGATATTATTTTTTATATAAATTAGCAAAACATATTTTTCCTTTGTCAAAACGTATTTTTCCTTTGTCATTATGGGGTATTGTGTGTAGATTGATGAGGGAAAACAACTATTCAATCCATATTGTAAAGTAACAAAATGTGGAAAAAGTCAAGAGGTCTGAATACTTTCCGAAGGCACTGTATATATATATATATATATATATATATATATATAGAGAGAGAGATTTTTTTTATATAGTTTTTTCTCCATTTTGACCATCCCAACCCAATAAAAGATCGTCCCGCCATTCTGGCATTTGTCCAATTCCCTCTTCCCCAATTACGCCATTCTACATTTGTTGGTCTCTCCCACCTCTTACATTGAAATCACCAAGGAGGATCAGCTTGTCAGTTTTTGGTGTGTTCTGAAGGATGTGATTGAGTTGGCTGTAGTAATTGGGAGGTCACTTGGTTGATGAGCTTTTTGTCTATTGCAAAGCCTACATGGTAACTGTGGTGGCCCGGGTGAGTAGTGCTGCGTAACAGCGTCACCCACCATACTTCACCCTGTCTGGAAATCCTGTACAATGCCTGTTTCCACCTCCCATGTAAGCACACACTGTCTGGAGATGTTGTACTAGGGGAGTTTGTTTAGTGGGAGCTCCATTATGGTAACTTACTGCTTGCTCTGCAAATGCGGTGTTATAATGTCTGTTTATGTGTCTGGTTAAACTGTTCTGCACTGCTATGTGTATCACCACTATCTATCCTACTACCATACCATTCTTATTAATGTATCATGCCTCGATACTTATTCTCAACTCACTGATCACGATAACGATAATGACAAATAATTGTAATGGGGATATGGATACATGTGGGAATTATGATGATGATCCAAAGATTATGATGTCATCTCCTTGGCCAGAGTTTTACAGGTCCACATTTTTCCTTAGCAGTTGGGAAACATAGATAAACATATGTCATTAAAGGCTATATTGTTGACTGCCATAAGCCCACAGTAAACACACCATCTATCTTCCTTAGCAACTCAGCCCTGCCACTTTACAGCAGGCCCCAATTACACTAGACCTAATTACTGGAGTGGGTGACTTAAGGTATGTCTCTGTGTCTCTCTCTCTCTCTCTCTCTCTCTCTCTCTCTCTCTCTCTCTCTCTCTCTCTCTCTCTCTCTCTCTCTCTCTCTCTCTCTCTCTCTCTCTCTCTCTCTCTCTCTCTCTGTGTGTGTGTGTGTGTGTGTCAGATGCTACTTCCCTTGGCTAACCTAGCATGTGTATCCTGTGTATACGGCATGTTATACTGTGTCCCACACATCAGATCCCTCGTTCAGTTACATCAAGGTTAATCCAAGGAAACAGGAGAACAAACATTAAAATGGAGTGAGAATTATAAAGAAGAGATGGGGGAGGACAGTTCCAGAACTACCACGCAAGCAGAGCAGAGACACTTTCTCTTTCCCCTAGCTTTTTCCTGCCAACATTCTGAGTTATATTTGGCTTCTCTCTACTCTCTGCCCTCGTTTGTAAACTGCCATTTGTCCTGCCAACTAGGCGGGATGGTGTAATACTGGAGACATTTTGGGGGAGAGGGTTTAGGTATTTACAATGACTTTAGCAATTACACCAAGCCAGGAGAGAGAGAGAGAGAGAGAGAGAGAGAGAGAGAGAGAGAGAGAGAGAGAGAGAGAGAGAGAGAGAGAGAGAGAGAGAGAGAGAGAGAGAGAGAGAGCAATGAATACTAAGGGTAAGACTGGAGGATAGAGAGAGAGTGATACACTCAGAGTACAACAATGGATAATGCTAGAGTGATGGAGAAAGGGAGGGAGAGACGAATAGGAAGGGAAGGGGGACAGAGGGAGATGGAAAAGAGACAGAGGGAGCAGGAGAGAAAAGAGAGGGTGAAAGAGAGGGACAGCTAAGGGCACAGAGACGGATAGACAGAGGACAGAAAAAAGGTGAATCTATTGTGCTGATCTATTAGTTTTCCTGGCCGATGCTATGTGTGTGCCGGTGTATCAGTGTGAGCAGGGGATATTTTCCATGTCTCTCCCCTGTCCTTCATACTCACCTTGGCCTTTTATGCTCAGTCTTACTTCTACTGGTGTCCACTGCATGGTGTTCCTCTGAGAACTCTGTGGTATTCAGACACACACACACACGCACGCACGCACGCACGCACGCACGCACGCACACACACACACACACACACACACACACACACACACACACACACACACACACACACACACACACACACACACACACACACACACACACACACACACACACACACACACACACACACACACACACACACACACACACACACACACACACACACACAGAGCAGTGCAGCCATCGTACACAGACACCGTACATTGCTAGCGTCGTTGAGGAAGTTCAGGCTAATGTTGCTGCCAGGAATTGGTTGGCACTCCCTATTCTCTTTAATATACTGATACCTGAGCAGCAGCATGGGGTGTGTAGGGTATGGCTATGTGAAGGTTTTTCAGGCAAGGGTTTCAATCAATCAATGTATTTATAAGCCCTTTTACATCAGCAGTTGTCACAAAGTGCTATACAGATACCCAGCCTAAAACACCAAAGAAAAAGCAATGCCGATGCACAATGACTAGGTAAAACTCCCTAGAAAACAGGAACCAAGGAAGAAACTAGAGAGGAACCAGGCTCAGAGGGCTGGCCAGACCTTTTCTGGCTGTGCCTGACGTTGAAGAGTCTCAGAGTTCGCAGAGATAAAATCGCTCTCTGTCCATTTCATAGGGAGCACAGAAAACAGCTGCAGGCACAAGTCAACCAGAACAACGGACACATACTTCCTTGATTATGGTCCATATGGACAGTAGCACTCAAACAACACCTGTTTCAGTAATAGCAACCTGAAGATATCTTGGTACCTTGACTTTTTTTTGCCATGCATCGCCTCTGTACGGCACAGCTTCCCCACATGTATAGAAGAAACCTCTTTAATTGGGGAGCACTCTTTATCATGGTCCTTCGAGCCGTATATTAACAATAACCTGTAAAGCACAATCCACTCTGCCCTCCAGCTAATCTTCACTTCTTCTCTCTGCACAGACTGACCAGTTGGGATTGTATGTTTAGCGAGATGTTGGTAGTTTTAATAAAACGTTGTGTTGTTGTGACCCACTATGGTAGAGATGGACTGTGTTACACATACATGTACGATGCCTCAGGCTATGTGGGCTCAAAGGGTCCTGAGGAAGCCTACAGCTCTTAGCTCACAGAGACACATGTTGCTAAAATAAGACACCCTTACAGGAGAAAGGGGAGGAGAGGGAGGTAGTGTGAGAGGGGTAGAGTAGGAAAGGGTGCAAAGGGAAAGAAAAAAAAGTGCTATCTAGAACCTGAAAGGGTTATTTGGATGTCCTCATAGGAGAACCCTTTTTGGTTCCTGGTAGAACACTTTTGGGTTCCACAAGTAACCCTTTTGGAACCTTTTTTTCTCAGAGTGTAGAATATAGGAAAGAGGGAAGTAGAGGGGGAGTAGAAGAGAATGAAGTATAAAAAGTGGGGCCAGAGATCTAGTGTCAACGAGTACATGTACCACCTTTAGGAGGGTAGGGGTCTCCTATTTCAGTTAAAGAGAGAGTGAGAGAGAGAGAGAGAGAGAGAGAGAGAGAGAGAGAGAGAGAGAGAGAGAGAGAGAGAGAGAGAGAGAGAGAGAGAGAGAGAGAGCGAGAGAGAGAGAGAGGTGTAGTAATTATTAAAAATAAACTCGATTCCCCCAGTCCTCTGTCCTTCTCTCTCTCTCTTTATCTCATATATTGCAGATTTAAGACATTTGGTATTGATATCTCAATACTCAATATAATATCACATGTGCTAGACAAATGTCACATACCAACAGAAGTTACTAGAATATGTCTGTGTGAGTAAATGTTTTATCTCTTCTCTCTGATGTACACACTCATCTCAATATGACAAATATTTAATTTAGTCTAGTCTATACTGCGTGTGTGTGTGTGTGTGTGTGTGTGTGTGTGTGTGTGTGTGTGTGTGTATTATGTCTGACCTGGGGCTCAAGCCAACCAGACAAACTTGAGCATGTTGGCAAACAGCAACAGGACATTTTAGACAAATGAGGAGGAATCTTCCACTTCATATTTCAGGTTGAACAATACTTTCAATAGTTTCAAATGACCTTCTTTCGTTATATATGTACTGTAGATGAAGGATATAAGGAAAGGCTGCCTTAGTAAGAGTATTGGGACACAACCTTCAATTACATTCACGTCTCAATTATCAGCTTTCCCTTCGCAAATTCTGAGCATGAGCTCTGTAACGTAGCAAGCCCCCTGGCGAGGCGAGTGTCCTGACGCAGCAGGTTCTCTGACATAGCAGTGCGCCCTCTAACGCAGCCTAATACACAGCTCAGGTCTGACTGATGGGTGCTATATTTTTTGAATGGATTTGGCTATAGCTATCCATCCATGAACATTAAATTCCTAAATATGGCACAGTAAGCAGATTAGAGCGAATCCCCTCAGTGTTAGAGTATATTATCCTAATGCATAGGCAATACATGATCAACATGTAGCGTAATGCGAAAAGGTCACACTTAATGCATGTGGAATTAGAAGGTAACCATAGAATCATAGAACCCAATGACACTCTATATGGCCTGTTGTAGTTCCTTGTGATGTAATCTGCTTTTATGTTCTGTTTCAGGTTCTTCTATTTCAGGTTCTTTTGTTTATGTCCAATAACTGTTGTGCTACAGGTGTATTATTTCTGTTTGTGAGGCTTTGGGGGATTATTACTGTATGTTTAGTTGACGTAACCTCTGTAGGTACTGTATGTGAGAACCATGAAGGGCTGAGGGATGCTAATGCATTACCTCTGTCCCACATACAGTATACTGAGCCTTACATACTGTTAAACACTCACTCCAATGTCTTTATCTCACAAATACTTACCTCACATGCTTCGAGGATAGTCACCAGATATACTTCTTCCCACTTTCTCATGCCTCTCTCTCAGCATCAATACTATTTATTTGCACATGATAAATACACACACACACACACACACACACACACACACACACACACACACACACACACACACACACACACACACACACACACACACACACACACACACACACACACACACACACACACACACACACACACACACACACACACACACACACACACACACACACACACACACACACACACACACACACACACACACACACACACACACACACAGAAGCAGAAACACTTTCCCACATAACTTGACCCCATACCTTCACTCACACGCAGGTTGCTCAGTAAAGCATAGTCAGGGTTAATAAATGTATTAAAGTTGCAATATGTAACTTTTTGGGGATATAACCAAAATTCACATAGAAATATATTTTTTGTTATTGGAAATATATATCACAGCAGTTTAGATGGTACAATGATTCCCTACACTGTACCTGCTATTTTTTCATATTAACTGAACTATTAGAATTTTAGCTACCAGGAAATGTTGTAGCCATTTCTGCATAGCTTGTATTGAAGTAGTCAGGTTATTCAAGAGAACTTGTTGGGAATGTTTTAATCTCAACGTACCCCCCCCCCCCCCCCCCCGGTATGTCTGCTGCTCCTGGACACTGTATCTCTGTGTCGGCTCTACTACCAGTAATTACCACGGATAATTAGCATATCCACTGACTACCCCGCTGGGTTGAACCCTGAGAGTTCTTAATGAGCAGATTTATGAATGTCAACAAACAAAGCATAATGTGTGATTTTCAGCGGGGTTTAGAAAAAACATACATACATTCATGTCTACTTTACTTGACTGACTTCATCAGGAAAGAGATTTATAAGGGAAATCTTTGGGGAATGGTAATGCTTGACCTACGCCTGTGATGCAGTTAACCACTGTCTTCTATCTCCAAACTGGAGGCACTGGGGTTAAGCAGTATAACTCTAGGTTGGGTAAAGTCCTACTTGTCAGGTAAGGGAGCAAGTGATGAAGGTTAATGGTTCACTATCTCAGGTCAAATTAATAAGCTTTGGCATTCCGCAAGGGAGCGTGTTTGGGCCACTACTGTTTTTATGGTACATAAATTATATGAAAGATGCTTGTTCTTGCTGTCTTTTCCTTTATGCGGATGACTCTACACCTTTGGTGTATCATAAAAGTGAAACCATGTTAGAGAACATACCTGGCACAGAGCTTACTAACATTAGCACATTGCTTGGAGATAATAAGCTATCTCTGCACTTAGGTAAAACTGAGGCAATTATTTGTGGGTCTTAAATTGTATAGGTCTTCTGAAATCAGAGTGCTTAGGGGGTGAGGTGTTCACTGCCAAAACCTCTGGTAGCTACCCGGTATGCATCCTTGATGGAAACTTAAGGGGGTGTGAGCATGGCCACTAAAGTGCTAGGTAAATTTAATGCCAGGACCTTGTTTTTGATAAAAAGTCAAAGCTGCTCACTTTAACCATATCTACATGTACATACTACCTCAATCAGCCTGACTAACCGGTGCCTGTATATAGCCTCGCTACGGCTATAGCCCCGCTACTGTATATAGCCCCGCTACTGTATTTAGCCTCTCTACTGTTATTTTTCACTGTCTTTTTTACTGTTGTTTTTATTTCTTTACTTACATATTCTTCAGATAATATGTTTTTTTGCACTGTTGGTTAGAGCCTGTAATTAAGCATTTCACTGTAAGGTCTACTACACCTGTTTTATTCGGCGCACGTGACAAATAAACCTTGATTTGCTTGATAAGGACTCCATGAGAGTACTAGCCACTGCCCTCATTCAATGCCATATTGACTACGCTATTACTTCATGGTTTTAGGGTTTATCTAAGCTTTTGAATGGGATACTTCAGATAGCCCAGAATAAGCTTATCAGGGTAGTATTGAAGATGTGTCCACATACTCACAAAATCAGGAACTCAACGGGCTGCCTGCTGAGGCTAGGGTGTCCCAGATTAGACTGGGTCTGGTTTACAGGATTACATATGGTTCTGCACCTAAATGTCTGACTGATTACTTTCCCCATGTTAGGGATGTACACAACCACAACATCAGATCAGGTGTTGCTAATGTGTGCTTATACAGGTTCAGGAGTAATGCTAAAGGTACACTACATGACCAAAAGTTAGTGGACACCTGCTCGTTGAACATCTCATTCCAAAATCATGGGCATTAATATGGAGTTGATCCCACCTTTGCTGCTATAACAGCCTCCACTCTTCTGGGAAGGCTATCCACTAGATGTTAGAACGTTTCTTCGGGGACTTGCTTCAATGCAGCCACAATGTACACTACTGTTCAAAAGCTTGGGGTCACTTAGAAATGTCCTTGTTTTTGAAAGAAACACATTTTTAGTCCATTAAAATAACATTAAATTGATCAGAAATACAGTGTAGACATAGTTATTGTTGTAAATGACTATTGTAGCTGGAAACGGCAGATTTTATATGGAATATTGTAATGATGTATGCTGAGAGTTGAGAAGCAAGATCAGGGAGTGAGTGTTTTAATAAATAAATGAAAAATAATACAAAAACAAGAAAGACAAACAACGAACAGACAGGAAACTGAAACAACAACGCCTGTGGAAGGAACCAAATGGAGTGACATACATTTGTTCATTTCACCTTAATTTAACCAGGTAGGCTAGTTGAGAACAAGTTCTAATTTGCAACTGCGACCTGGCCAAGATAAAGCAAAGCAGTTCAACTCATACAACAACACAGAGTTGTTGTATGGAATAAACAAACATACAATCAAAAATCTATATACAGCATGTGCAAATGAGGTAGGATAAGAGAGGTAAGGCAATAAATAGGCCATGGTGGCAAAGTAATTACAATATAGCAATAAAACACTGGAATGGTAGAGTAGAGATACTGGGGTGCAAGATAAATAAATAAATACAGTATGGGGAGGAGGTTGATTGGATGAGCTATTTACAGATGAGCTATGTACAGGTGCAGTGATCTGTGAGCTGCTCTGACAGCTGGTGCTTAAAGCTAGTGATGGAGGTATAAGTCTCCAGTTTTAGAGATTTTTGCAGTTCGCTCCAGTCATTGGCAGCAGAGAACTGGAAGGAGAGGCGGCCAAAGGAAGAATTGGCTTTAGGGGTGACCAGTGAGATATACCTGCTGGAGCGCGTGCTACGGGTGGGTGCTGCTATGGTGACCAGTGAGCTGAGATAAGGTGGAGCTTAACCTAACAAAGACTTGTAGATGACCTGGAGCCCGTGCATTTGGCGGCGAGCATGAAGCAAGGGCCAGCCAACGAGAGCATACAGGTCGCAGTGGTGGGTAGTATGTGCGGCTTTGGTGACAAAACGAATGGCACTGTGATAGACTGTTTTCAATTTGCTGAGTAGAGTGTTGGAGGATATTTTGTAAATGACATCGCCGAAGTCAAGGATCGGTAGGATGGTCAGTTTTACGAGGGTATGTTTGGCAGCATGAGTGAAGGATGCTTTGTTGCAAAATAGGATGCAGATTCTAGATTTTGTTTTGGATTGGACATGTTTAATGTGAGTCTGGAAGGAGAGTTTACAGTCTAACAAGACACCTAGTTATTTGTTGTAGTCCACATATTCTAAGTCAGAACCATCCAGAGTAGTGATACAGGATGGGCGGGCAGGTGCGGCCAGCGATCAGTTGAAGAGCCTGCATTTAGTTTTACTTGCATTTAAGAGCAGTTGGAGGCCACGGAAGCAGAGTTGTATGGCATTGAAGCTCATCTGGTGGTTAGTTAACACAGTGTCCAAAGAAGGGCCATTAGGTATACAGAATGGTGTCGTCTGCATAGAGGTGGATCAAAGAATCACCAGCAGCGAGAGCGACATCATTGATGTATACAGAGAAGAGAGTCGGCCCGAGAATTGAACCCTGTGGTACCCCCATAGAGACGGCCAGATGTCCGGACAACAGGCCCTCCGATTTGACATACTGAACTCTATCGGAGAAGTAGTTGGTGAACCAGGTGAGGCAATAATTTGAGAAACCAAGGCTGTTGAGTCTGACAATAAGAATGTTGTGATTGACAGAGTTGAAAGCCTTAGTCAGGTCGATGAATACGGCTGCACAGTAATGTCTCTTATCAATGGCGGTTATGATATTGTTTAGGACCTTGAGCGTGGCTGAGGTGCACCCATGACCAGCTCTGAAACCAGATTGCATAGCGGAGAAGGTGCGTGAGATTCGAAATGGTTAGTAATCTGTTTATTATCTTGGCTTTCGAAGACCTTAGAAAGGCAGGGAAGAATATATATAGGTCTGTAGCAGTTTGGGTCAAGACTGTCTCTCCTTTTGAAGAGGGGGATGACTGAGGCAGCTTTCCAATCTATGGGAATCTCAGTCGATACGAAAGAGAGGTTGAACAGGCTAGTAATAGGGGTTGCAACAATTTCGGCAGATCATTTTAGAAAGAGAGGGTCCAGATTGTCTAGCTCGGCTGATTTGTAGGGGTCCAGATTTTGCAGCTCTTTCAGAACATCAGCTATCTGGATTTGGGTGAAGGAGAAGTGGGGGAGGTAATCAGGGAAGGTAATCAGGGAGGTGATTGAGTCCAGGTGAGCCTGACGACGTGCAGGTGCGCGTAACGATGGTGACAGGTGTGCACCATAACGAGCAACCTGGTGACCTAGAGGCCGGAGAGGGAGCACATGTAACAAATATCTACATAGGTGTACAGAGGCCAATTATCAGCAACCATCACTCCTGTGTTCCAATGGCACTGTGTTCCAATGGCAATCCAAGTTTATCATTTTAAAAGGCTACTTGATCATTAGAAAACCCTTTTGCAATTATGTTAGCACAGCTGAAAACTGTTGTCCTGATTAAAGAAGCATTAAAACTGGCCTTCTTTAGATTAGTTGAGTATCTGGAGCATCAGGTTTTGTGGGTTCAATTACAGGCTCAAAATTGGCAGAAACAAATAACTTTCTTCTAAAAACTTGTCCGTCTATTTCTAACACTCACTCTCTGAACTTGCTTTGCGACTCTCATCGCACATCGTTACAATATTCTAAAAATCTGCCGTTTCCAGCAACAATAGTCATATACAACATTAACAATGTCTACATTGTATTTCTGATCAATTTTATGTTATTTTAATGGGCAAAAAATGTGCTTTTCTTTCAAAAACAAGGACATTTCTAAGTGACCCCAAGCTTTTGAACAGTAGTGTATGTCTATGGAGATTGTATGGCTGTGTGCTTGATTTATACACCTTTCAGCAACGTGTGAGGCTGAATTTGTCACGGCTTTCTTCCTGGGAAGGAGAGGACCAAAGCGCAGCGTGGTAAGTGTTCATGGTTTTAATAGGAATACTCAAACATGAACACAATTACAAAACAAGAAACGTGAAAACCCGACACAGTCCCGTGTGGCACTGACACAGGAAACAATCACCCACAAAATACCCAAAGAATATGACTGCCTAAATATGGCTCCCAATCAGAGACAACGATAAACACCTGCCTCTGATTGAGAACCAATCCAGGCAACAATAGACTTACCTAGACACCTAAAAGAACACAACCCCATAAATCTACAAAAAACCCTAGACAAGACAGAACACATAAATCACCCATGTCACACCCTGGCCTAACCAAAATAATAAAGAAAACAAAGATAACTAAGGCCAGGGCATGACAGAAATAGCCAAATCCACTAATTTGAAAGGCTGTCAACATACTTTTGTATATATAATGTACTTGTACACAGGAGCTGTCTCCGACGAAAAAAAACAAGACCCGGGCAGCTTTAAAAAAAAAAAAGGTTAATGTTTTCTGTGCTCATTTGAATGTCCCTTACGATGTAACTACAGGAATAAAATAGATGTTTTCATGTTTTTTATATCTCGCTGCCATACTGTGTACAACCGTGTTGCCGATCTTGCCTTGACATCTTGTCACAAGAGGACCACAACTTTATTGTGTTTTCCTCGATGGTTTTTCTCACGTGAATGTGTCTTTTTCTAGTTTTGTGTGCTTGTTTTAAAGGGGTCGAATTAATAAACTAAACTTAAAACAATTAGGGTACACGTTAGGACAACACAGAGAGCAAAAACAACATTACAATTACACATTGTAATTATCTTAGTCGTAGCCTTCAGGACATTTCCATCTCTCCACCAGTAATTTCCCTTGTTAGCCCAACCCATTAGCCCAATGCAGCTAACATTGTAGGTAATCTCAAATAGATGTAAACACAGCTAAGACCACAACACCCTCTGGTATAGATGTATTTGAGTAAAGTGTTGTCCTGTCAGTGCCATGTGAGGAGCTCAGGGGGGCTCTGAGGGAAAAGTTAAAAATGACACTGCCAAATGTTCTGATCCAAGTTTGTTGTAGTAATTTTGATATGATCTCTTATCTTGGAGAATTGTAAAGTGAGATCAGAGGACTGAGTCACAGAGAAATATTGTTAAAAATTCAAGAAGAGTTAGAGAGAAAGAGAGAGAGTCTTGTTTTTATGTTTTGACAAAGGCATGGGGGGAAGGAAGGCATCAACTTTAGCCTGGTTTGATTGCTCACCAGTAAAAAAAATGGTCACAGTATTGTCTGTTCTGATACGTCATTATCAGTCCTGCCATAGCGACATAACACGACACAACACAATGCAATCAATTACCATGACACATCAGTCAGTTTATGGTTGATACTCTTCATGAACCTCAATGAATAAAGTTGTTGAATGATAATGGAGAGTTCATGATGTCACTGTGACCTATAAGCCGGAGAATGAATAGAGAGCAGAGGTGCCAGAAGTGACATCGAACACAGACGCCGTACATTGCTAGCGTCGTTGAGAATGTTCAGGCTAATGTTACTGCCAGGAATTGGTCTGCTCTCTCTCTCTCTCTCTCTCTCATGCACATGCACACATATATATACACACACGCACGCACGCACGCACGCACGCACGCACGCACGCACGCACGCACGCACGCACGCACGCACGCACGCACACACACACACACACACACACACACACACACACACACACACACACACACACACACACACACACACACACACACAAAAACACACACACACACACACACAGAGTTGGTGGCAGTTCTCTTTTGGACTTTAGGATTATGAGGGTCAGGTTTCCGTTATGAGAGTAATCTTCTATCCTCCATCAGGGGAAGTTCAACATTACCCAATATTATCCAAATGGTCCTCAATAGCCTTTTCTGTTTCTGTTTCATGTGCGAATCTGTTTTCAAATCATGCTCTACTGTATATTATACACACTAATCCAATATTTTTGTCCATCTTTGATGTGTGGCCAACCAAACTTTCCTGCTAGTTTTCAGAACTCTTTGTGGCTGATTTGTGGTTAGATTTCCACTGTAAAGATTGACTTAACAGTGATCCTAATAAGGCTTGTCTGCTTCATAACCTGAAACACAACATAGTCCCACCACCCTTATCTCCCCTTTCCCCTCCCCTTTTCTCTCCCTCTTCTCCTTTCTCCCCTCCACTTGCTCTCTCCCTCCCCTTTCCCGTCTTCCACTCTCTCCTATTCTCTGCTTCTACTGTATACACTACCAATGGCACTGCCTCAAATTTTGTAGTGCTGGTGGTTGGTATGAGAGAATGAAAGAGTGAGGTACTGCAGATAGTTAATATTAAAATGTTCCTTTGTTGTGGTGACCCAATCAGTCCTTTTTTCTTCAGCCAACCGCAGAAACAGTCTCGAAGGGGGCAGGGTTTATCCCACACTTCGATTCTGGATAGCCTGGTCGATGTTACAGTCTTCTGACAGGATGCTTCCAATATATTTAAAGTGTGGTACAATGGCAAGTGAGGAGTCTGAGATGGAGAATGCTGGTGTATCAGGCGGAGAATCAGATGACCACTGACATACTGTACGACTGTCTGTTTTTGGGATGGTAACAGACAGCCCTTTTCTACTGTTTGCATTCACAGCTGCTGTGGGGGTGACTTGTAGAGCTTCCGGGTTATGTGCCATAAGAACACAATCATCTGTGTCCTGGAGCTCATGCACAAGTTCGGATTTGTGTTTTATGGCAGCTTGGAGCCTCCTAATATTGAAGAGGTTCCCGCCCAATCTGAAGTCCAGGGTCACCCCACTCTCTGTTTCCATGTCATTGTGCAGGAGTGTTGTGACACACAGGAGGACGACATTGAATAGGACCGGCACAATCACACACCCTTGCCTCACACCAGTGCTAACTCCAAAGGGTTCAGACTCCTGATCGCCAGCTGTTACTCTGGCCACCATCAACTCATGGAACTGATGCAGGATGTTTACATATTTCCCAGGGCAGCCATACTGGAAGAGGACCTTCCAAAGGAGTTCACTGTGTACTGTGTTGAAGACTTTGGAGAGGTTCACAAAGGCCACGAACAGGTCTCGTTTCTGTTCACGGCACTTTTCCTGCAGTTGGCCTGCACTGAAGATCGTATCCACCGTTCTTCTTTTCTTTCTAAAGCTGCACCGGGACTCAGGTAGCAGGTCTTCAGTCATGGCGTCGATAAGTCTGCGGAGTTTGACTTTCGCCAGGACTTTCCCAACAACTACAAGGAGGGATATGACCCTGCTGTTGCCGCAAATTGATAAGTCCCCCTTGTTTTGTATATGGTGACAATGTTTGCCACCCCCCATTGATTGGGGATGCTCTCTTGTCTTCATAGCTCAGAGATGAACTGCTCTGGTATAGAGATAGCACCCCTGTTTTAGGATGTCAGCAGGGATGGAATCAGGTCGAGGGACGACATTTATCAATAATGTGTAGCCACAAATCTGTGAGTAAACCACGCATGGGATCATTTCCACGCAGTGTGAGATTTATAAAAATGAAAGTTTGCTTGAGAATGTGCGTAAATTTACACAGATGTCACGCCTTGATCTTAGTATTTTGTGTTTTCGTTATTTATTTGGTCAGGCCAGGGTGTGACATGGGTTTGTTTTGTGGTGTGTTTTTGTATTGGGGTTTAGTAGGTATTGGGATTGTGGTTGAGTAGGGTTGTCTAGCATAGTCTATGGCTGCCTGAGGCGGTTCTCAATCAGAGTCAGGTGATTCTCGAACATGAGTAACCACCACGCCGCATTTTGGTCCGCTCCACTTCCAACAGACGAACGCCGTTACAGAATCACCCACCATACCCGGACCAAGCAGCGTGGTGACAGGCAGCGACAGCAGAAGCAGCGAAAGGAGGAATGGACATGGGAAGACGTTTTGGATGGCAAGGGTTGTTACACTTGGGAGGAGATACTGGCTGGAAGAGATCGCCTCCCATGGGAACAGGTGGAGGCACTTAGGAGAGCAGAGGCAGCCGGAGAGAGGAGCCGACGATACGAGGGAACACGGTTGGCAAGGAACCCCGAAAGTCAGCCCCAAAAATGTATGGGGGGGGGGGGCTCAGGGAGAGTGTGGCAGAGTTAGGGTTCAGACCTGAGCCAACTCCCCCTGTTTATCGTGAGGAGCAGCGATCACAGGACTTCTGGACTTGGGAGGAGATATTGGACGGAAAAGGACCCTGGGCACAGCCTGGTGAATATCGATGCCCCAAAGAAGAACTGGAGGAGGAAAAGCAGAGAGGCGCTGGTATGAAGAGGCAGCACGGCGACGCGGATGGAAGCCTGAGAGTCAGCCCCAAAAATGTATTGGGGAGTATGGCTACGCCAGGTAGGAGACCTGCACAAACTTCCTGTGCTTACCGGGGGGCTAAAGAGACCGGGCAGGCACCGTGTTATGCTATGGAGCGCACCGTGTCTCCAGTGCGGGTGCATAGCCCGGTGCGGTACATACCAGCTCTTCGTATTGGCCGGGCTAGAGTGGGCATCGAGCCAGGTAAGGTTGGGCAGGCTCGGTGCTCAAGAGCTCCAGTGCGCCTGCACGGTCCGGTCTATCCAGTGCCACCTCCACACACCAGTCCTCCGGTGGCAGCTCTCCGCACCAGGCTTCCTGTGCATGTCCTTGGTCCAGTATCACCAGTTCCAGCACCAGGCACCAGGCCTTCAGTGCGCCTCGCCTGTTCAGCGCAGCCAGAGCCTTTCTCCTCTCCAGTGCTGTCGGAGTCTCCCACCGGTTTAGCGCTGCCGGAGCCTCCCGCCTGTTCAGCGCAGCCAGTGCTTTCCTCCTCTCCTGCGCTGCCAGAGTCTCCCACCTGTTTAGCGCAGCCAGAGCTTTCCTCCTCTCCTGCGCTGCCGGAGTCTCCTGCCTGTTCAGCGTAGCCAGAGCTGCCAGCCTGCATGGGGCAGCCTGAGCTGCCAGCCTGCATGGAGCAGCCTTCCCCTCAGTCCCGAGCTTCCCCTCAGTCCCGAGCTTCCCCTCAGTCCCGAGCTTCCACCTCAGTCCGAGCTTCCCCTCAGTCCAGTGGGGTCCTTGGTGAGGGTTATTAGGCCAAGGTCGGCGGCGAGGGTCGCCAATCAAAGGACGCGTTACAGGGGGACTAAGACTTGGTTGGAGTGGGGTCCACGTCCCGAGCTGGAGCCGCCACCATGGACAGACGCCCACCCGGACACTCCCCTATGGGTTTAGGTGTGCGGCCGGGAGTCCGCACCTTGGGGGGGGGGGGGGGGGGTTTCTGTCACGCCTTGATCTTAGTATTTTGTGTTTTCGTTATTTATTTGGTCAGGCCAGGGTGTGACATGGGTTTATTTTGTGGTGTGTTTTTGTATTGGGGTTTAGTAGGTATTGGGATTGTGGTTGAGTAGGGTTGTCTAGCATAGTCTATGGCTGCCTGAGGCGCTTCTCAATCAGAGTCAGGTGATTCTCGTTGTCTCTGATCGGGAACCATATTTAGGTAGCCTGGGTTTCACTGTGTGTTTGTGGGTGATTGTTCCTGTCTCTGTGTTTGTTGTCACAAGATAGGCTGTATAGGTTTTCGTGTTTCGTTTGTTGTTTTGTATATTATTGTTATTTCATGTATCGTATAATTTTCATTAAAGAACATGAGTAACCACCACGCCGCATTTTGGTCCGCTCCTCTTTCAACAGACGAACGCCGTTACAACAGAGCCATGGCCATGGCTACACAGTGCCAAGTGGTGGAATAAGGGAACTGCTTGGCAAGTGTAAAATAGTACAAAACTGAGTGTACAAAACATTAGGAACACCTTTCCATGACATTATACATCCATGATGTAGGATCTTAATTCGATCCCTCTTTTGTTGCTGAGAATGTTTCTGGAAAGCAGGAAATGCAAACTTGTAGTGTATTCCAGGTTTAAAAGTCCTTAATAGTCTATTGTGCGTCAATGTAAGTAACATAATAAAAAAACACTAATCAAAATCCGTTTTTGCATGGGCTGCGTCTCAATATGCTGCTTCCGCCAATGTCGGCTTTCCACGTCTGCGGTGGAAGGTGGCTGAGCTATAGCAGTGTTCCTCAGACCATGAGACATCCGGAACGGTTTGGCCTACAAATATGACGACTATAGAAAGATCAGACTCCCATGAGCACGATGGTGTTTTCCGTTTTGCTCTACGACCCACAAGCCCCACATCGGTAATGCTGATGTGCCTACTTCTGTCAGTAGCGTCTGAACCGTTTGGGCTACAAACGAATAGGGGAGACTCTCATGAACACAATGGTGTTCCCCCGTTTTAGTCTATGAATCCCAAAAGTGTCACGGGACTCTTCTAAAGGTAGCCCATACAAATTAATATAAATTTGGAGGTAGTTTCGTGCCAACAAAAATATATATATATATATATTCTCCTAGGTATAGGACAGACACTTCAAAACATTATTCTGTATGATGATTGTTTTGCCATTCATGAATGTGTTATTCAGTGCATTTCTATGGGCTATAGTAATAAAGGCCAAAATCCTATTTAACATGAAAGGTGTCCTAAAATTAAAAATCAAATAGCTAAATGATCCATGTTATGACCATCTTAAAACAATTCCATATGTTACTTTAAAAGGTCAGACTTAATTAGCCATAACAAAAAAAGTATCAAACATTATTACTCACAGATAATGTTTCACATTTCCTGTTGCTGCAGGATTATTTTCCTGCTGTAGCCAAGATCCTACATTTGTAGACTGTCCAGATGAATCAACTTCAGTCGTGCACAAGCCCTGAGGCCCAGAACAAATGGTTATCCGCTACCGGTGTGCGTATGGTGCTCGTAGGATTGTTTGATAAATCACACTTTTTCTATGCTTACGAACATTATAAATTCCGTTTTTGAGTAGCACTTTAGAATAGTTTCTACGCAATATTGATAAAAGAGGCACCAGGACTTTTGTTGTTCTTCAGTGACCTGATGGCAGCACAGACCTCAGAAAAGGTGTTTGGGAGATCAATGCTCTGGATGGTGGTCAGGCAAACGCACGCACGCACGCACGCACGCACGCACACTCACACACACACACACACACACACACACACACACACACACACACACACACACACACACACACACACACACACACACACACACACACACACACACACACACACACACACACACACACACACACACACACACACACACACACACACACACACACACAGTGGTAATGCAGTGGTAATGAGAATAAGCTGGCCTTATTGTAAGTGGATGAAACCAGGTCACCTAAAACCTCTAACTCATCAAACTGGTCAAGAGACCAAACATGAGAGGGGATCCAAGCTGCTACAGCCAGGCCGAACAGGACCTTAATTTATGTCATCCTTCACCACCCTTTTATCTCTTTCAGCACCTTCCTCTCCAACTCTCTCTCTCTCTGTCATGACTCTGTAAGGTTCTCTTTCAGGATCAGGTAATGCCAGGGAATCGTGGGTAAATATAGGTGGGTGACTTAGAACTGTAATGGAGATAGTGTACGTGTGTGGGAGCACATATTAGTTTACACACACGCACGCACGCACGATGCACACACGCACACGTGCACACACACACACACACACACACACACACACACACACACACACACACACACACACACACACACACACACACACACACACACACACACACACACACACACACACACACACACACACACACACACACACACACCTGGGTCAGACTGAGGGAGTGGTCAGCGAAAGTAATGGAACTTTTCAATCAGCAGAAGACAGAGGTGATTTGCCTAGAAGCATGTTGTCTGGACCACTGCACACGGTGTCGACCAAATAAGCACTGCAGGAGCTCCTTTATGGTGAAATCCTCTCCTACTTCCTCCTCATCTATATCTATCCATCCATCCTCCCCTCATCCTCCATACTCTGCATGGTCCAGGTGTATTTCCTCCATCTCAAATACTGAGTGTCTCTAATTGATGAATGAGATGCAAGAGAAAATCAAAACCCAGCAGAACTTCATCACTCTTCAAATGAAGTTGTGCACAACTGTTGCCTTAAAGGGTTTGTTTGCATTTGTTTCATTGTAAAAGCCAACCATTTATTGTACAAGCACAACATATAAACCCTGTGATTCATAGATATACAGGCTAGAAATGTATTAGCAATTACATTTTGGGGGTGAAGCTTGCTTTCAATTGCCATTCCTTGTTGCACACAGCAAGGTTCCGCTCCCCCTAGGGGATTTATGGCTGATTTAAAGATTAAATCATCAACCCTGTTACGGTCAACCCTCTTACTTTATTTGGTACTTCATAGGCTCTTACTATAGTCATTTCATTTTTATTATTTAACTCTTGAGATGGGAAAAACATGTTTTTTATGAAGTTGAACATGCTTTTCATGTCAGAATGTTAAAATTAGGTAAAACCAGGACCATATTTTTTGGACACACCTACTCATTCAAGGGTCTTTCTTTATTTTAATTATTTTCAATATTGTAGAATAATAGTGAAGACATAAAAACAATGAAATAACACACATGGAATCATGTAGTAACCAAAAAAGTGTTAAACAAATCAAAATATATTTTATATTTGAGATTCTTCAAAGTAGCCACCGTGTACCTTGATGACAGCTTTGCACACTCTTGGCATTCTCTCAACCAGCTTCATGAGGAAGTCAACTGGAATGCTTTCCCAAGTCTTGAAGGAGGTCCCACATATGCTGAGCACTTGTTGAGTGCTTTTCCTTCATCTCTGTGGTCCAACTCATCCTAAACCATATTAATTGGGTTGAGGTCTGGTGATTGTGGAGGCCAGGTCATCTGATGCAGCACTCCATCATTATCCTTATTGGTCAAATAGCCCTCGCACTGCCTGGAGATGTGTTGGGTCATTGTACTGTTGAAAAACAAATGATAGTCCCACTAAGCGCAAAACAGATGGGATGGTGTATTGCTGCAGAATGCTGTGGTAGCCATGCTGGTTAAGTGTACCTTGAATTCTAAATATATCACTGACCGTGTCACCAGCAAATCACCCCCACACCATCAAATCACCCCCACACCACACCATCAAACCTCATCCCTCTGTCACGACGTCCCCCGCAAATCACCCCCACACCATCAAATCACCCCCACACCACACCATCAAACCTCATCCCTCTGTCACGACGTCCCCCGAATGCCCATCTGCTAGCCTGCTAGCCGTGGCTAGCAGATAGCATATCGGACTGTGAGCTGTCTGAATCGCCGTGTCGCCAACCTCACTACTCACTGGACCCCTATGATCACACGGCAACGCATGCCTCTCCCTAATGTCAATATGCCTTGTCCATTACGGTTCTGGTTAGTGATTATTGTTTTATTTCACTGTAGAGCCTCTAGCCCTGCGCAATATGCCTTAGATAACCCATCAGTTCCATCTCCCACACGTGGTGACATCACCTGGTTTAAATTAGATTTATAGAGACAATATCTCTCTCTTCATCACTAAATGCCTAGGTCTACCTCCACTGTATTCACATACTACCATACCTTTGTCTGTACATTATGCATTGAATCTACTCTATCGCGCCCAGAAACATGCTCCTTTTACTCTCTGTGTCACGCCTTGGTCATTGTATTTTGTGTTTTTGGTATATGTTTGGGTAGGCCAGGGTGTGACATGGGTTTATATGTTGTGTTTCGTATTGGGGTTTGTATTAATTGGGATTGTGTATGATTAGGGGTGTGTCTAGTTAGGCTTGGCTGCCTGAGGCGATTCTCAATTGGAGTCAGGTGATTCTCGTTGTCTCGGATTGGGAACCGTATTTAGGTAGCCTGAGTTCGCGTTGTATTTTGTGGGTGTTTGTTCCTGTCTCTGTGTTGTAGTCACCAGATAGGCTGTAATTAGTTTCACGTTTCGTTTTGTTGTTTTCTTATATCAGTTATTTCATGTACCGTTTTCATTCATTAAAGTCATGAGTAACCTACACGCTGCATTTCGGTCTGACTCTCTTTTTACAACAGACGAACATCGTTACAGAAACACCCACCACTCACAGACCGAGCAGTGTGTAAACTGGCAGGAGCTTAAGGAGGACGTTATGGACAGCAGAAGCATGGAGTATACTACGTGGGAAGAAATCGACAGGTGGGCGGCCGACCCAGAGCGAGTGCAGGAGCCCGCCTGGGATTCCCTACAGCAATGCGAAGAGGGCTATAGACGTATGGAGTCGAAAAGGAAAGCACGGTGATGCAGAGCGAAAACCGAAAGTAACGGGGAAAGCGCAGAGAGAGAGTGGCTGAGTCAGGAGTCAGACCTGAGCCTACTCTCCCTGTTAATTGTGAGGAGCAGCAATATGAGGACTTCTGGTCTTGGGAGATGATATTAGACGGTAAAGGACCCTGGGCGCAGCCGGGAGAATATCGCGGTCCCAAGGATGAAATAGACACGGGTAAAGCGGAGAGGCGCAGGTGAATGCACCAATTTGTAAGTCGCTCTGGATAAGAGCGTCTGCTAAATGACTTAAATGTAAATGTATGAGAAGGCAGCACGGCGACGCATTTGGAAGCCGGAAAAACAGCCCCCCAAAAATATTGGGGGGGGCTAGAAGGGAGAATAGTTATGCCAGGTAAGAGACCTGCGCATACTCCCTGTGCTCACCGTTGGGCTAGAGAGACCGGGCAGGCACCGTGTTATGCTATGGAGCGCACAGTGTTTTCAGTGCGGGAGCATAGCCCGGTGCGGCACATACCAGCTCTTCCTATTGGCCGGGCTAGAGTGGGCATCGAGCCAGGTAAGCTTGGGCAGGCTTGGTGCTCAAGAGCTCCAGTGCGCCTGCACGGTCCGGTCTATCCAGAGCCACCTCTACACACCAGTCCTCTGGTAGCAGCTCCCTGCACCAGGCTTCCTGTGCGTGTCCTCGCGCCAGTACCACCAGTTCCAGCACCACGCATCAGGCCTCCAGTGCGCCTCGCCTGTTCAGCGCAGCCAGCACTTTTATCCTCTCCTGCGCTGCCGGAGTCTCCCGCCTGTTTAGCGCAGCCAGAGCCTTTCTCCTCTCCTGCCCTGCCGGAGTCTCCTGTCTGTCCAGCGCCGCCAGTGCTCCCAGTCGGCCCAGCGTGGCCAGTGCTCCCAGTCTGCCCAGCGCGGCCAGTGCTCCCAGTCTGCCCAGCGCGGCCAGTGCTCCCAGTCTGCCCAGCGCGGCCAGTGCTCCCAGTCTGCCCAGCGCGGCCTGTGCTCCCAGTCTGCCCAGTGCTCCCAGTCTGCCCAGCGCCGCCAGTGCTCCCAGTCTGCCCAGTGCTCCCAGTCTGCCCAACGCCGCCAGTCTGCCCAGCGCCGCCAGCGCCGCCAGTCTGCCCAGTGCCACCAGTCTGCCCAGAGCCGCCAGTCTGCCCAGCGCCGCCAGTTGGTCCAGCGTCGCCAGTCTGCCTGGATCCGCCAGAAGTGCCAGTCTGCCAAGATCTTCTAGATCGGCCAGACAACCTGAATCATCCAGTTCCACCAGCCAGCCAGGATTTACCGGAGCCTACTACCTGCCTGAGCTTCCTCTCAGTACTGAGCTTCCTCTCAGTACTGGGCTTCCTCTCAGTACTGAGCTTCCTCTCAGTACCGGGCTTCCCCTCAGTACCGGGCTTCCCCTCAGTACCGGGCTTCCCCTCAGTACCAGGCAGCTTCTGTCCTGAGATGCCCCTCTGTCCTGAGCTGCCCCTCTATCCTGAGCTGCCCCTCTGTCCTGAGGTGCTCCTCTGTCCCGAGCTGCCCCTCAGTCCCGGGCTGCCCTTCTGTCCTGGGCTGCCCCTCTGTCTTGAGATGCCCCTCTGTCCTGAGATGCCCCTCTGTCCTGAGATGCCCCTCTGTCCTGAGCTGCCCCTCTGTCCCGAGCTGCCCCGCTGTCCCGGGCTGCCCCTCTGTCCCGAGCTGCCCCTCTGTCCCGAGCTGCCCCTCAGTTATGTGGGGATCTGGGTGAGGACTATTAGGCCATGGTCGGCGGAGAAAGTGGATTATCCCAGGACGCGAAGGAGGGGAAATAGGACATTAATGGAGTGGGGTCCACGTCCCGAGCTAGAACTGCCACCATGGACAGACGCCCACCCGGACCCTCCCTATGCTCTTGAGGTGCGTCCGGGAGTCCGCACCTTAGGGGGGGATTCTGTCACGCCTTGGTCATTGTATTTTGTGTTTTTGGTATATGTTTGGGTAGGCCAGGGTGTGACATGGGTTTATATGTTGTGTTTCGTATTGGGGTTTGTATTAATTGGGATTGTGTATGATTAGGGGTGTGTCTAGTTAGGCTTGGCTGCCTGACGCGATTCTCAATTGGAGTCAGGTCATTCTCATTGTCTCGGATTGGGAACCGTATTTAGGTAGCCTGAGTTTGCGTTGTATTTTGTGGGTGTTTGTTCCTGTCTCTGTGTTGTAGTCACCAGATAGGCTGTAATTAGTTTCACGTTTCGTTTTGTTGTTTTCTTATATCAGTTATTTCATGTACCGTTTTCATTCATTAAAGTCATGAGTAACCTACACGCTGCATTTCGGTCTGACTCTCTTTTTACAACAGACAAACGTCATTACAGAAACACCCACCACTCACAGACCGAGCAGTGTGTAAACTGGCAGGAGCTTAAGGAGGACGTTATGGACAGCAGAAGCATGGAGTATACTACGTGGGAAGAAATCGACAGGTGGGCGGCCGACCCAGAGCGAGTGCAGGAGGCCGCCTGGGATTCCCTACAGCAATGCGAAGAGGGCTATAGACGTATGGAGTCGAAAAGGAAAGCACGGCGACGCAGAGCGAAAACCGAAAGTAACGGGGGAAAGCGCAGAGAGAGAGTGGCTGAGTCAGGAGTCAGACCTGAGCCTACTCTCCCTGTTAATTGTGAGGAGCAGCAATATGAGGACTTCTGGTCTTGTGAGATGATATTAGATGGTAAAGGACCCTGGGTGCAGCCGGGAGAATATCGCGGTCCCAAGGATGAAATAGACTCGGATAAAGCGGAGAAGCGCAGGTATGAGAAGGCAGCACGGCGACGCGGTTGGAAGCCGGAAAAACAGCCCCAAAAAATTATTGGGGGGGGGCTAGAAGGGAGAATAGTTATGCCAGGTAAGAGACCTGCGCATACTCCCTGTGCTCACCGTTGGGCTAGAGAGACCGGGCAGGCACCGTGTTATGCTATGGAGCGCACGGTGTTTTCAGTGCGGGAGCATAGCCCGGTGCGGCACATACCAGCTCTTCCTATTGGCCGGGCTAGAGTGGGCATCGAGCCAGGTAAGCTTGGGCAGGCTCGGTGCTCAATAGCTCCAGTGCGCCTGCACGGTCCGGTCTATCCAGAGCCACCTCTACACACCAGTCCTCCGGTAGCAGCTCCCCGCACCAGGCTGAACATACTAGACGACCAGTTCTTGTAGCCTTTAGCCGTACTCTTATCCTACTCCTACTCTGTTCCTCTGGTGATGTAGATGTTAATCCAGGCCCTGCAGTGGCTAGCTCCACTCCTATTCCACAGGTGCTCTCATTTGTTGACTTCTTTAACCATAAAAGGTTTCATGCATGTAAACATTAGAAGCCTCCTCCCTAAGTTTGTTTTATTCACTGCTTTACCACACTCTGCCAACCCAGATGTCCTAGCAGTGTCTGAATCCTGGCTTATGAAGACGACCAAAAACCCTGAAATTTCCATCCCTAACTATAACATTTTCCGACAAGACAGAACTGTTAAAGGGGTCGGTGTTGCAATCTACTGCAGAGATAGCCTGCTGAGTTCTGTCTTAGTGTCCAGTTCTGTACCCAAACAATTTGAGCTTCTACTCTTAAAAATCCTCTTTTCCATAAACAAGTCTCTCACAGGTGCCGCTTGCTATAGAACACCCTCTATCCCCAGCTGTGCCCTGGACACCATATGTGAATTGATTGCCCCCATCTATCTTCAGAGCTTGTACTGCTAGGTGACCTAAACTGGGACATGCTTAACACCCCGGCTATTCTACAATCTAACCTTGATGCCCTCAATCTCATACAAATCATCAATGAACCCACCAGGTACAACCCCAAATCCGTAAACACTGGCACCCTCATAGATATCGTCCTAACCAACTTGCCCTCCAAATACACCTCTGCTGTTTTCAACCAAGATCTCAGTGATCACTGCTTCATTGCCTGCATCCGTAATGGGTCTGTGGTCAAACGACCACCCCTCATCACTGTCAAATGCTCCCTAAAACACTTCAACAAGCAGGCCTTTCTAATCTACCTGGCACGGGTATCCTGGAGGGATATTGACCTCATCCTGTCAGTAGAGGATGCCTGGTTATTCTTTAAAAGTGCCTTCCTTACCATCTTAAATAAGCATGCCCCATTCAAATGTAGAACCAGGAAATTATATAGCCCTTGGTTCACTCCAGACCTGACTGCCCTTGACCAGCACAAAAACATCCTGTGGCGTTCTGCATTAGTATCGAATAGCCCCCGTGATATGCAACTTTCAGGGAAGTTAGGACCAGGCAGTTAGGAAAGCTAAGGCTAGCTTTTTCAAGCAGAAATTTGCATCCTGTAGCACAAACTCAAAAATGTTCTGGGACACTGTAAAAGCCATGGAGAATAAGAGCACCACCTCCCAGCTGCCCACTGCACTGAGGCTAGGAAACTGTCACCACCGATAAATCCACTATAATTGAGATTTTCAATAAGCATTTTTTTACGGCTGGCCATGCTTTCCACCTGGCTGCCCCTACCCCGGCGAACAGGCCTGCACCCCCCACAGCAACTCGCCCCAAGCCTCTCCCATTTATCATTCACCCAAATCCAGATAGCTGATGTTCTGAAAGAGCTGCAAAATCTGGACCCCTACAAATCAGCCGGGCTAGACAATCTGGACCCTCTCTTTCTAAAATGATCTGCTGAAATTGTTGCAACCCCTATTTACTAGCCTGTTCAACCTCTCGTTCGTATCGTCTGAGATTCCCAAAGATTGGAAAGCTGCCACGGTGAACCCCGTCTTCAAAGGGGGAGACACTCTAGACCCAAACTGCTACAGACCTATATCTATTCTACACGGCCTTTCTAAGATCTTCGAAAGCCAAGTTAACAAACAGATTACCGACCATTTCGAATCCCACCGTATCTTCTCCACTATGCAATTTGTTTTCAGAGCTGGTCATGGGTGCACCTCAGCCAAGGTTCAAGGTACTAAACAATATCATAACCGCCATCAATAAGAGACATTACTGTGCAGCCTTATTCATTGACCTGGCCAAGGCTTCGACTCTGTCAATCACCACATTTTTATCTGCAGACTCAACAGCCTTGGTTTCTCAAAAGGTTGCCCCGCCTGGTTCACCAACTACTGATTCACCGTGTGTCACATCGGAGGGCCTGTTGTCCGGACCTCTGGCAGTCTCTATGGGGGTGCCACAGGGTTCAATTCTCGGGCCGTCTCTCTTCTCTGTATACATCAATGATGTTGCTCTTGCTACAGGTGATTCTCTGATCCACCATTCTGTATACCTGTTAACTAACCTCCAGACGAGCTTCAATGCCATACAACTCTCCTTCTGTGGCCTCCAACTGCTCTTAAATGCAAGTAAAAATAAACTCTTCAACCGATCGCTGCCCGCACCTGCCCACACATAAAGCATCACTACTCTGGACGGTTCTGACTTAGAATATGTGGACAACTACAAATACCTAGGTGTCTGGTTAGACTGTAAACTGTCCTTACAGACTTATATTAAACATCTCCAATCCAAAATTAAATCTAGAATCGGCTCCCTATTCCGCAACAAAGCATCCTTTACTCATGCTGCCAAACATACCCTCGTAAAACTGACCATCCTACCGATCCTTGACCTCAGCGATGTCACTTACAAAATAGCCTCCAACACTCTACTCAACAAATTGGATGGAATCTATCACAGTGCCATCCGTTTTGTCACCAAAGCTCCATATACTACCCATCACTGCGACCTGTAAGCTCTCTTTGGCTGGCTCTTGCTTCACACTCGTCACCAAACGCACTGGCTCCAGATCATCTACAAGTCTTTGCTAGGTAAAGCCCCGCCTTATCTCAGCTCACTGGTCACCATAGCAGCACCCACCCATAGCATGCGCTCTAGCAGGTATATCTCACTGGTCACCCCAAAGCCAATTCCTCCTTTGGCCGCCTTTCCTTCCAGTTCTCTGCTGCCAATGACTGGAATGAACTGGAAAAATCACTAAAGCTGGAGACTTATACCTCCCTTACTAGCTTTAAGCACCAGCTGTCAGAGCAGCTCACAGATCACTGCACCTGAACATAGCCCATCTGTAAGTAGCCCATCCAACCTCATCCCCATAATGTATTTATTTATTTATCTTGCACCCCAGTATCTCTACTCTACCATTCCAGTGATTTATTGCTATATTGTAATTACTTCACCACCATGGTCTATTTATTGCCTTACCTCCCTTATCTTACCTCATTTGCACACACTGTATATAGACTTTTCTACTGTATTATTGACTGTATGTTTGTTTATTCCATGTGTAACTCTGTGTTGTTGTATGTGTCAAACTGCTTTGCTTTATCTTAGCCAGATCGCAGTGTAAATGAGAACTTGTTCACAACTAGCCTACCTGGTTAAATACATTTTAAAAATCACACAGTCTCCTCTGAACAGTTGATGTTGAGATGTGGCTGTTACTCTGTGAAGCATTTATTTGTGCTGCAATCTGCAGTTGATTGCCGATTTCTGAGACTTGTAACTCTAATGAACTTATCCACTGCAGCAGAGGTTACTCTGGGTCTTCCTTTCCAGTGGAAGTCCTCATGAGTGCCAGTTTCATCAAAGCGCTTGATGGTTTTAGCGACTGAACTTGAAGAAACTTTTAAAGTTTTTGACATTCTCCGTATTGACTGACCTTCATGTATTAAAGTAATGGGCTGTCGTTTCTCTCTGCTTATTTTAGCTGTTCTTGTCATAATATGGATTTGGTCTTTTACCAAATAGGTCTATCTTCTGCATACCACCCCTGCCTTGTCACAACACAACTGATCAGCACAAACGCATTAAGAAGGAACGAAATTCCACAAATTAACTTTTTAACAAGGCACACCTGTTAATTGAAATGCATTACAGGTGACTACATCATGAAGCTGGTTGAGAGAATGCCAAGAGTGCCATCAAGGCAAAGGGTGGCTACTTTGAAGAATGTCAAATATAACATCTATTTTGATTTGTTTAACACTCTTTTGGTTACAACATGATTCCATATGTGTTATTTCATAGTTTTGATGTCTTCGCTATTATTATACAGTGTAGAAAATATAAAAAATAACGAAAAACCCTGGAATGAGTAGGTGTGTCCAAACTTTTGACTGGTACTGTATATATATTGTCTTAACAATGTTACACTTCTCAAAACGTACTTAACGGGTGGATTGACCCAAGTACTGAGTTCCATTAGTGCCTGACTCAAGGAATGTGTCTCTCCAGTCCTCTCCCTTCCCCGAGAGAGCTTCCGTCAGATAAGACTGTGTGCTCTGATTAATCATGTAATGAAACGCTTGCGACACCATTCTAAAGGAGTGTTATCCAGGGAAAGTGGGCCACGGTGGAGATGAATGTGTAGGCCATGAAGACTGGGATGAGATTTATTGCTGTTCCAAAAGATACTGCTAGGTCCGGGGTCTCTTTTGAGAAAAGAGAGCCACGGAAGTTTTTTATCACAGTCCACCACCAAACACAATTTAGAGAAATTCAGGAGAAGAAAAAAAGAAGAATACAGACAGAAAGACAGGTTTCATACACTCCGAGTGGGACAGGTGATCTATGAATTACGCACCACAACACTACGTAGAGTACAATGAGCATTCCCAACAATGATAAATTGATGAGCATTGATACTGGGGAAACGCTTACAAAAAATGTACCATGATATTTTTTTCATTGTGCTACTATGGTACTTTTTTTTTAAACTATTTCGTTTTTTTGGTCACTACCATTGCAGGACAATTACATGGTACTGGCACAAACATCATGGCATTTTCCTTCCATGGCAGTGACCAAACAAAACATGATATTTTTGTACTAGCTAACATGGTACAAAAATGAACCATGGCAGTACAATGAAAAAAAGACCATGGTTTTGTTCAGTTAACAAAAAAAGTCTTATTTACAATGACGGACTACCAAAAGGGAAAAGGCCTACTGCAGGGACAGGGGCTGGGATTAAAAATAATAAATAAAATAAAAAGATAGGACAAAACACACATCACAACAAGAGAAAACACACATCACAACAAGAGAGACACCATAACACTACATGAAGAGAGACCTAAGACAACAACATAGCATGGCAGGAACACATGACAACATAGCATTGTAGCAACACAACGTGACAACAACATGGTAGCAACACAACATGGCAGCAGCCCAACATGGTAAAACATGGTACAAACATTATTGGGCGCATACAACAGCACAAAGGGCAAGAAATAAAGACAACAATATACACTGCTCAAAAAATAAAGGGAACACTTAAACAACACAATGTAACTCCAAGTCAATCACACTTCTGTGAAATCAAACTGTCCACTTAGGAAGCAACACTGATTGACAATAACATTATTAAAAATAAAGAACAGAAAAGTGGTGCACATATGTATTCACCCCCTTTGCTATTTCATCCCTAAATAATACCTGGTGCAACCAATTACCTTCAGAAGTGACATAAATAGTTAAATAAAGTCCACCTGTGTGCAGTCTAAGTTTCACATGATCTATCACATGCTCTCAGTATATATACATCTGTTCTGACAGGCCCCAGAGTCTGCAACACCACTAAGCAAGGGGCACCACGAAGCAAGCGGCACCAATGAGACCAAGGAGCTCTCCAAACAGATAATGGACAAAGTTGTGGAGAAGTACAGATCAGGGTTGGGTTATGAAAGCATATCCAAAACTTTGAACATCCCACAGAGCACCATTAAATGCATTATTAAAAATGGAAAGAATATGGCACCACAACAAACCTTCAAAGAGAGGGCCACCCACCAAAACTCACAGACCAGGCAAGGAGGGCAATCATCAGAGAGGCAACAAAGAGACCAAAGATAACCCTGAATGAGCTGCAAAGCTCCACAGCGGAGATTGGAGTATCTGTCCATGGGACCAGTTTAAGCCATACACTCCACAGAGCTTGGCTTTACGGAAGAGTGGCCAGAAAAAAAGCCATTGCTTAAAGACAAAAATAAGCAAACACATTTGGTGTTCGCCAAAAGGCATGTGGGAGAATCCCCAAACATATGGAAGAAGGTACTGTGGTCAGATGAGACAAAAATGTAGCTTTCTGGCCATCAAGGAAAACACTATGTCTGGCGTTAACCCAACCCCTATCATCACCCCGAGGACACTATTCCCATAGTGAAGCATGGTGGTGGCAGCATCAGGCTGTGGGGATGTTTTTCATCGGCAGGGAATTGGAAACTCGTCAGAATTGAAGAAATGATGGATGGCGCTAAATACAAGGAAATTATTGAGGGAAACCTGTTTCAGTTTTCCAGATATTTGAGACTGGGACAGAGGTTCACCTTCCAGCAGGACAATGACTTTGAGCATACTGCTAAAGCAACACTCAAGTGGTTGAAGGAAAAACATTTAAATGTCTTGATATGGCCTAGTCAAAGCCCAGACCTCAATCCAATTGAGAATCTGTGGTAAGACCTTAAAGATTGCGGTACACCAGCGGAACCCATCCAACTTGAAGGAGCTAGAGCAGTTTTGCCTTGAGGAATGGGCAAAAATCCCAGTGGCTAGATGTGCCAAGCTTATAGAGACATACCCCAAGAAACTGTAACTGCAGCAAAAGGTGGCTCTATAAATTATTGCCTTTGGGGGTGATGAATAGTTATGCACGCCCAAATTTTATGTTTTTGTGTCTTATTTCTTGTTTGTTTAACAATATAAAATATTTTGCATCTTCAAAGTAGTAGGCATATTGTGAAAATCAAATAACACAACCCCCCCAAAAAAATATATTTTAATTCCAGGTTGTAAGGCAACAAAATAGGAAAAATGCCTAAGGGGGTGAATACAAGCCACTGTATGTTTATTTTATTTTTATTTTACCTTTATTTAACCAGGCAAGTCAGTTAAGAACATATTCTTATTTTCAATGACGGCCTGGGAACAGTGGGTTAACTGCCTGTTCAGGGGCAGAACGACAGATTTGTACCTTGTCAGCTCGGGGGTTTGAACTCGCAACCTTCTGGTTACTAGTCCAACGCTCTAACCACAATGCTACGCTGCCGCCCCAAGGCGGATGTGAAGGATAAGGGCTGCAGTAAGTATCTCAGATAGGAGGGAGTGTGGCCTAAGAGGGTTTTATAAATAAGCATCAACCAGTGGGTCTTGCGACAGGTAAACAGAGATGACCAATTTACAGAGGAGTATAGAGTGCAGGGATGTGTCCTATAAGGAACATTGGTGGCAAATCTGATGGCCAAATGGTAAAGAACATCTAGTCGATTGAGAGCACCCTTACCTGCCAATCTATAAATTACGTCTCCGTAATCTAGCATGGGTAAAATGGTCATCTGAATCAGGGTTAGTTTGGCAGGCAGAGTGAAAGAGGAGCGATTACGATAGAGGAAACCAAATCTAGATTTAACTCACTAGCAGCATGTGTGAAACATAAAATCAAGATACACTATGTCTGTTGACCTGGCCTTACTGAAGAGCTCAGTGACTTTCAACGTGGCACCGTCATAGGATGCCACCTTTCCAACAGGTCAGTTCATTGAATTTCTACCCTGCTAGAGCTGTCCTTGGTTGCTACCGAGTTCCAAACTGCCTTTGGAAGCAATGTCAGCACAAGAACTGTTCGTTGGGAGCTTCATGAAATGGGTTTCCATGACCGAGCAGCCACACACAACCCTAAGATCACCATATACAATACCAAGTGTCGGCTGGAGTGGTGTAAAGCTCGCCACCATTGGACTCTAGAGCAGTGGAAACACCTTCTCTGGAGCACTCTTCACCATCTGGCAGTCCGACAGACATGTCTGTCTTTGGCCGACGCTACCTGCCCCAATGGATAGTGGCAACTGAAGAGTTTGGTGGAGAACGAGTAATGGTCTGGGGCTGTTTTTCATGGTCTGGGCTAGGCCCCTTAGTTCCAGTGAAGGGAATTATTAACACTACAGCATACAATGACATTCTAGATAATACTGTGCTTCCAACTTTGTGTGAACAGTTTGTGGAAGGCCCTTTCCTGTTTCAGCATGACAATGCCCCTGTTCACAAAGCGAGGTCCATACAGAAATGGTTTGTTGAGATCAGTGTGGATGAACTTGACCGGCCTACACAGAGCACTGTCCTCAACCCCATGTAACACCTTTGGGGGATGAATTGGAACTCCGACTGTGAGCCAGGCCTAACCACCCAACGTCATTGCCCGACCTTACTAATGCTCGTGGCTGAATGGAAGCAAGTCCCCACAGCAATGTTCCAACATCTAGTGGAAAGCGTTCCCATAAGAGTGGAGGCTGTTATAGCAGCAAAGGGGGGACCAACTCCATATTCATGCCCATGATCTTGGAATGAGATGTTCGACAAGCTGGTGTCCACATACTTTTGGTCATGTAGTGTAGTAAACCCAATCTATTATGATGGTCTGTGTCCCAACGTTTTTCAGTTAAAGTGACAAACAATATAGTAATGTATGGTACTCACACAATGTAACATTGACTTATCACTCTGTAATGGCAAATCGTAGGCTTTAGTACCCTCTTAAACCCCTTTAGCTCATCGTGAACAACCACAACACACATGGTTATTGTCTTCAACCTTAGGACCTGGATAGGGTATGGTGAGAATAATGAAGGAGTCTGAAACCTTAGTTTATCTGGTTCTTCTCTCTTCAATACAGTTTTCAGTTGGCGCTCTCTCATTCAACTGACTTGGCTAGTCTTATACGATTCTAAATAACTACATACAAAAAAACTTTTCTCATGAATACATTTACCAGTAATTATCAACGTCTCCCTAACAACAGCAAGTTCCAATGTTTCCTTTTGTTTACACTGGCCGTGTTCGTAAATTCAGTCTGGATTGCCTTCCTGCGCTCAGTGTGCGCTCTGGGCGTTCGTAAATTAAGAGCGTTGTGAGATTGTCTTTGTAAATTCAGAGCGATTTTCCCTCGGAGGGTTCAGAGGGCACACTGGACGCTCTGGCCCAGGACTACATTGATATTTTAGAAAATGTATCAGTTATTATGCGCTCGGGCACACTCAGACGAGTGTTCTGAAATAGGATTAGACAGCCAGAGTGATTTTACGAACGCACCGTCTCTATAAACGTTTGTTGGTCCTATTGCCCTGACTAATCTGTTACATGTAAGGGATTACAGAAAAACGTAACTATGATGTGATAAATTACCAGCAAACATATTACTTTGAGGATTACTTACTTTTAAATTCAGAAAGGATGTTTTTGAAAAAAAATATTTGACACTTCTCTGTTTTATCAATGACATTCAAATCAGCAGTGAAAAAGGCGCACATTTAAAATGATTCCACCTGAGCGAGCCTGACCACAAGTCAGAGACCAATATGATGACACACCAAATGTGTTTGATGGATCGCGGGAAAATAGCAGGAATAGGCTTTTGTAGGCTACAGTCCAAACACTCACAATGGAGCAACTGCTGTCGGCATCCAAAGATGATCCAATTTGAATAAACGCGTGGAGGTAAGGATGACAACAGTGGTGTAGTCTACCGTGATACGGATATCACTTATTATTGATATCTATATAGCCACTGATTTGAATCACACTGCTGCTCTCTCATTTAGCTATTTGTGCCCTATACAGATTGTGGTTGTTGTTGATGGCTGTTCACAAATCTAAATGTGTATTTCAACCCAATGATGGTTGAATTCAAGAAGTTTAAGCTGCCTATCAATCATTGTTTTTTTAGTTTTTTTTACCAGTGGACAGCCAGTGAAAATGCACTCTTGCAACAGCTAAATACCTACGGAATAAAAATTGGGATTTTATTGCTCAATCTAATTCATGCTGATCATTTAAAAAATCCATAGGCATAATGGATACATGCTCAAACTTTTGATAGTCTTAAAGGGGGCAATCTGTAATTGCTACATCCATTTTTGGATTTATAAATTATATATATCCATTGATTCTTGAAGAAAATAACTTATAAATGGCTCATGAGCTTACTTCAACTGTCATACTCCATGAGAACCCAACATATAAGCTTATAGCCTGTTTAAAAAAAAAAAAAAAACAGAGGCCCTCAGCTTTTTACCAAAACAGAGGCCCTCAGCTTTTTACCAAAACAGAGGCCCTCAGCTTTTTACCAAAACAAAGGCGGGCCAACCATTTTGTTATTGTTTCGTCTGTAGATTTGCTCTTTAAACAGCTGCATATTATCAAGATATCAAATTGTCACCAACAAAACAATAAACAATAGGCCTATAGCAAATGCAGCATATGACATTCATTTTTCACATGTAAATAGCACTTTTCAGTAGTACTCAAAGCATGTCATTCCATGAGCACAGCATTTATTTTTTTAAACTCAAATCAATGAGCCCAATCAGTCCTCTATGACAACAAAATAATAAACAACAGAGTAGGGCTGGCTAATAAGTCCTTGGTTTTGGCGTCATGCTCATGTAAAACAATTTGGATAATCTATACTTCCATATCTCAAAGTAGTATTCTTGAAGATCAAGGTGTGTAACATTTATTGGAATGACTGTAATTCTGATAAATCTTTACATTAATAAACAAAGTCTAATTTAATCGTATTATTATATGTAGTAGAAAGTGATGGGTTAGAAGCCTACATAACCAATCCACAAAGTAAAATTTAACATCCATATATGGCCAGCTATGTAAACTTTAACATTGATTTATCCTGCAATAGATGTCATACAATTGGTAACATACATTTTTGTCTTATTCTAATGCCTCATAAGGGGAAAGTAGTCTAAAAGTAACAGAATGTAATCAGATTCTGTTACTGAGTTTGTGTAATCCAAAATTTACGTTACGGATTCCAATTTTGGACAGCTAACTAGTAACTTTAATGGATTACATTTACAAAGTAACCTACCCATATACACAACCAAAAGTATGCGGACACCTGCTTGTGGAACATCTCATTCCAAATTCACGGGTGTTAATATGGAGTTGGTCCCACCTTTGCTGCTTTAACAGCCTCCACCCTTCTGGGAAGGCTTTTCCACTAGATGTTGGAACATTGCTGCAGGAACTTGCTTCCATTCAGCCACAAGAGCATTAGTGAGGTCGGCAACTAATGTTGGGCGATTAGGCCTGGCTCACAGTCGGCGTTCCAATTCATCCCAAAGGTGTTCGATAGGGTTGAGGTCAGGGCTCTATGTAGGCCAGTCAAGTTCTTCCACACAGATCGACAAACCATTTCTGTATGGACCTGGCTTTGTGCACGGGGGCATTGTCATGCTGAAACAGGAAAGGGCCTTCCCCAAACTGTTGCCACAAAGTTGGAAGCACAGAATCGTCTACATAGTCATTGTATGCTGCAGCCTTAAGATTTCCCTTCATCTGAACTAAGGAGCCTAGCCCGGAACATGAAAAACAGCCCCAAACTATTATTCCTCCTCAACTAAACTTTACAGTTGGCACTATGCATTGGGGCAAATAGCGTTCTCCTGACATCGGCTAAACCCAGATTTGTCCGTCAGACTGCCAAATGGTGAAGCGTATTTCATCACTCCAGATAATGCATTTGCACTGCTCCAGAGTCCAATGGCTGCAATCTTTACACCACTTCAGCCAACACTTTACATTGTGTATGGTGTTCCTAGGCTTGTGTGTGGCTGCTAGGGCATGGGAAGTCACTTCTTGAAGCTCCAGACGAACAGTTATTGTGCTGACGTTGCTTCCAGAGGCAGTTTGGAACTCGGTAGTGAGTCTTGCAACTGAGGACAGACAATTTTTACGAGTTACGCGCTTCAGCACTTGGTGGGCCCGTTCAGTGAGCTTGTGTGGCCTACCACTTCACAGCTGAGCAGTTGTTGCTCCTAAACGTTTCCGCTTCACAATAACAGCAATTACAGTTGACTGGGACAGCTCTAGCTGGACAGAAATTTGACAAACTGACTTGTTGGAAAGGTGGCATCCTATGACAGTGCCATGTTGTCACTGAGCTCTTCTGTAAGGTAATTCTACTTACTGCCAGTGTTTGTCTATGGAGATTGCATGGCTGTGTGCTCAATTGTATACACCTGTCAACAATGGGTGTGGCTGAAATAGCCAAATCCACAAATTTGAAGGGGTGTTCATATACACTATATTTACAAATGTATCTGACATTCTCCCACATTTCAGGTTGGCAACACAGGGAACCCAAACAAGTAAAAAACTGTATTGGTAATACATTAAGTACTATCCCTTTTCCACAACTTCTATTTTTCTTTGATGATACAGATTAACTAGGACCAACAGTAGTAGCCTACCTCTGACTTTATCAGAAACTTGCCCATACTGGTATATAAACTCATCAATATAATACCAACCAACCTCTTTTGACCTTGGGGGATTTATTTATTTAATGCATTATACTGCCATTGTACTATGGTAATGCATAATTAATAAAGATTGTACCATACTGTAAAATATTACCATGGATTGCATCATTTATACCATGGTATAAATCTGAATCATGGAAATGTACCAGGGTTTTAGCTTTGAAGTATGATGGTACTTCCATGCACCTAAATAATGCCATGGCATTGCATAATTTGGCATAGCTGTGGATTATGGAAATAGCATGGTTTAAACCTGCATTATACATTCTGGTTATGCACAATTATGAAGAATTGTACCAAAAAATTATTTAGTGCCATCATACTTCAAAGCTAAAATCACAGTACATTGCCATGGTTCAGACTATACCATGGTATAAGTGAAAGTACCGTGGTATGAATGAAAGTACCATAGTAGTACCATCGTACATTTTTGTAAGGGAAACGTAATATTTTCTGTATTTCTGAAGAGTTACTAAAAGCAAGAAACCAGATATGTATAGACAAAGTAGTAAAATAACTATGCATTGACTAAATGACAACAAAACAAAATAAAAAACATAATTCTGGACATCCCATCATATTTTCCCTCCATTAGGGGGCTTGGATCACACATTAAACTATCCTTTATATAAACAATCCAATCTGTCACAGACTCACCATTGCTAAGCAACAGAGTAAAGTCCAGCGGGCCTGCTAGCTAACTTGTTATGCTACGTTTACATAGCTAGATAGGGGAGACAAACAGATGGCTAGCTCACTCACATCCCCTGGATTCAAGAGAAAAATCACAGATTTAATTGTTTACTGCATTCTTAAGGGTGTTAAACCATGCAAGGGCTATTTGGGATTAACTGGGTTTATGGTATATTACATGAGTAGCATAAATTGTTGTGTTTTCACACAACTTCATTAGCTAGCGCTCTGCGCTAATAGGTAATCAGGCGGGAAATGGTAACCTCTGGGACTAAGAGGGTGCCTGTTTAAAAACAAACATGGCCAAAGACCCAACAACCTCCCTGTAATCCGCATTTACAGAGGGATTAGGCTTTCTGGCCAACATGGGTTACTAAAATAATTAGCAGGGTTGGTTCAGAAGGTGTTATGCAAATGCTGGTGTAGTGGTTGTTGTTGGTAAGTGTATTGGATGTAATTGGTAGGTGTATTGGATGTAGTTGGTTGGTGGAGTATATGTAGTTGATAAACTAGTAAGGTGGTGTATCAAAGCAGTTTTATATAAAAAAACAATAGAATTTGTAAATAATATGCTTTACACTGTCACAGAAAAAAACATGCTATCATTGAAAAATAAACAATACGTACTCGGTAATTAGCCTAGTGGTTAAGAGAGTTGGGCCAGTAACCGAATGGTCACTGTTTAGAATCCCCTTAGCTGACTAGGCAAAAAATATGTCGATGTGCCCTTGAGCAAGTTGCTGGTTGCTCTGAATGTTTAATAAATGACTGAAATGTACTATTTTCATGAAATCATATACTCTTGAGATGGCAGTGCATTCGTAAAGTATTCAGACCCCTTGACTTTTTCCACATTTTGTTATGTTACACCCTTACTCTAAAATGGATTAAATACATTTTCCCCTCAATCTACACACAATACCCCATGATGACAAAGCGAAAACTGTTTTTTCACATTTTTTGCTCGTGTATTAAAAATAAAAACAGAAATAGCTTATTTTCATAACTATTCAGACCTTTTGCTATGAGACTCAACATTGAGTTCAGGTGCATCCTGTTTCCATTGATCATCCTTAAGATGTTTCTAGAACTTGATTGGAGTCCCCCCATCGTAAATGTTATTGATTGGACATGATTTGGAAAGGCACACACCTGTCTATATAAAGGTCCCACAGTTGACAATGCATGTCAGTGCAAAATCAAGCCATGAGGTCAAAGGAATTGTCCTTAAAGTCCTTATTGTCCTTAGAGCTGGCCGACCGGAGAAACTGAGGAATTGGGGGAGAATGACCTAGGTCAGGGAGGTGACCAAAAACCCGATGGTCACTCTGTAAAGGCTCCAGAGTTCCTCTGTGGAGATGAGAGAACCTTCCAGAAGGACAACCATCTCCCCTGACTGAGGTCCTGAGCGTTCTGGCGCTGGTTTTCATCAAGTATCTCTCAGTAATTTGCTCTGTTCATCTTTCCCTCGATCCAGCTAGTCTCCCAGTCCCTGCCTCTGAAAAACATCCCCACAGCATGATGCTGCCAGCCCCATGCTTCACCATAGGGATGGTGCCAGGTTTCCTCCAGGTGTGACGCTTGGCATTCAGGCCAAAGTGTTTAATCTAGGTTTCATCAGACCAGAGAATCTTGTTTCTCATGGTCTGAGAGTGTTTAGGTGCCTTTTGGCAAACTCGAAGCAGGCTGTCTAGTGCCTTTTACTGAGTGGCTTCAGTCTGGCCACTCTACCATAAAGGCCTGATTGGCACAGTGATGCAGAGATGGTTCACCTTCCAAGAGGACAATGACCCTAAGCACACAACAAAGACAACACAGGAACAGCTTCAGAACAAGTCAATTAATGTACTTGAGTGGCCCAGCCAGAGCCTGGACTTGAACCCGATCGAACATCTCTGGAGAGACCTGAAAATAGCTGTGCAGCGACGCTCCCCATCCAACCTGACAGAGCTTGAGAGGATCTGCAGAGAAGAATAGGAGAAACTGCCCAAATACAGGTGTGCCAAGCTCGTAGCATCGTACCCAATAAGACTCAAGGCTGTAATCACTGCCAAAAGTACTGAGTAAAGGGTCTGAATACTTACGTAAAATGTGATTTCAGTTATTTTTTTATATATACATTTGCAAACATTTCTAGAAACCTGTTTTTTGCTTTGTCTTTATGGGATTGTGTCCGTAGATTGATAAGGGGGAAAAAACGACTTAATTCATTTTAGAATAAGGCCGTAACGTAACAAACAATTTTTAAATGTAACAAACAATTTTTAAAGGTCAAGGGGTCTGAATACTTTCCGAATGTACTGTAGGTTGCTAGCTGTAATATAAACACAACATGGAAGCATTGACTTGGTAGGCCGAGCTTTCTTTTAGCAAGGGTTTATTGTTATTTGCGTGGTGGAGCTCAAGACAAGCATAAGCCTCTAAAAACACACACACACACACACACACACACACACACACACACACACACACACACACACACACACACACACACACACACACACACACACACACACACACACACACACACGGTGAAAATCACACGCAGCACCCCCACCTTAAAAAGGCCGTCCATACAAATGATCCATTTGAGGAATGTTTACATAAAGATTTTCTTTTCTTATAAAAGCCAAGAGCAGTGTCTCCTTGTAGCTAGGCAGAGAGGAGACGATAATGACATCACATAGCGGGGAGGGGGGAAACCCAAAAGAACATAACACTGTATATATAAATAGATCAAATTAAATACGGGTAGAGGACTGAATACTGAAAATACTCTAACATTATAAATTATCTATAGCGGACTATGACAGAAGGGATATTAAGTATGTATAGTATATATACAGACAGCTTGCCATCGATACTATTGCATTCTGTATTGAGTTCAACCGCAGACAGCGTACCATCCCCCTCCCCTCCGAAAACAAATAAATAATTTAAGAAGCAGATTCAGGATTTCTCACTCTGAAGTGATCAGCACAGTTTGAGGCACAGTTTCTCAATGGAATCAAGCTACAGTATCAGTTGTTTCTAGAGGTTTCCATGTATATCAAAATCAATCATCAGTATCCCTTTAGAAGTATTAATGGCACTCCAAATCCAGTTCCACTGCTAGAAAGGGCAGCAAAAGACACAGTTCTAGCATTCCACAAGTTCTACACATCAGTTTTCAGGTAAAAGAAATTGTCACAATGTGACAGATCCCCATTTTCCCATTGGCTGTCCTGCTATTGCAATTGGGTTCCTGCAACGGGAGTCTATGGGTCAGTACTTTCCATCCCTCCAAGAATATTCTCCCTTCTCTTCCTCCTCTTTTCTGTTGATTTATGTACCACATAGCTAGGTTGTTGTTTCTGATTCGACACATAACCACTCATATATATCCAGTGAAGAATTTGCATAAATGAAATTACAACAAAACTGCAGTCCGGTCACACGCCAGTGAAATACAAAACCACACAGCTGTTTGCTTTTTTATAATGATGGGTTTTAGTTAGTTTTCTTTTAGCAGCAATAAAAATTCTGTACTTTTAGTATATACTTTAGTATATACAGATCTACATTGGGATGATTTTTCTGTCTGTTCATTTTCTTTCTCTTTCTCTCTCCGCTGTTTCTCAGTCAGTCCAGAGGAATGCTTTCCACAGAGAAAATGAGCTTAGAGTTTAAAGTTCAAAGTGCTGAGCTGTGAAACATCTTGTGAATATTCCATCATGTCATTTCATCCGAAGTTTGGCCTCTCATCTTCTTGGCTTGTCACATCTGGGAGACAAAGAGAAGTAAGACAGGCATTAAAAACAGAGATGTAGGGCTGTATGGTTGTATGAAACACACCCTTGATCTCGTGCTCTGGGAACTGAGCACCAATGTCTTGGTCAGGTTCTTGGCTAATGGTAGGCTCTTATGTGGTCAGGAAATGTCACCAAACACCATCTTGGCTACCATACCGAGCTATGAGGTCAAGAGTGATAAAACAAAAGTCCACCTGACACCCACACACAAACACACCTGCAGGTCCTCTCGTTGAGCTCCAGGTAACGCGCCCGGCAGTGGGCATTGGAGTTTCTGCAGGAACACTGGCAGGTCAGAGGGTCCTGGATGAACCCCTGCTTCCTCCTCTCTGAACAGCCATCACAACATGGCTCGCACTGACTAGACAGACAGAGAGAGGAGAGGAAAAAGTGAAGGATGATGAAGAGGAGAGTGGAGGAGGAGAAAGAGATAGGAAGGATGTTTATTAGAATGGTGTTAATATGGAAACAACCTTGGAAGTGTTTTTCTGACAACCCACACATGCTGCAACTTCATACTCCCAGTGCCACTGCCTATGTGTGAATGTTCTGTATGTGTGGGTATATAAAGAAGGAATGTGACTGGAGGGTTGTACAAAAACTGACACTTTGCAAGCAGCAAAATTACCCCCAAAACCATTGCCCTCTTCCCAACTCATCCTATGCTGGCAGGGTGACCTCCTCCTACTGTCTCGTAGGGTGGTAGGGGGGAGTGATTCTTGATGATTGGCTTGCCCACATACAGTATGCATTGTTTCGGTTAGACATGCACCAGCAAGCTTTGGCAGTTACGTGAGGCTTACAACACAAAACACTGTCAAATTCAACACATCCCAAAACTCTCTTTTTACATAGTCAAAGAAAACTCAGAGGTCGTTTTTGTGCATAAAGATATGGGACTCGATATTATTGAATTAAAATATTAAAAGTGTTGTTTTTCCCATACAGATGTATGATCTTAATATGACCACTCATTTGTTGCTGAGAATTTTCCTGCACAGCAGGAAGTGCAAACTTGCAGTGCGAGTTAAAATTTCAGACTTGATTTGCCGTAACAACATTTTTTATGAACCCATTAATTATAATCCACATTTCCTGTTCCTGCAGGATTATTTTCCTGCTGTAGCAAACTGGCTCAAGTTAAGATCCTACACCTGTAGACACAGATTAGATAGAGAACCAGTAGATAAGAGAATAGATCTGGTTTAAATGACATAGAACACTAGAGAGACTGTACCATTCTGTTTCCACACAGAGGGGTTGATAGTGGACCAAACCATTTTCACAGACAGACATTCCATTGAGAACTAAAGGCAAAGCATCGTGAACAGAACAACTCTATTATTTGACATTAAACCCATTGCAGAAACATGAGCAACTCTTTCTATTGAAAACTAAACATTTTTTTGTTGAGACCCATGGAGACAAAGTGAACGCACAAACAGAAGGGCTAAACAACTTGTTGATTTACATAACCCAGAAAGAAACAACAATGTGATTGTCATCTCTCATATGCTCACATTGCAAACAAAGCCCAGATATGGCAGACGGAACAGCAAAAACCTGTTTGGAGGGATGAAAAGAAACAGAAGAAGAAAGGGGGAAAGGGCGAGTGTGAGACACAGCAAAGCGAGACAGACTCAACACTGATGTAGGCCTTGGATGATCCCCACAACAGATACCGGATTAGTTGAGATCGTCAGCAAAAAGCCATGCTGGTTGGTTCAGTTCTGTTATCTTTACCCTATCCCTCCATACTTTCCCTCCATCTCCCCTAGGGTTCCTTATCACCAGGGGGGTGGGGTGAGGGTGGCAGTGAGGTATGGAGGCAGGGTTATGGGTGAATCGCGTGAGTTGTAGTGATTTGAGGTTGAAGTCACCCCTAACCATAGATATAGGATCAGATGTTATTTATTATTCAGGGACGACTTCTACCTACTCCGGTGGGGTGGGGGTTCAGAAAAGCCTCATGCCAATTGATGCATGTGGTGGGATTGGGTGGTGGTGGTGGTATTGGGTGGAGTGGTGGGGCTGTGAATAGTGAGCGAGCAAATTAATTCATTAAAAAGGGGCAAATGAACTCCTCCCAAATAAGCTTAATAATGAGAAGTGCCACACTCAAGTGCAGGTTGGGAGAGGAGAAGGCCGAGCTGACATACGCTTCACGATTCTTTTGGTCATGGTTTTTCTTTCGCTTTCTCTTTTGGCCTTTGCCCTTGCCTTTCCGGGGTTTTCTGGAAAAAAGAGAAAGAAGCACAACAACGCTGATACATCTGAGAGGAGGAGGAAAAGAGACACATATCAACCGAATAGAGAGTTCCGAGTTCAGTTAGTCAGTAAATCAAATCAATCGATCAATTGATCGTTCATTCACACAGAGGCTATAGGAGTGAGAAAATGGACTGAAATAGAATCAAATGGTCTCAATAAATCTAGTAAATAAGAATTGGACAAGTAAGCCTTGTCCGAGCCAGAAAGGCCCATGCCCATGAATCTAGAAGTTCAAACTTTGTCACTGTTGTAGCTAAATAAATAATCTAAAGAACACTGGCTTCTAGACATTCTTAGACCAAAAAAGAAAGGGTTTCACAAGTTTAATATTTAAGTTTAGCTGTGTAAGCTGTTTTTTTTGCCAAACACTCCCTCAGCTACACTTAACATTCCCAAATGGATACTGGACTATAGATGGGTTGGTTGTTTAGCAACAAAACCTGCACTTGTGCAACTATGGGGCAAAATGGACAGGGTTGGCTTAGATTGTTGACAACGTGTAAACTATACTGAACAAAAATATAAACGCAACATGTAAAGCATTGGTCCCATGTTCCATGAGCTGAAATAAAAGATCCCAGAAATGTTTAATATGCACAAAAAAATCGTATTTCTCCCAAAATAAGTGCACAAATTAATTTACATCCCTGTTTACTGAGCATTTCTACTTTACCAAGATAATCCATCCACCTGACAGGCATGACATATAAAGAAGCTGATTGAGCAGCATGGTTATTACACAGGTGCACCTGGTGCTGGGGACAATAAAAGACCACTCTAAAATGTACAGTTTTGTCACAACACAATGCCACAGGTGTCTCAAATTGATGGGAGCCAGCAATTGGCATGCTGACTGTAGGAATGTCCACCAGAGCAGTTGCCAGAGAATTGAATGTTCATTTCTCTACCATGAGCCGCCTCCAATGTAGATTTGGAGAATTTGAACGTCTGTCCAACCGGCCTCACAACCACAGACCACGTGTAACCACGCTAGCCCAGGACCTCCATATCCTGCTTCTTCACCTGAGGGATCATATGAGACCAGCAATCCGGACAGCAGATGAAACTGTGGGTTTGTACAACCAAAGAATTTCTGAGAAACTGTCAGAAACCGTCTCAGGGAATGTCATCTGCATGCTCATCGTCCTTAACAGGGTCTTACCCTGACTGCAGTTTGGCGTCACAACCGACGCGGGAAAATGCTCACCTTCGATGGCCACTGGCACGCTGAAGAAGTGTGCTCTTCACAGATAAATCCCGGTTTCAACTGTATGTATGGTGTCGTGTGGGCAAGCGGTTAGCAGATGTCAATACTATCAACAGTGCCCCATGGTGGCGGTGGGGTTATGGTATGGACAGGCATAAACTATGGACAACAAACACAATTGCATTTTATCAATGGAAATTTGAATGCACAGAGATATCGTATCGAGATCCTGAGGCCCATTGTCGTGCCATTCATCCACCGCCATCATCTGGAAGCTGAAAATGTCCCCGTTCTTCCATGGCCTGCATACTCACCAGACATGTCACCCATTGAGCATGTTTGGGATGCTCTGGATCAACGTGTATGACAACGTGTTCCAGTTTCCACCAAAAACAACCACTTTGCATAGCCATTGAAGAGGAATGGGACAACATTCCACAGGCCACAATCAACAACCTCATCAACTCTATTTCGAAGGGGATGTTTTGCAATCCATGAGGCAAATGCCATTTAAGCGTGCACATAGATGGGTTAGCTGATAATGTCATGAAAACTATAAGGGTCAGCCCAGCCTCTTTCAACTAATCTAGGTCACCAGTCTTGGCTGATGGATCTCAACAAGCTCAATGCATAATTAGACGTTTTTGCACTTCCCAAAAGTTTGAAGTTGTTCCAAACGTCACATTTTTAAGTGTTAATGTTTTGGATGGGTTTAAAATAACAAATGAGGGTCCACCACTGGGAATAAACACGCAACCTTCTGATCCGGAGTCATAGGATGACAGCTATCCACCACCCCCGTCCACAACACCCTATCAAAACCCAAGCCTAATTGATGGTAATAGCGCCCACTGTTTCCCCTAGTGTCCGGTTTTGAAGGCATTTCCCGACACCCTCAGGAAACTGACATACGTCCAATTTCAAAGTCAATCTTGAGCAATCTGCCTGTTTAAATGGTTTGATATAACAGTACAATGAGTTCCAGGTAATCTATTCACTTCCAGCAGATTTAACAGATGCAGGGTATATAACAAAATTTGACAAAGGAACATTTTCGTACAATGATTGGGTGAACCTAGACTAGAGTTAGCTTCCATAGGATGACTGATCAAGCCCATTGATCTTCAGAGTTCTTTTGTACCATCATTAACACCACTGTGACTAACTACTAGAGGTCGACCAATTAAATCAGCATGGCCGATTAATTAGGGCTGATTTCAATTTTCATAACAATCGGTAATCAGCATTTTTGGACGCTGATTATGGTGGATTACAATGCAATCCACGAGGAGACTGCGTGGCAGGCTGACCACCTGTCAGCAAGGAGCCAAGGTAAGTTGCAAGCTAGCATTAAACCTATCTTACAAAAAACAATCTTCACATAATCACTAGTTAACTACACATGCTTGATGATATTACTAGTTTAACTAGCTTGTCCTGCGTTGCATATTATCAATGCGGTGCCTGTTCACTTATCATCGAATTACAGCCTACTTCACCAAATGGGTGATGATTTAACAAGCTCATTCGCAAAAAAAAGCACTGTCGTTGAACCAATGTACCCAACTATAAACATCAATGCATTTCGAAAAATCAATACACAAGTATATTTTTTTAAACCTGCATGTTTAGTTAAAAGAAAGTTATGTTAGCAGGCAATATTAACTAGGGAAATTGTGTCACTTCTCTTGCGTTCTGTGCAATCAGGGTCAGGGTATATGCAGCAGTTTGGGCCGCCTGGCTCGTTGCGAACTGTGTGAAGACCATTTCTTCCTAACAAAGACCGTAAATAATTTTCCAGAATTTTAAATAATTATGACACAACATTGAAGGTTGTGCAATGCAACAGCAATATTTAGACTTATGGCCCCCGTTCGATGAAATACAGAACGGTTCTGTATTTCACTGAAAGAATAAACGTTTTGTTTTCAAAATTATAGTTTCCGGATTTGACCATATAAATGACCTAAGGCTCGTATTTCTGTGTATTTATTAGATTATAATTAAGTCTATGATTTGATATTTGATAGAGCAGTCTGACTGAGCGGTGGTAGGAGGCAGCAGGCTCATAAGCATTCATTCAAACAGCACTTTCCTCTGTTTGCCAGCAGCTCTTCGCAATGCTTGAAGCACAGCGCTGTTTATGACTTTAAGCCTATCAACTCCCGAGATTAGGCTGGCAATACTATAGTGCCTATAAGAACATCCAATAGTCAAAGGTATATCAAATACAAATGGTATAGAGAGAAATAGTCCTATAATTCCTATAATGACTACAACCTAAAACTTCTTAACTATTGAAGACTCATGTTAAAAGGAACCCCCTGCTTTCATATGTTCTCATATTCTGAGCAAGGAACTTACAATTTATCTTTTTTTACATGACACATATTGCACTTTTACTTTCTTCTCCAACACTGTGTTTTTGCATTACTTAAACCAAATTGAACATGTTTCATTATTTATTTGAGACTAAATAGATTTTTATTTATGTATTATATTAAGTTATAATAAAAGTGTTCATTCAATATTGTTGTTGAAAAATCATAATCGGTCAACCTCTACTAACTACCCAGGAGGCCCCTCACCCAGGGCCTGATTAATGCAGGGGCTTACATGGGTTGAAGCCCGGGGGCCCAAGGCCATAGGGGGCCCTTGAAGCAGAGCTCAATTTAAAATGTGTATATATATTTTTCTTACTGCAACCGCCAAGAGGCAGATATATTTTTATTTTAAAAGTTTCACAGTTAAATTACTTCTTCCTTAGGCTCATAAAAAAAGTGTGCACTTGCAAAATGGTGTACACATATGAAAACGGGAGGGATGCCCTAGAAAATATCTAAGCTCCAGGGCCTACGATTTCTTAATCCAGCCCTGCCGTCACCACAGCATGGTCAGATGTAAAAGTTGAGCAAACAGTAAAGCACGGTAGCATCAAAAACAAGAGTTGAATGTCCCCTGGGACATCTCAGTGTAGAAACATGGTGGTCAGGGAGCACTAAAGCCATCAGCCTTCAGACTCATAAATGCTTAAAACAAGGTCAGTCAGATAGGGTCTCAGAAACAAACCCTTATCTATACCGCTGGACACATGACATATACAACCTAAATACAACCAAAGACCCTTGTAATCCTGTAGGTTTAGGCAATAGGACAACTAGACAATCCCATGTAGAGGTGGAAAAATAAGTTGAACGAAAACAAGAAATCCATTAAAGCTAGACCCATTAACACACACAAAAAAAATGGTTAAAGGGGGTTTCTAAAACACACAGTTATATACACATCACAGGATCCTGTAAAACATAAGTAAAGGAATGAACCCTGAGACATACTTAAAGGCAGGTACGGAGAGAAGGAATGTAAACAGAGGAATGTAAGGAGCAGCAGGTGTATATAAAACGACATTAGATGACAGGAGCAGAGGACATTGACCTCGTCAGGTGTCACTTGTTCACCTGGGTGAAGCATTTTGGGGTTTTTCCGTGTGGCTCACCTGAGAGCTCAAAGGGCCATGAAATTAGAATGAATAAAATGGATGTGATTCTTTGTGAGTTCCAGGAAGCTCATTGGATCGGTGCCACATGGTAGTGTGAGTGATCATTTGATATGTTGTGTGTAACAACACACGTTTTAAAGAGAGAAATCCTAAAAATGTGTGAGTACAGGAGAGAGAGAGAACAGTGAAACATAGGAGAAAGACAATGACAAAGGGATAGACATCGCTACTCAAATCAACATAGCGCAAGAGTCTGTACTCACTTTTGTCTCTGTTCTTTCACTTCTTTCTTTGGCCTGAAAGATAGAAACAAACATGTTACCTTACAGCCCTTACCTTATTAATAAGCATGCACCCGTTAAGGAAATGACTGAAAGAACTGTTAAATCCCATTGCATTGATGAGGAATTGAAAAATGGTATGGTTGAGAAGGATGAGGCAAAAGGTATGCCATATAAATCTGGCATTACAACCGATTGGCAAACATACTGCAAATTGAGTTATCTAAATAAAAAGAAAACTATGAAACAAAAATAAATGCTATGAAGAATGACAGTAAATAAAAATTGGAGCACCTTTAATTACATTTTGGGCAAAAAGGCAAACTTGGCTCCATCATTCATTGAATCAGATGGCTTGTTCATCACAAAACCCACTGATATTGCCAATTACTTTAACGATTTTTCCATTGGCAAGATTAGCAAAGTTAGGCATGACATGCCAGCAACAAACACTGACACTACACATCCTAGTATATCTGACCAAATTATGGACAAGCATTGTGCTTTTGAATTACGTAAAGTGAGTGTGGAAGAAGTATTATTGTCTATCAACATTTACAACCTGGATGGAGGGTTACTGAGGATAATAGCAGACGACATTGCCACTCCTATTTGACATATCTTAAATTTAAGCCTACTTGATAGAGTGTGTGCCCTCAGGCCTGGAGGGAAGCAAAAGTCATTCCACTACCAAAGAATAGTAAAGCCCCCTTTACTGGCTTAAATAGCCGACCAATCAGCCTGTTAGCAACCCTTAGTTAACTTTTGGAAAAAAATTGTCTTTGACCAGATACAATGCTATTTTAAAGTAAACAAATTGACAACAGACTTTCAGCACGCTTATAGGGAAGGACATTCAACAAGCACAGCACTTACACAAATGACTGATGATTGGCTGAGAGAAATTGATGATAAAAAGATAGTGGGGGCTGTTTTGTTAGACTTCAGTGCGGCTTTTGACATTATCGATCAATGTCTGCTGCTAGAAAAATGTATGTGTTATGGCATTACACCCCATGCTATAGTGTGGATTAGAGGTCGACCGATTAATCGGAATAGCCGATTAATTAGGGCCGATTTCAAGTTTTCATAACAATTGGAAATCTGTATTTTTGGGCGCCGATTTCTGATTATTATTTTTATTTAAAGAACAATAATATATATATATATATATATATATATATATTTTATACCTTTTATTTAACTTGGCAAGTAAGTTAAGAACACATTCTTATTTTCAATGACTGCCTAGGAACTGTTGATTAACTGCCTTGTTCGGGGGCAGAACAACCGATTTTCACCTTGTCAGCTCAGGGTTCCAATCTTGCAACCGCATAGTTAACTAGTCCAACACTCTAACCATTGCACTTCACGAGTAGCCTGCCTGTTACGCGGATGTAGTAGAAGCCAAGGTAAATTGCTAGCTAGCATTAAACTTATCTTATAAAAACAATCAATCATAATCACTAGTTATAACTACTGATCCAGTTTAGCAGGCAATGTTAACCAGGTGAAATTGTGTCATTTCTCTTGCGTTCATTGCACGCAGGGTATATGCAAGTTTGGGCTGCCTGGCTCATTGCGAACTAATTTGCCAGAATTTTATGTAATTATGACAAACATTGAAGGTTGTGCAATGTAACAAGAATATTTAGACTTAGGGATGCCACCCATTAGATAAAATACCAAACGGTTCCGTATTTCACTGAAATAAACGTTTTGTTTTCAAAATGATAGTTTCTGGATTCGATCATATTAATGACCAAAGGCTCGTATTTCTGTGTGTTATTATGTTATACTTAAGTCTGATTTGATAGAGCAGTCTGACTGAGCAGCAGCAGGCCCGTAATCATTCATTCAAACAGCACTTTTGTGCGTTTTGCCAGCAGCTCTTCGCAAGCACAGCACTGTTTATGACTTCAAGCCGATCGGCCTAATGGCTGGTGTAACCAATGTGAAATGGCTAGCTAGTTAGCTGCATGTGCGCTAATACTGTTTCAAACATCACTCGCTTTTAGATTTGGAGTATTTATTCCCCTTGCGCTGCAAGGGCTGCGGCTTTTTTTGGAGAGATGGGTAACGATGCTTCAAGTGTGGCTGTTGTCGATGTGTTCCTGGTTCGAGCCCAGGTAGGGGCAAGGAGGGGGACGGAAGCTGTACTGTTACACTGGCAATACTATAGTGCCTATAACAGGGGTGTCAAAGTCAAATGGACGGAGGGCCAAATAAAAATTTTAGCTACAAGCCGAGGGCCGGACTGTTCGAATGTTCATTGAAAATTTGTTAAATGACGCATATAGTCTAGTGAACCTAATTGAACCTACTGAAAACCTAACAAATATATTCCAATATGATCAGATAAATAAAGCAATATTTTCTTATGGCTCTGTCAGTAATCTTTAATTTTCAACAGACACAAAAGACAAATTTCCTTTATATAAAAATCCCCATAACATGAACATTAAATGAAAGAAACCGGTATTCAAGGCACCATCAGTAGCCTATATTTTCTATTTTAGCAAAAGTGGGCTAAATTTACTTCAAAGAAAAAAACAATAATAGCAATTTTCTATCATCCACTCAACTGAAATATTTTTAAAATATAATTGGATTGAAATACAATAAAATAAAGTGCAAAAATCTATTAATCAAAAACAACACTTTGTTTAAGGAGAAGTAACATGCAGTGAAAACAAATATTAAACTTTAACTTTTAAACTTGAACTGAGTAAAAACTCTAAATATGTGATTGCACAGTAATGTTCACTTGTTTGAGGTTGAGGGTGATACTTGGTGGTGTCCCATCTTTTCCACAAGTTCATCAATGTTCGGGGTAAGGCTCTGAGCTGAGGAAATCCTCAGAATTGAGTGGAGGTGTTCAGCAGTAAGTCGACTTCTGTGTGATGTTTTGTTCAAGTTCATCAAAGAAAACAGTTGTTCACACAGGTATGTGCTGCCAAACATAGACAACGTTTGAGCAGCCTGGATGCGCAGCTGGGGCATTGTGTCGGGGAGGAAACGGGCGAACTCCGCAGCACCCACTGCCGCATATTTTGCCCTCAGTGCATCATTGCATTGGAGGTCAATCAACTCCATTTGGAGGTTTGGTGGTGAGCTTTCCACGTCAACAGCAAATGGGTTACCGAGCAGTTCCAACCTGCTTTTTGTGCTTCAAAGTCAGCAAATCGGCGTCGAAAGTCAGCGGCAAGCATACCTATTTTATCAGCCAACTGTGCGCTCGGGAACGCACTGGTAGAGAGCTTCTCTTTCATGGTCTGGCAGCTGGGAAAGTGGCTCAAATTTTCTTTCCGCATCTGCGTCTCCCACAGAGTCAGTTTGGTTTTAAATGCCTTCACTGTACTGTACATATCAGAGATGACACGATCCCGACCCTGCAGCTGCAAGTTCATTGCATTCAGATGACTCGTAATGTCACACAGAAAAGCCATTTCACACAGAAACATTTCGTCTCGGAGTTGTGTTGTGTCTTTCCCTTTGCTGTCCAAGAACAGACAAATCTCCTCACGAAGCTCGAAACATCTTTGAAGCACCTTTCCCTGGCTTAGCCATCGCACCTCTGTGTGATAAGGCAAATCACCATGCTCCGTTTCTAACTCCGTCAGAAATGCCTTGAACTGGCGGTGATTCAAACCTTTGGCTCTGATAAAGTTAACTGTGCGCGTGATGATGCTCATTACATGCTCCATTTTCAAGGCTTTACCGCACAACGCTTCCTGGTGTATGATACAATGATAAGCTGTCAGCTCACCTGTCGCGTTTTCCTCTTGCATCTTTTCCCGTATCTTCACCACCAGTCCGCTCCTGTGTCCACACATCGCAGGTGCTCCGTCGGTTGTCAAACCCACGAGTTTTTCCCAAGGCAGCTCCATCTCATTTACACATCTTGACACCTCTTCATACAAATCATGCCCCGTAGTTGTGCCATGCATAGGACGTAAAGCCAAAAACTCCTCTGTCACGCTTAGGCTGGAGTCCACTCCGCGGATGAAAATTGACAACTGGGCAATGTCAGAAATGTCGGTGCTCTCATCCACAGCCAAGGAATATGCAATGAAATCTTTTCCCTTTTTCACAAGCTGCTCTTTTAGATTGATGGACAACTGGTCTACTCTCTCGGCAATGGTGTTTCTGCTCAGACTCACATTTAAAAAGAGTTGCCTTTTTTCTGGGCAAACTTCGTCACAAACTTTAATCATGCAGTTTTTGATGAAATCCCCCTCCGTAAATGGCCGGGCTGATTTAGCGATCTCTTCTGCCAAAATAAAACTGGCCTTGACAGCAGCCTGGCCTTGTGATTTGGCTTTTTTGAACAGAGCCTGTCGAGATTTGAGGCCTCGTTTTAATTCCTCTGCCTTTTGTAGCCTTTGTTCCATGTCCATATTCTTGTTTTTGTCCGCGTGTTTCGTTTCATAATGTCGTCTCAGATTATACTCTTTCAGTACCGCCACACTTTCTCCACACAGAAGACACACAGGTTTTCCAGCTACCTCCGTGAACAAATACTCCGACTCCCACCTTGTTTGAAACCCCCGGTTCTCAGTGTCCACCTTCCGTTTTGCCATTTTTGATGGGTATCTGAAAGTTAATTTTACTGTGATGCTGACAACTGCTGTGCCAATAAATATTGAAATGAAGCAGCCTACTGCTCGGTGCGTCACCGTTGCATTGTGGGAAATGTAGTATTGGTGCGTGTAAAAGATCTGCGGGCTGCCGGCTTGCTGCGGTCTGCGGGCCGGTTCTAATAATAAATCAAGATCATCCCAGGGGCCGTAAAAAACCTTCTCGCGGGCCGGATGTGGCCCGCGGGCCTTGACTCTGACATATGTGGCCTATAAGAACATCCAATAGTCAAAGGTATATGAAATACAAATGGTATAGAGAGAAATAGTCCTATAAATACTATATTAACTACAACCTAAAACCTCTTACCTTGGAATATTGAAGTCACATGTTAAAAGGAACCACCAACTTTCATATGTTCTCATGTTCTGAGCAAGAAACTTAAACGTTAGCTTTTTTACACATTTTACATGGCACACATTTTTACAAGGCACATATTACTTTCTTCTCCAACACTTTGTTTTTTCATTATTTAAACCAAATTGAACAGGTTTCATTATTTATTTGAGGCTAAATTTATTTTATTGATGTTTTATATTAAGTTAAAAAAAAGTGTTAATTCAGTATTGTTGTAATTGTCATTATTACAAATAAAACATTTAATGTATTTTTTTAAAATATATATTTTTAATTTTTTTATATATTTTTTATTAAATCGGCCGATTAATCGTTATCGGCTTTTTTGGTCCTCCAATAATCGGTATCGGTGTTGAAAAATCATAATCGGTCGACCTCTAGTGTGGATAAAGATGTACATGTCCATACAGATGGTGCCATTTTACGGGCTCCTAACCATTGTGCTATTGTGTGTGTTTTTTCACATTATTTGTAACTTATTTTGTACACAATGTTTCTGCCGCCGTCTCTTATGACCGACAAGAGCTTCTGGATATCAGGAAAAAAAAAGCCATACGCAAACAAGAAAATGCTCATCCAGAGGTGGCATTCCTCGAGGCTGGGGACTTGACTGCAGGGAAAATTAAATCCGTTTGACCTAATTTCTACCAGCATGTGACATGTGCAACCAGAGGGAAAAAAAACACTAGACAAGCATTACTCCACACACAGAGACGAGTACAAAGCTCTGCCCTCGCCCTCCATTTGGCAAACCTGACCATAAACTATCCTCCTGATTCCTGCTTACAAGAGAACTTGTAAGTACCAGTGACTCGATCAATAAGGAAGTAGTCAGATGACGCAGATGCTAAGCTACAGGACTGTTTAGCTAGGACAGACTGGAATATGTTGGGGGATTCATCAGATGGCATTAAAGAGTACACCACATCAGTCACTGCCTTCATCAATAAGTGCATCGATGATGTCGTCCCCACAGTGACCGTACGTACATACCCCAACCAGAAGACATGAATTACAGGCAACATCCGCACTGAGCTAACGGCTAGAGCTGCCACTTTCAAGGAGTGGGAAAGAAATCCTGCTATTCTCTCTGACGAACCATCAAAAAGGCTAAGCGTCAATACAGGACTAAGATTAAATCGTATTACACAGTCTCTGACACCCGTCGGATGTGGCGGGGCTTGGAAACTATTACGGACTACAAAGGGAAACACAGCCGCGAGCTGCCCAGTGACACGAGCCTACCAGACGAGCTAAAAATGTTCTATGCTCACTTCGAGGCAAGCAACACTGAAGCATGCATGAGAGTATCAGCTGTTCCAGAAGACTGTGTGATCACGCTCTCCGTAGCCGATGTGAGTAAGACCTTTAAACAGGTCAACATTCACAAGGCCGCAGGGCAAGACGGATTACCAGGACGTGCACTCCGAGCATGAGCTGACCAATGGACAAGTGTCTTCACTGACATTTTCAAACTGTCCCTGACCGAGTCTGTAATACCAACATGTTTCAAGCAGACCACCATAGTCCATGTGCCCAATAGCCCCAAAGTAACGTGCATAAATGACTATGGAACCGTAGCAGTCACGTCTGTAGCCATGAAGTGCTTTGAAAGGCTGGTCATGGCTCACATCAACACCAACATCCCAGAAACCCTAGACCCACTCCAATTTGCATACCGTCCCAACAGATCCACAGATGATGCAATCCCTACTGCACTTCACACTGCCCTTTCCCACCAGGACAAAAGGAACACATACATGCGAATGCTATTCATTACCCACAGCTCAGCTTTCAACACCATAGTGCCCTCAAAGCTTATCAAAAAGTTAAGGAACCCTGGGACTAAACACCTCCTTCTGCAACTGGATCCTGGACTTCCAGGTGCCTCCAGGTGGTAAGAGTAGGTAACAACACATCTACCACGCTGATCCTCAACACGGGGAACCCTCAGGGGTGCGTACTCAGTCCCCTCCAGTACTCCGTTCACCCATGACTGCATGGCCAAGTATGACTACAACACCATCATTAAGTTTGCCAACGACACAACAGTGGTAGGCCTGATCACCGACAACGATGGGACAGACTATAGGAAGGAGGTCAGAGACCTGGCAGTGTGGTACCAGGACAACAACCTCTCCCTCAACATGATCAAGACAAATTAGATGATTGTGGACTACAGGTAAAGGAGGACCGAGCATGCCCCCATTCTCATAGACGGGGCTGTAGTGGAGCAGGTTAAGAGCTTAAAGTTCCTTGGTGTTCAAATCACCAAAAATGATCACGGTCCGAACACACCAAGACAGTCGTGAAGAGGGCACGCCTATACCCCTCAGGAGACTGAAAACACTTGGCATGGGTGCTCAGATACTCAAGAAGTTCTACAGCTGCACCATCAAGAGCATCCTGACTGGTTGCATCACTGCTTGGTAGGGAAACTGCTCACCCTCTGACCGCAAGGCACTACAGAGGGTAGTGTGTACAGCCCAGGAAATCACTGGAGCAAAGCTTCCTGCCATCCAGGACCTTTATGCCAGGTGGTGTCAGAGGAAGGCCTTAAAAATTGCCAAAGACTCCAGCCACAATAGTCATAGACTGTTCTCTCTGCTACCGCACAGCAGGTGGTAGCGGATCGCCAAGACTAGGTCAAAAAGGTTTCTTTTAACAGCTTCTAACCCCAAGCCATGAGCCTCCTGAACAACTAATCAAATGGCTACCAGGAATTTTTGCATTACCCCTCCACCCCCCATGTTTACGCTGCTGCTACTCTCTGTTTATTATCCATGCATAGTCACTTTACCTCTACCTACATTTACATATTATCTCAATCACCTCGACTAACCTGTGCGCCTGCACATTGACTCTGTACCAGTAGCCCCTGTATATAATCTCGCTTCAGTTATTTTATTGGTTGCTCCTTAATTTTATTTTTCTTAAATGGCATTGTTGGTTAAGGGCTTGTAAGTAAGCATTTCACTGTAAGGTGCTGTTGTATTCGGCGCATGTGACAAATAAAATTTGATTTGAACAGAACATAGAGGGTGTTCTCTGATGGAAGCCTCTCTAACATAATCCGTAAATCCCTAGGGCAGCTGTCTAGGCCCCTTAACTTTTTTAAATCTTTAACAACAAGTAAAGCCAGTGTGTCTATGTACGCGGATGACTCAACACTATACACATCAGCTACTACAATGACTGCAACACTTAACAAAGAGCTTCAGTTAGTTTCAGAATGGGTGGCAAGGAATAAGTTAGTCCTAAATATTTCAAAAACTAAAAGCATTGTATTTGGGACAAATCATTTACTAAACCCTAAATCTCAACTAAATCTTGTAATGAATAATGTGGAAATTGAGCAAGTTGAAACTGCTCGGAGTAACCCTGGATTGTAAACTGTCATGGTCAAAACATATTGATACAACAGTAGCAAATATGGGAAGAAGACTGTCCACAATAAAGTTCTGCTCTGCCTTCTTAACAGCACTATGAACAAGGCAGGTCCTACAGGCCCTAGATGTCACACCTGGACTACTGCTCCGTTGTGTGGTCAGGTGCCACAAAGAGGGAGTTAGAATTGGCTCAGAATAGGACAGCACGGCTGACCCTTAATACACGGGGAGCTAACATTAATGACATGCATGTCAATCTCTCACTGCACAAAGTGGAAAAGAGATTGACTTCATCACTACTTGTTTTGGTAAGAAGCATTGACAAGGTGAATGTACCGTGCTGTCTCTTTAAACTACTAGCACACAGCTCGGACACCCATGTATACCCCACAAGACATGCCACCAGAGGTCTCTTCACAATCCCCAAGTCCAGACCAGACTATGGGAAGCGCACAGAACTACATAGAGCCATGACTATGTGGGACTCTATTCCACATCAGGTAACATGCACTCTACACACACGTACATTGTAATATTGTTGTATGATGGTATTATACATTTTGTTTTGTAGATATGTAGTGGTGTAATAATGTCATATGATGTACTGTTTTTTATATTTGTTTTATATGTAATGCAGGTGCCTTAATGTGTTTGGACCCAGGAAGACTACTGTTGCTGCTGCCTTGGCAACAGCTAATGGGGATCCGTAATAAATACAAAATCTAGCCCACCGTTTGTTTCTTTGTAAACAGATTCAGATCACCAACAGTAGACAGACATAGGCAGGATTCAGCTTGGGTGGCCCTGTAGCACTCTACTACTCTAGTGTTTTCCATCCCTGATCCCCAAGTAGTCATGACAAAGATGGCTTTCTCCCTGGCTTATCTCCTTGATTTGTTCTCTCTCACACACACACACACACACACACACACACACACACACACACACACACACACACACACACACACACACACACACACACACACACACACACACACACACACACACACACACACACACACACACACACACACACACACACACACACACACACACACACACACACACACACACACAATCTGATAACAACAGCCGATTCTCAATTATATTTTGTTGCTCATTTCACTATAGCTGATTATGGAGCAACGAATCCTCTGGCTCACAGCTAATCCAGTGTGTACAGGAGGCCAAGAGTTGTGAAACGTCACATTTCATTTCACAGTACTCTCAATTGGTTCGTAGAAAACCATGTAAAACATTGCAGTCTACTTATAAACTAGTTAAAGTTGTGAAAAGTGATTTACAAAAGAGTTTATTAATGGTTAACAAACAATGAATTAATGGTTTGAGCAGTTTATAAGGTGGTTATGAAAAGGTGGAAAATTATACACACTGAATGTAGGCTAGAAATCTTTATAAAATGTTAAATAAATGAATAGCTATGGCGTTAAAGGAAAAGCTGATACATGGTTCATACCATATCACTGTTCTGTGACCTGCAAAGTATCTCAGAGTAGGAGTGCTGATCTATAGTAGGATCAGTTTTGCCTTAAGATCATAATGAATATGATAATATGGACAGGAGGGATCTGATCCTAAATCAGCACTCCTCCTCTGAGACACTTTGTGGATACAGGCCCTGATCAGTGCTCAGTGTGATTGTAGATGGCACCCGGAAGTAGGAACAGACTCTTAGTTATCTAACAGAGACAATCAATATCGTTGTTTACAGTAAATGCCCCTGAATTCCTCGTAGAAGACCTCCATATGCCCTGAACTGAGAAGAACACTGGAGTAGATAGTAGGTAGGTGTGTGTGTGTACATGCAGCAAGTGTACAAAATAATACTTAAACACATCTTACCTGCATTCACACGCACTGTGTTCTGTAAAACTCATAAAGATATTATTTTCTTGTCTTTGGGGTTTTATTCTTTTTATCTGTGGAAACAAAAACAAGAGAAGACAGAGTCTAATATAGAACAGTCAAACATACTCACACAGACTCTCTCCTTTCCCACCATATACTAAAATATACTATACACACACACACACACATATACTGTTCACACATTTTTATACAACGGGTGAGTCTAATCCTGAATGCTGATTGGTTAAAACCGCATTCCAGCCGGTGTCTTTTCCACAAGTTGTCACCGGCTAAATCTATGACGTTAAAATGCCTATTTACCCTGTTCCACTGTATCATCAGCCCAGCCAGGCAACTTATAAACTTTATCTCCTCTATTAAAGCATCTAGGCATTATCTCACATTTCTTTTAGACTAACACTTCGTTTTCAACAGCGGAGATAAAAAAAAACTTCAATCTGTCTCTCCGATAATTGCAACATTGTTTCAATATTCAAATTTGATCTCCCGCTGTCCCATAGTAATGAACGAGTCGGGACGAGAGACAGGCGGGCAACATTTCTTAGCAATGTCGAAATCAGGAATCAGCTATAATAATATTTAGGGATATATACAAAAAAATGTCAAATGAAAAAAGGTAAAAACGAAACGCAGATAATTTGCAGTCTTTCCAGCTTCAGTTTGAAGTGATTGTGTTACTGTGGCTGTGTTGTTGGCTAGCTCCTCTGAACAACAGTGTCCTGACGAGTGAGCACATTTTCTATGCCAGGTGAAATCGAGTCTCATTAGCTCATTGTTATGGATCTAGCCAAATAAATGTCAATAGAAAACAGCTTAAACAAATGCACACGCAGCTACGCTTATGTTATTCTGGCTGCACTTTTTGACGTAACTGTAAGTTAGGCGTAGTTGGCTAAGAACGTTGCTCGCCAGTATGGAACATTTAGATCGAATGACTGCGTTGCGTCCATAGATGCAGAACAAAAAGACTGATCGACTGGGTTGCATCTCTAGCAACCCTAGATTTGTGTCGGACTATATCTTGTGGAAGGATGAAATAGTATGAATAAATTAATCAAAACGTTTTTAATTAAAATGTGTCAATCATTATTTGAATATGTTGGTAACCCGTTGTATAAAAGTGATAATGTCCTCGAAGACAGTGTTTCGAGGATATATTGGCACAGTTTGCCGGCCCGAGACGAAATCGGCTTCTCGGGCATTATCACTTAATTATACTATTGCATTGTTGAATACCCGTTTCTGATTGGCTTGAAGGGCATTCTAGAGCATGCATTATTTCCCTATAATGCACAGTATATTTGCGTGGTAGAATTCAATGGCTATAGTTCATTCATACATGTTCTATGTTTGAGCTACTTTTGAAAGAAAAATTCAAATTGAAAACATGAATTGGCATTGTTGAATTCAATTTTCATAATGGCGAGCTAGGACTGATGCTTTGGTTAATTAAACTAGAAAGTCTGTACCATATTTGGTATATTTGCACGGTGGAATTCAATGGCTGTAGTCAGAGATGGGGACTCGAGTCATGTGACTTAAATCTTAAAACAAAAAAACTCTTGACTTTGACTTGAGCATCTATGACTTGTGACTTAACTTGGACTTCGCTGTATGACTCGATAAGTCATCTCGCACACTATGTAAGCATATCTGTCCTTCATATCGGAGTGCTGCAGGTTCTGTGCATTCTGTTCTGTGTCTTGAACAATCAGATTCACGGAAATCACAGGTTGCGCAGGCCAGGTACAAAGCACATCCTTTAGCAAAGCGCACGCCGCCCCACAATATTTATTAAGCAAACGTGATTACACATTACTACCGACATACACGAGCAAAAACTTCACAGAAATGTTGCAGCAGCCTACACCTAAACTGTATGGGAAGAAAACGAGACAATTTCTCAGTTTGATCAACTCGGCTACTGCATAGGCAACTACAGCCGGCAGCTGCATAGGCTACAGACAATGCTTCATGTCCCCTCTAGCCAGGGTTATGTGGCCTATTTATAGCCAATATATTTGTGTTAGGAGAAAATATGAACTTGATCAAATTTGGTTTAGGCTATATTCAAACTTGGGCTGGCTGGCTGGGCTACCATGAACTTTTCAATCCAAAAGTATTAAATTAAATGAATCAAACAACACAATACTGATTACATAAATAGACTGTGTGAGTTACTTTTAATTGCAGTTGCATAGGCCTATACAATGCAAACCTGCATAAAGCAAGCTCAACCCTGTGAGTTCTATTGTCCAATTGCAATGGTTGTGTCTATGTAAAGGAAAGTATAGTTTTAAAATATAATTCATATTAACAAGTACAAGGTTGCTGTAGTCTAACAGGGTTTCCATCCTCCCAGGAATTTTCAAAAATGTATTTAAAACCATTTGACCTGTTTAGAAAATATCTGTATACCTAGGTGGCAGGTAGCCTAGTGGATAAGGGCATTGGGACAGTATCCGAAAGGTCGATGGTTCAAATCCCCGGGCCAACTAGGTGAAATATCTGTTGGTGCCCTTGAGCAAATCACTTAACCCTAATTGCTCTGGATAAGGGTGTCTGCTAAATGACTAAAAATGTAAATCTAGTCCCATTGCCCATATAAATAAATACCTTTTTACAACTACTAATTAATCACTTATTTATACCTGGTTTGGTTACCAGATTAGGAAAACTCTGGGCCCCAGGGAAAACCATTTGCCCCACTACACTGGGACCTAGTGCCACCTGTGCATTAAGACATTATTGGTCCCCAGAATTGTTGCTTTCGGTTTCAAAGACGCTGTGGTAGTGGGGGGAAAAGGGATGCAGTTTGTAAAACATGTCAGTCCAAAATCACAGATGCATTGCAATGGCATAAAACACAACAATTGAGGACTCGAAACCCAAAATTAGGGACTTGTGACTTGACCTAAGCTGAGCTGTGGAACTTGGGACTTTAATTGAGACTTGCCCATTATTACTTGGGACTTGACTCAAAACTCAAAGATTAAGACTTGAAACTCACAAAATGGTGACTTGGTCCCATTTCTGGCTAACATGTTCTATGTTTGAGCTGCATTTGAAAGCAAAAGTCAAATTGAAAACATTACTGGCACTGTTTAATTTGATTTTCATAATGGCAAGTTAGGACTGATGGTTTGGTTAGCTAAACTAGCAAGTGTGTGTGTTTGATTACCATGGCAACTATTGTAGCTAGCTACTTCAGTTGATGTCGAACACATTTCTAGCGACAATGTGTCAAATTATAGCCATGGTATAAAAGGGATAATCAACTTGGGCTCTATGTCTTCTCTGGAAAATAATGCAACTTCGTGGAAGCTTCCACGTTGTTCATTATTGTCCATAGAACACGTAGCTCCTCGTTGATTATCCCTTACATATATCTACATACATAGACACACATAACTTGAGACACGCATGTAGCATAAGGGTATATGGATTGTCAGAAAGAGGCTGGAGAGATTCCTGAAAGGGATGTTATAGTATGTGAGGATAGGGGGAGGTTAGAGGCTATGGATGTGGTGTCTCAATGTAGGAGGTAGGGGGATCCATATGCCCAGGGCATGTTCAGGGCATATGGACGTTTTTTACGATATTGATTGTCTCTGTTAAATAACTAAGAGCCTGTTCCTACTTCCGGGTGCAATCTACAATCACAGTGAGCACTGATCAGGGCCTGTATCCACAAAGTGTCTCAGAGTAGGAGTGCTGATTTAGGATCAGATCCCTCCTGTCCATAACATGAGGATAGGGGGAGGTTAGAGGCTATGGATATGGTGTCTCAATGCCTTAATCCATATCCACGTCGTCGGTGGCCGGAGAACAGTGGGTTAATATATGGGGTTAAAGTTTAAAGGGCTCTCACCTCCATAGTGATGTTACTGTGTTGTAAGGGGACATGGGGGGATAGAGGAAATAACACAAAGAGAAGGAAGTATAGGGTTACATCTCCATTATGTTATAAATGCCATTTTGGGGAGGTGTCCAGTCTAAATGTAAGAGGTAAGGGGTCAGAGGTCAGTATCTCACCTCCTTGGTGATGTAACCAGTATATACTAGAAGTAGGGTTGTAGAAGAAGTGTGAAGGAGATGTAAGGGTTAAAATATAAAACGCTCCGTCTCTCACCTCCATGGTCATGTTATGCGTGGAGGTTGGCGTGCACTCTAGCATCTCATCGTTGCAGCAGCCTGCGCAGCGCGTCAGCACCACACAGGATGGGATAAAGATATGTTCTACCTCCTCTGGGTACTCCTGTGCGATCTCTACCAGCAGCTCCCTGGGCTGACATAGGCTCTTATTGTATACCTCCATGAAGGATATCACTGAGGAGAGACATGCATATACATTTAGTATACCAATAACCTATACACACATACTGTAAATGATCAACAAACACAGGGCTGTTGTGGCAAGATCACACATGCACATGACAAAATACACATCTACTACATTAACTTCCCTTCAACAACCAGCATCTCCCACTGGGATCACCTATATACGAAAATGTATGCACGTATTACTGTAAGTCGCTATAGATAAAAGCATCTACTACAGTACATGCCATATGTACATTATATATTTTATTATTATATTATCTCACCCATCAAGGTGTCTCTCTCATTTCCTCTCTCACTGTGGCTCTGGTATGCTTCTGTACTGACTCCCTCTTTCAATCCCTCTCTCAGCCCCACAAAGTTTGGTACCTTCTGCACTGAAGCACTAAAAACATTGTAGCCTGGGGCTGCACATGTTGGGAAAGACATTGAGACACCACAGACAGACAAAAACTCTGATTCCTCTTGGAGAGTAAAGGAGAAATGGGAAATCATAGCACACCCCCTGCAGTGTCCTATACCAGCCAAACCAAACATAGTATGAAACAATATCACATAACATTCAGCTTCTGATCGAAAGCAGCTCCTTTCCAAATATTTTGTGCAACTTATGCTTGTGTAAAGAACCCATGAGGGCCAGAGACTCAATTCCATTCTATAAAAACCTCACACAATATTTAAAATGGAATTCATGGATATTTTGTGTTACAATGGCTTCAATGTTGGAGCCTATTCAGCCAACCTGAGGACCTAGTGTAGTTACACTTCAGTCCACTAGAAGGTGTGGGTCTCCCTGTGCTCTCAATGTGAACCACACAAACCCTGTTTCCTTGGCAGTTTGCCTTTGAGGGAGCCCAATGAAAGCCCTTTTCCCACGGTGCCTTACACCTACCGCCGTCATGCGAAATCCTCCATCCTTCTTTCGGTATGTGGGCACTCTGCACGGGAGAAAGGAAAAGGGGCACACAAATTGAAGGTTAGATTGTAGCCTTACATTTTTAAATGTCATATTCCAGTACAGTTCACTTAAGTGTAACCAAAGAGGCTATGTGGTGCAGACACAATTTGACATTGGCGCTGTCAAAGATCAACCGGTTTGTTTGTTTTGTTTCAAAGCCAAGGCCTACATTGTCATTCACTGTGAAGATGTAAGCCTGTTTGCAAATGTTACCATTCAATTCTCTATGCGAGTGTAGGCTACGCAAACTCAACAGACCACACTTGTTAATTGTTGCTACAATGACCCGTATACAGCCCACAGTTTGCGACATTTCTCCACAGTGGGGATTGATTGTCAGCAGTCCTCCCACAGTGGTTGGCACACTCATATGCAAGCACGTACGTACACAGGCACGCACACACATCATCATCACACACACACACACACACACACACACACACACACACACACACACACACACACACACACACACACACACACACACACACACACACACACACACACACACACACACACACACACACACTTGTGCAATTTCTGCCCAGGATTGCATGAGGCCTGGAGATTCATTACCAAGTGGCTTTCACTGAGGACTACTGAGTTTAGTCGGAACAATGCAAGCGCATAATATCTACCTCAACCTGTGACCGCTGCTACCAATTCTCACAGTCTCACGTCAGAATTACACGTTAATCCATGTTTTAAACGTAAAATGTCAAAGTTTTTCCAAACGTCAAATTTCAAAGTGTTTAAGGTTGTTTCAGCACTAATTCCAAATGTTTAAGGTTAGGCATCAACTTCGAATGGTTAAGGTTTGGGATAGGCTTAAAAAAATATTGAATCGCTGGATTCAAACTTGCAATATTTGTAATCAGAGGTAGATGCTTATGCCCATCCACAACACTGAAACCTACTTGAGGGCATTCATTGAAAATGAGGATTTGTTCTTATTAACTGACTTGCCTAGTTAAATAACGGAAAAAAGAAAAAGGTAACAACACTCACTGTTTGCCCTAGTGGCCAGTTTCCACATAATATCCTGACTTCCTCTGACATGGACGGACGTTGAATACTGACTTGTAATCATGGGTGACTTGGCTGGACCATTTTCACCCCAACCTGAAAAGTCTCATAAAGAGCTATATTGGTTGGGGGTTTTGTATTATCATAAAAACTTTTGCCCAAGGGTCATGTGGAGGCTTCAACATTTTGATTAATGATTTGCAAACCAGTATAGACCTACATCAATGTCTACCTTTTAATTAGTTAAAGTAATGTTAAAGCCTTAATAAAATATGAAGCCAATGCACTATTTTTCAGAAGTGTCCATTTAAGATGTAGTTGGGTAGTGGTATTCCGATAGTGCCTATTAAAATGAAACTGTAGGATCGAATGTGCAGGCAGTGAACCTACTGCCATATCTCTGCAAATTCAAAATGCCGCTGCGCCTTTAAAAGCGTCATAATATCGCCAAGGTGGTTCTGAGCAGGCCCGCAATCACCAGTCTAGACTAAAGTTTATAACATTCGTTCAAAAACATTAGATAAGCCTATTCCACCTCTGAACGACAAAACACACCACACCACAGAGTAAATACATAAAGTTGGAACAGTGTCAGATTTGCTATTTAGATGTATCCGATGCCACGAAACATTTTGAGGTTGTTAAAACATGAGCAATGACCTAACAAGGGGAGCGACAAGGACGACCTACACTTGACCATATTTCACAAATATAAAACATTTCTTGACGTCCATTTAGAGACCCTGGGTCTGTTATGATACATCATTTACCTTGACAGCTGACAAATACAGAAGCGTCAGGAGAAACAAGGTTATCAAACTGTCAACAAAGTTCATGATTGAAATTCCAAATGCAAATGTCGATTTAAAATCCATGCGGGTCGTCTTGCGATTTCTTCCAAAGCATTTGTCAAATTTAAAACCGTAGGTTAATAACAAAATGTAAGAACTGTTATAACTTCTGTTAATGGGGTACGGGGGGTTGCAGTGGCGTCAAATCCATTTTGGTCCCACGGTCGGAGCAGGCAAGACACCTGAGCAGAAATCCCTTGAGCATAGCGACTTTCAGCTGTTGCCAATAATTTTTAAGATATCCAGAAAAATGAAAATCCAGGACGCGTATCTTCTCACATCGTTCTGAAGTAGACCTTTATTTTTTTCAAATAAAATTGCAATCCACATTACAGAAGTGATTCCATAGGTCTACTTGGTGTACCAGGGGTCTCCAAATGCGTGTCCATTGGAAAAGGGGAACATGCGATTACAGAAACTCCAACTCCTACTGTGTCAACCCCAGAATTGTGCTTACAATAACATTCAAAGAATATACTCTGTTTTACGAGATCTGTCAAAACTTCCAAACATGACATAAAATGATAAAATGCGGTTTAATTTCGCGTTCTCCTGGTTTGAGTGATCCCACCTCTCATCTACCCTACTGTCGCTAACGCATCACCGTAAAATAGTTTTGGAGGTCTACAACTTGTCCCCCTGGTTCCGTCTCTCGAGCGGCGAATATACTGTCGAATTGTCGTGCAGCACAGAGGGATTGGAAGCCCAGGGTGAGAATTTCAATTGCATTGGCTACTCCTCGGGTCCTCTCTCCTCACCTCCTTCGCAAAACCCATTGGATGAGAAAGTCAGAGGTCCCTCCTCTCTGACATTCTCTTCCAATGGGTTTTCAGAAGGAGGCGAGGAGCGTGGAGAGGACGCAAGGAGGTTGAAATTGAGAAAAGTACCGAAAGTGGTTCATTGGCTAAAAGGAGGGGTGGGCGTGGTTACCCAATCTTGACAGATGTGTGAGGTCAGATCGCAGTGTTCTGATACTGACCGCTTGTGCAGTGAGATTCATCAATCAAACCTTGACAATGGCCGTGTGGATCAAATCCGTAATATATCGTGGGTAAATTCAGACTGACTGACTGACTAACAAATAATAATGAGTATTAAGATGCCCGACTGTAGAGTCAGTCGGGCTAAAATGTTGAACAAGCCCTTTAACCATAGGCTGAGCTTGGGTTTCAAGTTGTGGTCCTTCTGTAGCTCAGTTGGTAGAGCATGGTGCTTGTAACGCCAGGGTAGTGGGTTCGATCCCCGGGACCACCCATACGTAGAATGTATGCACACATGACTGTAAGTCGCTTTGGATAAAAGCGTCTGCTAAATGGCATATATTATTATTATTATTATTATTATATAAGTTTGGGAAAGCAAATTTTCGTATAAAAAATGCACCTTTATAATAAAGCATTCAATGCATCTTTGCATTTGCAGACTTCTAGCCTAGTATTATTAATGTGATCATTTGATTGGAAAGTCATAATGTAGGCTAATAATATAACTCAATCACTGAATCACAAAAAAATATTGTTCAATGCAGGGTGTGCTGGCATAGAGTAGGCCTAGGCTATATCAGATACATTTATTCTCTTTTCTTTGTACAGGAAGATGTTCTCCTTTTAGAAACATATTTAATGCAATTTTACTACAATTATATTACTGGAGATATTACCAGAATCTTTTTTAATATGACAAAAAATTCAGGATAGCCTACTCTGAAGACACTGATAAAGTTCAATAAAAATGAAATGATCTGATCCATATAATAGGTCTACGAAAAGGGGAGACACAAATACTGTCACTTCCTGATCTGTTTCACCTGTCTTTGTGATTGTCTCCACCCCTTCCAGGTGTCCCCCATCTTCCCCATTATCCCCTGTGTATTTATACCTGTGTTCTCTGTTTGTCTGTTGCCATTTCGTTTTGTTCGTCAAACCTACCAGTGTTTGTTTTCCTGCTCCTGCCTGTTTTCCTGCTCCTGTTTTTTAGTCCTTCTCATTTTTTTGACCGTTCTGCCTGCCCTGACCCTGAGACTGCCTGCTGTTTTGAACCTTACCCTACCATTCTGGATTATTGACCCCTGCCTGCCCTGACCCTGAGACTGCCTGCCGTTCTTGACCCTTTATGCCTTCTCTGGATTATTGACCCATGACCTGTCATTTGCCTGCCTCTGTTGTTAGGAATAAACTTTTGTTTCTTCAACTCTGTCTGCATCTGGGTCATACCTCAAATGTGATAGTACGAAATTGCCATGACTGACCCAACAGTCTCGGACCAGCTCCGCAGCGCCATCTCCTCCCAAGGAGCCACCATTGGAAGGAACAAGAAGTTGCTTCGCGGGCTTATGAAAGTGTTCCAGACCTTGACCGAACACTTGCTGGAGCAATTCCGTGGCCTGTCTGTCAGGCAGGCTAACACGATGGTAACCTCCCAGCCCCTAACTCGGCTATTAGCAGCGCCGCCTTCCTGGTCACCCCAGTGTCCTGAGAACCCCGCTTACCACCTCTGGAGCACTACGGTGGAGATTCTGGGACCTGCCGGGCCTTTCTCTCCCAGTGATCTCTAATTTTCAAGCTGCAGCCTGCTTTGTTCCCCTCAGACCGTACATCATTACTCTGATGTCCGGGAGGGCACTTGCCTGGGCCACGGCAGTGTGGGAGCAACAATCCGCGGTCTGCCACAGTCTGGAGGTGTTCAGGGCGGAAGTTCAGAAGATATTTGATTCTCTGTTGTCTCTGGTGGGCCATACCCAGACATTTTCCTCTCCCCTTACTCGCATTCCTTTTCATGCTAGGTTGCTGTGGGGGAAACAGTCAAAATCTCTCCGGGTACTCATCAACTCTGGCGCTGATGAGAGCTTTATGGACGCTACCCTAGCTTCCGAGCTGGATATTCCCTCTCAGCCCCTCTCCATTCCCATGGACGTTGGAGCACTGGACGGGCGTTCTATTTGCCGGGTCACCCACAATACCACCCCCATAAACCTACGCAGGTCAGGGAACCACAGTGAGACGATCCAGTTCCTGCTCATTAAGTCTCCTCAGGTTCCCGTGGTGTTGGGTTTCTCCTGGCTCCAGGGACACAATCCCCTCATTGACTGGTCTGCCGATGCTATCATGGGCTGGAGCCCATTCTGCCACACCCACTGCCTGAAGTCAATGCAGCCTGTCCCGGGACGTCTTCCTGGGGCCTCGGAGGCTACCCCGGGTCACTCCGCTATTCCCGCGGAGTACTAGGACCTCCGGGAGGTGTTCAGTTAGGCCCTGGCCACTTCGCTGCCACCACAATGACCCTATGACTGAGGGATTGATCTCTTTTCAGGCACCCCTCCACCCCGGGGATGACTGTACTCTCTGTCGGGTCCCAAGGCAAAGGCTATGGAGATGTACATTGTCAACTCATTGCGTCCGTGCATCCACTACAGAGATCTCAACGACATCACGGTGAATAACCACTACCTCTCATCTCACCGGCCTTCGAGCCACTCCAAGGGACCACCGTGTTCTCCAAGCTGGGCCTATGGAACGCCTACCACCTGGTACGGATGCGGGAGGGGGACAAGTGGAAGACTGCCTTCAACACAGCCAGGGGCCACTACAAGTACCTAGTCAAGCCCTTTGGTTTTACCAACGCCCCTGCTCTGTTCCAGGCTCTGGTTAATGGTGTTCTCATGTTGAACCAGTTCGTCTTCATCTACCTCGATGACATCCCAGTCTTCTCCCACTCCACCAAAGAACACGTCCTTCACGTCTGACAGGTTCTCCAACACCTCCTGGAGAACCAGCTTTTTGTAAAAGCTGAGAAGTGCGACTTCCATCGCTCAACCATCCCCTTTCTGGGTTACATCATCGCATGCTGGGAGTGTACAGATGGATCCTAGGAAGGTGAGAGTGGTGGTGGATTGGCCCCAGACCACGTCCAGAGTCCAGCTGCAACGGTTCCTGGGCTTCGCCAACTTTTATCATCGCTTTATGCGGGGCTACAGCACCCTGGCTTCCCCACTGTCTGCACTCACCTCTCCCAAAATTCTGTTCACGTGGTTTCCAGCTGCTGATCGGGTGTTCCGGGATCTCAAACACCTCTTCACCACAGCTCCCATCTTGGTTCATCCTGATCCGTCCCACCAGTTCGTGGTGGAGGCCGATGCTTCTGATGTTGGAGTGGGGCCTGCCCTGACCCTGAGACTGCTTGCTGTTTTGTACCTTACCCCACTGTTCTGGATCATACCTCAAACGTAATAAATGTGACAATCTAACCTGGAGGAGGAAATGATTGTTCAAAAACAACATTGGAGTAGCTTATGGTAGAGAAATTAACATTAAATCTCTGGCAACAGCTCTGGTGGACAGTCCTGCAGTCAGCATGCAAATTGCACGCTCCCTCAAAACTTGAGACATCTGTGGCATCGCGTTGAGTGGCCCTTTATTGTACCCAGCACAAGGTGCACCTGTATAATGATAATGCTGTTTAATCAGCTTCTTGATATGCCACACCTGTCAGGTGGATGGATTATATTGACAAATGAGAAATGCTCACTGACAGGGATGCAAACAAATGTGTGCAAAACATTTGAAAGAAATAAGCTTTTTGTGTGTTTGGAATATTTATAGAATCTTTTATTTCAGCTCATTAAGAATGGGACCAATACATTACATGTTGCATTTATATTTTTGATGAGATTAGGTTGAAGATACTGTATCCTTTAAGACCGGATATTTACAGTTTCAATGCCTCAGCCAAGAGTGCTTTGGTGGGAGGTTTCATCCCCACTCCTCTCCCCTGTAACTATTCCCCAGGTCATTGCTGTAAATGAGAATGTGTTCTCAGTCAACTTACCTGGTAAAATAAGGTTTAAATACAAATAAAGAAAAAATATCCTCAGGCTACTGTAAAAGTCAAAATGGTCTTTGTTGCTATGATTTACTGTTTTGTTGTGTGCTGTGTGTGTTGCAATATGTCCTGAAGAGAAATAGGATATATTACATTATAATAAACTGTGAAACTGCTGTTTCCTCAATAATCAAAAAGAACAAAACTGATAGTAGTAGCCTATTAATTTACTTTATTCAGTTCTAAAAGTTATTACCACAACTACCATCCCCATAATAAACTACATATATAAAAGTCGAATTACGCACAGAACGATTCCCAGTGAGGATGGAATATGCCACCATGCCCATCATAAATAAAGGAATGCATTGTGTTGACAATCTGTAATGTATGATATTATCCAATAAGCATTCGATGTGCCCTTTTGCCTATACACGGTGATTCCATTTTGAAAATCAGTTATGTATCTTTGCGCACAAAACATTTGAAAACGATCTGGAAGCGACTGCAACCGATGAATTCCCCAGTCGAACTACAATGTTGCCTGGACAGCGGGAACCGTTTAACCGAATCCGAACGTGGGAGTGAGCGTGTGTGTCCACCGCAACGTACAGGTAGGTGTGTGTTAGTGCATTCGGGAACACCACCAGGCCTGCTCGTTCCAGTGCGCGCTGTCTGGGCATGTGAGCGGTGGTCAGCCCGGCCAACTGGCGGTGGCCAGCGTCACTGTGCGTTGTCATGGAAAGTTGGAACGTGCGTGTCGTGGCTTCCCCTTTTCACCAGTTTGTAAGAGGGAGATAAAACGATTCTCAGTTTTCCATCGAAGCTAGCTTGCAGCAGGTGCCAACAGATCACCTGACAGGCGGACAGATGGACTGACCGGCCTTTAAAAATATCTCAGCACCGAACGTGCGCGACACCACAGCTGTTGAATGAGGAGAGGAAAAAAGGGAAACAATTTCCCTCTGTGATGGTGATATTTCTCTCCATAGGTTACAGCTCTCCCTTTTCCAATTACAATTCTCAATGTAAGGATATGGATCAAAACATTGTGACAACTTTCTCATCATCATCTGACCTTTTCTGAGTCTAGAGGCATCAAGGCATTTATCTCTACCCCCTTTCATTAAAATCAATATATTGACAATTGACATGGTTAGATGTATGCCCAATTTCACACGAATGCAGTTATGCCCTCTGCTCGTGATGTGTGGTACTACAGGCTTGAACTGCAAGCATGTATGCAGAACATACAGTACAAACGGATTAGTAACTAGATTCAGCCACGGGCCAATTTTTTCTTGAGCAGATGGTCAGGGCGCTAGAACATAATTACAAATAATATGTAGACTGCAAATTGACAGCAAGAAGCCCAACGAGATACAATATTTGACTAAAACATAATAATTTCAAACTTCCAGTTTTATACGACCACATACTGTATATCTCTCCATTATGTGTGGGAGTACTTTGGAACAGATTCCCAACATTAAAATCACTTGGAGCTGATTTGCTGGTGTCTATTTTTTTGCTCAGAAAACAAGGGGGGGGGGGGGGGGGGGCGGATAAAATCACCCACCAGTTGGGGAAGCCTGCAGCACAGTAAGCCACTGTCGCCTCCGCTGCTCTGACAGGCTGACTGACATAGAGGAGGTCTATGGTAAAGATAAGAATGTAGTGACATAACTCATCAGCCATCTGGCATTATGTTGGACCCACCTATATGGAGGATGGCAGGGGACAAATAGAGAGGGGTAAAGAAGAATGATGGGGGAACAAAGGGAAACAAATATATATATATATATATATATATATATATATATATATATATATATGAGAGAGAGAAGCAAAGATTTAAGAGAAGAATATAGTTGAGTGGGAGAGAGTTGGAAAGGGATTTGGCAATCATGTAACTTGAGCAGGGCTGAGGAGAGTTCTTTAGCTCGGAACTCATCCATAGTTTAATTGAAGAATAACACACAGGTTCATCAGCTGTGTCACTAAGCTCCTGTTTCTGTTGACTCAGTGCGTGTCCGCGTGTGTGTGTAAGGGTATGTATGTGCAAGAATGTAGGTGACGAGTGTGTATCCTATTTTATGTTGACATTTTGAGAATTAGTGTGTCACACACACGCACACACACATGGTCGACTTAATGAGATCTTAACTCCCACAGTTAGCATAGAAAACAACTTTGCCCAGAAACACACACACACACACACACACACACACACACACACACACACACACACACACACACACACACACACACACACACACACACACACACACACACACACACACACACACACACACACACACACACACACACACACACACACACAGTAATTCAGTGTATAGTGCATTCGGAAAGTATTCAGACCCCTTGACTTTTTCCACATTTTGTTATGTTAAAGCCTTATTCTAAAACAGATTAAATCGTTTTTTCCTCTCATCATACCATACAGAATACGACATAATGACAAAGAGAAAACAGTTATTTTTTGTACAAATTTTTATATATATATATAAACATCATAAATATCTCATTTACATAAGTATTCAGTCCCTTTTATTCAGTACTTTATTGAAGCACATTTGCCAGCGATTACAGCCTCAAGTTTTCTTGGGTATGACGCTATAAGCTCTATCAGGTCAGGTTGCTCCACAGCTGTTTTTTCAAGTCTCTCTAGAGATGTTCTATTGGTGTTATGCAGGTGAATGAGGACCCAAAAGCGACTTAACAGAAACAGAGTTTATTCCAGTCTTTAACAAAAACGATAATCCTGGATACTATCACAGGTACAGTCCAAACAGGAAAACTGAAACCCTCTAGTCAGTAGAGGGGAACAACAGGAGAAGCGACCACAGACTGCAGGTCACTTCGGGTTGGCGCAGGCCGTAGCTGAAATAGACACCTGCTCACACGCAGCATCTGAAGAAGGCAAAAACACGACGGAACAAGAACACAGCACAGCACCATAAAACAAGGATCCAACAAGGACAGAAGCAGAAAGCAGAGAGAGAAATAGGGACTTAATCAGAGGGCAAAATAGGGGACAGGTGTGAAAGAGTAAATGAGGTAGTTAGGAGAATGAGGAACAGCTGGGAGCAGGAACGGAACGATAGAGAGAGAGAGAGAGAGAGAGAGAGGGGGAGAGAGAGAGAAAGAAACCTAATAAGACCAGCAGGGGGAAACGAATAAAAGAGAAAGCACCGGGACAAGACATGACAATATATGACAAAACATGACAGTACCCCCCCACTCACCGAGTGCCTCCTGGCGCACTCGAGGAGGAACCCTGGCGGCAACGGAGGAAATCATTGATCAACGAACGGTCCAGCACGTCCCGAGAAAGAACCCAACTCCTCTCCTCAGGACCGTAACGGGAGACGATGAAGAGGGAATCTAGGGCAATAACTCTTATAAAAAATGAGACACGGGTAGAGAACTGTAAGCGTTAGAGCAATCAGGACCAAACAGGCCAGGAGAGTAACAACTAGGGACAGACTGAGACACAGCAAGGCTAAGACCAGGAACAGGAGAGAGGCGGTGGCTGTGGACAGACTGAGACACAGCAAGTGCAGGAGCAGGACCAGGAGAGATGCGGTGGCAGTGGACAGACTGAGACACAGCAAGGGCAGGAGAGATGCGGTGGCTGGGGACAGACTGAGACCCAGCAAGGCCAGGAGCAGAAGCAGGAAGACAGTTACCGGACTTAGTCTGCGCGCAGTCCGAACAAGCAGCCACGAAACGGCGCGTGTCACGCTCCTGAGTAGGCCACCAAAAACGCTGGCGAATAGAAGCAAGCGTACCCCGAACGCCGGGGTGGCCAGCTAACTGGGCAGAGTGAGCCCACTGAAGAACGGCCAGACGAGCAGAAACGGGAACGAAAAGAAGGTTACTAGGACAAGCGCGCGCGGCGACGGAGTGTGAGTGAGTGCTTGCTTAACCTGTCTCTCAATTCCCCAGACATTCAACCCGACAACACGCCCCTCAGGGAGAATCCCCCTCGCGGGCGGTAGACGCTACAGAAGAACTGAAGAGACGGGATAAAGCATCAGGCTTGGTGTTCTTAGTACCCGGGCGATAAGAAATCACGAACTCGAAACGAGCGAAAAACAACGCCCAACGAGCTTGACGCGCATTGAGTCGAGTCGTTTGGCAGAACGGATGTACTCAAGGTTCTTATGGTCAGTCCAAACGACAAAAGGAACGGTCGCCCCCTCCAACCACTGTCGCCATTCGCCTAGGGCTAAACGGATGGCGAGCAGTTCGCGGTTAGCCACATCATAGTTACGTTTCGACGGCGACAGGCGATGAGAAAAATACGCGCAAGGGTGGACCCCATCGTCAGTATGGGTGCGCTGGGACAGAATGGCTCCCACGCCCACCCCCGACGCGTCTACCTCGACAATGAACTGTTTAGTGACGTCAGGTGCAACAAGGATAGGAGCGGATGCAAAACGCTTCTTGAGGAGATCAGTACAACAATCATACGACCGGTGAGGAGGAAGGGAGGTGGCTCTAGACCGACTGAAGACCGTGCGCAGATCATGATATTCCTCCGGCCCTCCTGTCAAATCACCAGGTTCCTCCTGTGAAGAGGGAGCAGAAGAAACAGGAGGAATAGCAGACATTAAACATTTCACATGACAAGACACGTTCCAGGAAAGGATAGAATTACTAGACCAATCAAAAGAAGGATTATGACACACTAGCCAGGGATGACCCAAAACAACAGGTGTAAAAGGTGAACGAAAAATCAAAAAAGAAATGGTCTCACTATGGTTACCAGATACTGTGAGGGTTAAAGGTAGTGTTTCACATAATATACTGGGGAGAGGACTACCATCCAAGGCGAACATGACCGTGGGCTCCCCTAACTGTCTGAGAGGAATGTCATGTTCCCGAGCCCAGGCTTCGTCCATAAAACAGCCCTCCGCCCCAGAGTCTATTAATGCACTGCAGGAAGCTGCCGATCCGGTCCAGCGTAGATGGACCGGCAAGGTAGTACAGGTACTTGACGGAGAGGACAGAGTAGTAGCGCTTTTCAGTCGCCCTCCGCTTACTGATGAGCTCTGGCCTTTAACTGGACATGAAATGACAAAATGACCAGCGGAACCGCAATAGAGACAGAGGCGGTTGGTGATTCTCCGTTCCCTCTCCTTAGTCGAGATGCGAATACCCCCCAGCTGCATGGGCTCAACACCTGAGTCAGTGGGGAAAGATGGTAGTGTCGGGGAGAGGGGGGACACAGTTAACGCGAGCTCTCTTCCATGAGCTCGGTGACGAAGATCTACCTGTCGTTCAATGCGAATAGCGAGTTCAATCAAAGAATCCACGCTGGATGGAACCTCCCGGGAGAGAATCTCATCCTTAACCTTAGCGTGGAGTCCCTCCAGAAAACGAGCGAGCAACGCCTGCTCGTTCCAGTTACTGGAGGCAGCAAGAGTGCGAAACTCTATAGAGTAATCCGTTATGGATCGATTACCTTGACATAGGGAAGACAGGGACCAGGAAGCTTCTTTCCCAAAAACAGAACGATCAAAAACCCGTATCATCTCCTCCTTAAAGTTCTGATACTGGATAGTACACTCAGCCCTTGCCTCCCAGACAGCCGTGCCCCACTCCCGAGCCCGTCCAGTAAGGAGAGATATGACGTAGGCGATACGAGCAATACCCCTGGAGTACGTGTGGGGCTGGAGAGAGAACACTATATCACACTGGGTAAGGAACGAGCAACATTCAGTAGGCTCCCCAGAGTAGCACGGTGGGTTATTAATTCTGGGCTCCGGAGACCCGGAAGACCAGGGTCTCAACGGCATGTCGAGCAGCAGACAATTCCTGTTCGTGTCTGCCTAGCATCGCTCCCTGGAACTCGACAGCAGAGTAGAGAGAATCCGTAGTCGCTGGGTCCATTCTTGGTCGGATCCTTCTGTTATGCAGGTGAATAAGGACCCAAAAGCGACTTAACAGAAACAGAGTTTATTCCAGTCTTTAACAAAAACGATAATCCTGGATACTATCACAGGTACAGTCCAAACAGGAAAACTGAAACCCTCTAGTCAGTAGAGGGGAACAACAGGAGAAGCGACCACAAAACAAGGATCCGACAAGGACAGAAGCAGAAAGCAGAGAGAGAAATAGGGACTTAATCAGAGGGCAAAATAGGGGACAGGTGTGAAAGAGTAAATGAGGTAGTTAGGAGAATGAGGAACAGCTGGGAGCAGGAACGGAACGATAGAGAGAGAGAGAGAGAGAGAGAGAGGGAGGGGGAGAGAGAGAGAAAGAAACCTAATAAGACCAGCAGGGGGAAACGAATAAAAGAGAAAGCACCGGGACAAGACATGACAATATATGACAAAACATGACAATTGGGTTCAAGTCCGGGCTCTGGCTGGGTCACTTAATGATATTCAGAGACCTGTCCCGAAGCCACTACTGCATAGTCTTGGCTGTGTGCTTAGGGTCATTGTCCTGTTGGAAGGTGAACCTTCGCCCCAGTCTGAGTTCCTGGGCGCTTCAGAACAGGTTTACATCAAGGAACTTTCTGTAACTTGCGCCGTTCATCTTTCCCTCAAGCCTGACTTGTCTCCCAGTCACTGCCGCTGAAAAACATCCCCACAGCGTGATGCTGCCACCACCATGCTTGACCGTAAGGATGGTTCAGGGTTTCCTCCAGACGTGATGCTTGGCATTCAGGTCAAATAGTTCAATCTTGCTTTCATCAGACCAGAAAATGTTGTTTTTCATGGTCTGAGAGTCCTTTAGGTGCCTAACTCCAAGCGGACTGTCATGTGCCTTTCACAGAGGAGTGGCTTCCGCCTGTCACGTCCTGACCTTAGTTCCTTTTTTATGTCTCTGTTTTAGTTTGGTGAGGGCGTGAGTTGGGGTGGGCATTCTATGTTTTTGTTCTAGGTTTTGTATTTCTGTGTTTGGCCTGGTATGGTTCCCAATCAGAGGCAGCTGTCGATCGTTGTCTCTGATTGAGAACCATACTTAGGTAGCCTGTTTTCCCACTATGATTTGTGGGTAGTTATTTTCTGTTTAGTGTGTGTTGCACCTGACGGAGCTGTTTCGGTTGTTCTCTTTTGTTACTTTGTATTTAGTGTTCAGTTCAGTTTATTAAAATGTTGAACACTTACCACACTGCACCTTGGTCCACACCTTCTTCTCCCGACAACAGCCGTTACACCATCTGGCCACTCTACCATAAAGGCCTGATTGGTACTGTGCTGCAGAGATGGTTGTCCTTCTGGAAGGTTCTTCCATCTCAACAGAGGAACTCTGGAGCTCTGTCAGAGTGACCATTGGGTTCTTGGTCACCTCCCTGACCAAGGCCCTTCTCCCCCGATTGCTCAGTTTGGCCAGGCGGCCAGCCCTAGGAAGTGTCTTGGTGGTTCCAAACTTCTTCCATTTAAGAATGAGGGAGTCCTCTGTGTTATTGGGGACCTGCAATGCTGCATACAATTTGTGGTACCCTTCCCCAGATCTGTGCCTCGATACAATCCTGTCTCGGAGCTCTACGTACAATTCCTTCAAACTAATGGCTTAGTTTTTGCTCTGACATGCACCGTCAACAGTGGGACCTTATATAGGTGTGTGCCTTTCCAAATCATGTCGAATCAATTGAATTTACTACAGGTGGGACTCCAATCAAGTTGTAGAAACATCTCAAGGATGATCATTGGAAACAGGATGCACTTGAGCTCAATTTCGAGTTTCATAGCAAAGGTTCTGAATACTTATGTAAATAAGATATTTCAGTTTTTTATTTTTAATGCATTTGCGAAAAAAAATCTAAAAACATGTTTTTTGCTTTGTCATTATTGTCACGCCCTGACCATAGAGAGCCCTCGGTTCTCTATGGTGTTTAGGTCAGAGCGTGACTGGGGGGTTTGTGTGGTTCCCAATTAGAGGTAATCGTTGCCTCTAATTGGGGATCGTATTTAGGTAGTCTTTTTCCCCACCTGCATTTGTGGGATATTATTTTGTGTTTGTGCACCACGTAGTCACGTTTCATTGTTCGTTTATTGATTTATTGTTTTTGTTTTAAGTTTCACTTTTGAAATAAATATGAGGAACTCAACCTCTGCTCCGCCTTGTTCCCGTTCTTACGACAACCGTGACAGTTATGGGGTATTGTGTGTAGATTGATGATGACATTTCTTAAAATCCATTTTTTAAAATCCATTTCAGATTAAGGAAACCTCCCACAATAGGTACCTGTTCTTCTCTGTCGTAACCTGTTGATTCCATTTGTCCAATGGCCTCAGGATCCCGTCACGGTATCTCCGTGCATTCAAATTGCCATTGATAAAATACAATTGTGTTTGTTCTCTGTAGTTTATGCCTGCCCATACCATATCCCCACCACCACCATGGGACACTCTATTTACAACACTGACATCAGTCAAAAAGCTTGCCCATACACATGTCTGCCATCTGCTCGGTACAGTTGAAACCGAGATTCACCCGTTAAGAGCACACTTATCTAGCGTGCCAGTGGCCATTGAAGGTGAGCATTTGCCCACTGAAGTTGGCTGAAGGCCTCAGTGACTAAACTGTAAAACTCCTTCCTGTTTGCCCTCCCTTTTAAAAGTATCTCGGTCTGAAATCTCGATGGAGATGATGGCAATGGATGAGATTCGACCTTGATCGGTCCGGTTTTGACTGTATGTCTTTATCCGTTTCAGCACAGAAAATAACTTCTCGAGGTCTCCCGAGTGGCGCAGTGGTCTAAGCCACTGCATTGCAGTGATAGCTGTGCCACTAGAGATTCTGGGTTCGAGTCCAGGCTCTGTCGCAGCCGATCGCGACCGGGAGACCCATGGGGCTGCGCAAAATTGGCCCAGCGTCGACCGGGTTAGGGGAGGGTTTGGCCGGCAGGGATATCCTTGTCCCATCGTGCATTAGTGACTCCTGTGGCGGGCCTGGCGCAGTGCATGCTGATACGGTTGCCAGGTGAACAGTGTTTCCTCCGACACATTGGTGCGGCTGGCTTCCAGGTTAAGTGGGCATTGTGTCAAGAGTCAGTGCGGCTTGGTTGGGTTGTGTTTCAGAGGCCGCACGGCTCTGGACATTCGCCTCTCCGGAGTCTGTACGGGAGTTGCAGCGATGAAACAAGAGTGTAACTACCAATTGGACACCATAAAATTGGGGAGAAAAAGGGCTAAAAATGTAAAAATATAAGAAAATGACTTCTCAATAGATTCTGTTGTGGCTGGCATAGTGAGGACCAGCTGCAGTAACTTTGTCGATGCGTCTGGTCATACTGGAGCAAAAAGCTGAGGAGCTATCCAGGTGATTTGTCTTGTACCATTTGTGAACTGTAGAATCTTAGCCTTAAGTCTAACAAAATCGAAGTACTTGGCATTACATTGACAAGCTATCGTTTGCTGGTATCAAACGTTTGTGACATAGTTTTGAATTTTTTGCATTCCACTAAGCCAAGGAAATTAAGTTCACCAAAGTGGTCAAACTTGGCTTTCATCTGAACATTGATATTGTCCAGTATGTTGTCGCAGATTCAGTCTCTCTACTTTGGTAGGCTTTTTATTACGAGTTTTGCTTTCTGCCAGGCCCAGTTCATTGCATTTCTGCTCGAATCGCTCATAGAAACTCATAGAATCAGTCTTGCCGCTGCCGGTCCAGTGCTTTCATTGTGTCTCTGATACGAGTACGGCAAAAACCTATATCCACAATTTCTTGAGACAATATGTGTGGGCATAGGCAGATGTTGTAATTGGAGGATACATTTTATGCATATTCTAAAATAATATTTAATAGACTATATCTCTCGGTACAAAAATATAGCACTACACCACTGCTTGCAAACTTTTTTTTCCTTTTTTCCCCCATGTGGTTTCTTCCTTCACAGACTCCATAAAATTGTGACCTCTAAATAAATGGTCACATGATACATTTTGTGTATGATTTCCTAGAAACAAGGGGTGGCTCAACTAACCCTTTGGCTCAACTTACTCCACTCTCATCTGCTGTGCCCCAAGCATATTTCCTCTAATACTGTAAACAAAGAATTGTGTAAGAATGCAAAGAGCGTTCTTTTACAGAGAGCGGGAATGTCTCATAGCTGTTTCACCTAAATCCAAATTAAAATATGTCTCTTCTTCTTTCTCGCTCTCTTCTCCTTTTTTCGATTATGGCTGAGAAGTGAACAATCACTCCTTGGCAGTGGTTGTGTGTGTGAGGGTAAGCCCTTGGTATGTCTGTGGAATGGACTGATGGAGAATGAAACGTGTTTGTGAGTGAAATATCTACTGTACCACTCCCTCCAGTAATCTTATATATATTAAACTGAATGAACCTTCAGCTACAGCCCTGATAACATTTACAGACCAACACCACGTGAGAGACAAGGTGTGTGTGTGTTTGTGTGTGTATACTGTACCAATGTGTACAGTAAGTGCAGTAAGTATATGTGTCGGTCACTGTGTCACACAATACTATGAGCATTGTAGACTGAATGGGGGGGGTAGAGAGAGAGAGAGAGAGAGAGAGAGAGAGAGAGAGAGAGAGAGAGAGAGAGAGAGAGAGAGAGAGAGAGAGAGAGAGAGAGAGAGAGAGAAAGAGAGCGAGAGAGAGAGAGAGAGAGAGAGAGAGAGAGAGAGAGAGAAAGAGAGAGAGAGAGAGAGAGAGAGAGAGAGAGAGAGAGAGAGAGAGAGAGAGAGAGAGAGAGAGAGAGAGGTGCTTTCAAGGCTGAATCAATTACCAAAACAACAACAAAAATCACTAAAATGCACTTTCACAAAAAATTGCTTCCTCTCCACCCTTAAACTGACCACCATAGAAACAAATGACCTCAAACCCCAGAATATCTCAAATTCCAAACCTCCGTTTATCTTTACTGTTTATTCTCCTTAACTGTTCTCTATCACATTCAATAGCATGTCTGTACTGTGTGTAGTGAACATTGAGAGGGGGGAATCTTCCCATTCCTGTCCCGTAACAGCCAGCTACAAAAATTTCTGTTCAATCTCTGCTCCCTAAACAGGACTGACAGAGTCTTGGACACCAAGCACAGCAGATGAATTCAGTCATTACAGATAGCCATTCTATGAATCATCGGCCAAACCACTCTTAGCGTTTTGACCTTTCTCCTGGGACAGCTGTGGAGAGCGTGCCATGGAGAGGAAGCGCACGTCTACATGACCACCGACAAACTTTAGGGGATCCCCCCTGCCTCATCCATCCTTTGGAATAACTGAGAAGAGGACCAAGGGATCAAATGCCAAATGGGAAATACAGTATCTCTCAAGCTTGTTCCATCCTTCTCACTCACCCTCACTTTCTCTCTCCTTCCCTCCCTCTCTCCCTCTCTCTCTCTTACTCTCTCTCTCCCACTAACCCCCCCTCTACCTCTGTTTCCATCCATATTCTTAGCATATTTCCAGTAAGTGAGTGAGTTCATGGGCCTTTTTTACAGTTTACAGTTTACAGTTTAGTTTAGAGGGTTCAGTGGCTTAGAGAGGAAGACAAACAAAGTGAAAGTGAAAGGAAAGAGAATATACTCAAACCTGATGAAGTGTCAGCCATACTTCACCGTAAAGAAGTAGACTACATAGCATTGAACATGCATACCCATAAAACAGATGTAACAGGTGTTGGTGTCTCACACAAGAGGTGAGAGTTCAATCATTGACCGCTTCTAACTGCCTTAGATAGCAAAAGCCCCCAGGCACATGGAAATATGATATATACAGTGCCATCGGAAAGTATTCAGACCCCTTGACTTTTTCCACATTTTGTTATGGTACAGCCTAAAATGGATTACATAAATACAAATTCTCAGCAATCTACACACAATACCCCATGACAAAGCGAAAACAGGTTTTTAGAAATGTTTGCACACACACCTGTCTATATAAGGTCCCACAGTTGACAGTGCATGTCAGAGCCTAAATTGAGCCACGAGGTTAAAGGAATTGCCTGTAGAGCTCTGAGACAGGATTGTGTCGAGGCACAGATCTAGGGAAGGGTACCAAAAAATGTCTGCAGTATCCCTAAGAACACTGTCACAACTTCCGCTACAGTTGGTCCCTCTCCTTGTTTAACCCTCTGTTCCCCCATGTTCTTTTTTGTGAGTGATTGTTTGTTTGTAATACGGCCTGTCATGACCCTACTATTTCGTGGCAACAGAGGGCTCTCAAGGGGTGGTCACGAAAGTGGTTTCAAGGGGTTTCCATCGGCGCGACTACGGTGTCCAGACCAGGTCTCCACCGTGAGCATCCCCTCAAAATATGCCGATTTGGCTCTCGGCATCTGTAAGAAGAGGGCAACTCAATTACCACTCCATCGACGGGGGGATTGTGCGATAAATCTCCTGGTAGATGCAGCACTTCCCCAGGAGTCACATGTATCCTCTGTCACAGGAGGAGACGACGGCTATGGAAACATATGTCTCCGAATCCCCGGGGCAGGGATACAGTCGGCCCTCCACTTCACCTGCGTCCTCAAGATTATTTTTAGTGAAGAAGAAGGATGGGGGTCTGCGCCCGTGTATTGACTATAGAGGCATCAACCAGATCACTGTGAGGTACAGCTACACGCTGCCTCTCATCGCCAGTGTGATCGGGTCAATGCACGGGGCGCGCTTCTTCACTAAATTGAATCTCAGGAACGCTTACAACCTGGTGCGTATCCGGGAGGGGGATGAGTGGAAGATGGCATTTAGTACCACCTCGGGGCACAATGAGTACCTCGTCATGCCGTATGGGTTGAAGAATGCTCGATCAGTCTTCCAGGCCTTTGTTGATGAGATTTTCCAGGACCTGCACAGGCAGGGTGTAGTGGTATATATCAACGACATTCTGATATACTCCGCTACACGCGCCGAGCATGTGTCCCTGGTGTGCAGGGCGCTTGGTCGACTGTTGGAGCATGACCTGTTCTTCCAACACTCCGTCTCCTTCCTAGGGTACCGCATTTCCACATCAGGCGTGGAGATGGAGAGTGACCGCATTTCAGCCATGCGTAATTGGCCAACTCCCACCACGGGAAAAGATGTGCAGCTGTTCCTAGTGTTTGCCAACTACTACCGGAGGTTTATCCGGGGTTTTGGTCAGGTAACGGCTCCCATTACCTCACTGCTGAAGGAGGGACTGGTGCGTTTGCAGTGGTCAGCTGAAGTGGACAGGGCTTTTGGTCACCTGAGGGCTTTGTTTACCTCGGCTCCCGTGCTGGCTCATCCGGATTCCTCTTTGGCGTTCATAGTGTAGGTGGACGCGTCCGAGGCTGGGATAGGAGCTGTGCTCTCTCAGCGCTCAGGGTACGCCACCGAAGCTCCGCCCCTTTTCCTTGTTTTCGAAGAAGCTCAGCCCGGCGGAGCAAATCTGGAATACATCTGGGTGGTGAGGAGACTGAACCCTCGCCAGGCAAGGTGGGCAATGTTTTTACCCGTTGTGTGTTCACCCTGTCCTACCGACCAGGTTCCCAGAAAGCTAAGGCAGACGCACTGTCCCTGATATATGACACAGATGAGCGGTCCATGGATCACACTCCCATAGTCCCGGCCTCGTGCCTGGTGGCACCAGTGGTGTGGGAGCTGGACGCGGACATCGAGCGGGAGTTACGTACAGAGCCCACTCCTCTCCAGTGTCCAGCTGGGTGTCTGTACATTCCGTCTGCTGCCCGCAACCGGTTGATCTATTGAGCCCACACATCACCCTCCTCTGGTCATTCTGGCATCGGTCGGGCGGTGCGCTGTCTTAGTGGGAAGTACTGGTGGTCCACCTTGGCCAAGGACGTGAGGTTTTCTGTTTCCTCCTGCTTGGTGTGCGCCTAGTGCAAGACTCCCAGGCACCTGCACAGAGGGAAGTTTCAACCCTTACCCGTTCCACAACGGCTGTGGTCGCACCTGTCGGTGGACTTCCTGACGAATCTTCCTCCCTCACAGGGCAACACCACGATCCTGGACGTTGTGGACCGGTTTTCTAAGTCCTGCCGTCTCCTCCCTTTGCCCGGTCACCCTACGGCCCTACAGACTGCGGAGGCCCTGTTCACTCACGTCTTCCGGCACTACGGGGTGCCTGAGGACATAGTCTCTGATCGGGGTTCCCAGTTCAGGTCCAGGGTCTGGAGGGCATTTATAGAACGTCTGGGGGTCTCGGTCAGCCTCACCTCACCTCAGGTTTTCACCCCGAGAGTAACGGCATGTGGAGAGAGTTAACCAGGATGTGGGTAGGTTTCTGTGGTCATATTGCTAGGACCGGCCGGGGGAATGGGCGGCGTTCATCCCCTGGTCTGAGATGGCCCAAAACTCACTCCGCCACTCCTCCACTAACTTCTCCCACTTCCAGTGCATACTGGGGTATCAGGCGGTTCTGGCACCTTGGCATCAGAGCCAGATCGAGACTCCTGCAGTGGACGAATGGTTTAAGCGCTCGGAGGAGACCTGGGACACCGCCCATGTGCACCTGCAATGAGGCGACAGAAGGCGAGCGCCGACCGCCACCACAGTGACGCCCCAATGTTCGCACCGGGGGACCAGGTCTGGCTCTCGATCCGAAACCTGCCCCTCCACCTGCCCTGCCGGAAGCTGGGCTCGCGGTTTGTGGGGCCATTCAAAGCCCTGAGGAGACTGAACAAGGAATGCTACAGGTTACAGCTTCCCCCAGATTACCGTATTAATCCCTCGTTCCATGTGTCTCTCCTCAGGCCGGTGGTGGCTGGTCCACTCCAGGGGTCTGAGGTGCGGGAGGTTCCTCTGCCCCCTCTGGACATCGAGGGGGCCCCGTCATATGCTGTTCAAGCCATCCTGGACTCGAGGCGTCGGGGGAGGGGCCTTCAGTCCCTTATGGATTGGAAGGGGTACGGTCAGGAGGAGAGATGCTGGGTTCCGGTGGAGGACGTCTTGGACCCTTCGTTGCTGCGGGAGTTCCACCGTCTCCATCCGGAACGCCCTGCGCCTCGTCCCCCTGGGTCATCGCCGAGGTCGTGTCTGTGCGCTGCTGGAGCCTCGTGTCAAGGGAGGGTACTGTCACGACTTCCGCCGAAGTCGGTCCCTCTCCTTGTTCGGGCCCGATCCACTTTTCATTTTCCATTTGTTTTGTCCTTGTTTTACACATCTGGTTTCAATCCGCCAATTACTTCATTATTTAACCCTCTGTTCCCCCATGTTTTTTTTGTGAGTGATTGTTTGTTTGCAATACGGCCCGTTATTGTGTGCTCGATTTGTTGTGGGTTATTGTGGGCTCGATGTGAATTTTAAAGTAAATTACGTTTATTACTCATATCTGCTGTCTTGCGCCTGACTCCTCTGCACCAGCTACACACAGGCACTATTACAAACACAGTGGCCTCCATCATTCTTGAATGGAAGAAGTTTGGGACCACCAAGACTCTTCCTAGAGCTGGCCGCCTAGCTAAACTGAGCGATCGGGGAGAAGGGCCTTGAACAGAGCGATATATTTTCTGGGTGACCTAAATATTGACTGGCTTTCATCAAGCTGCCCACTCAAGAGAAAGCTTCAAACTGTAACTAGTGCCTGTAACCTGGCTCAGGTTATTAGTCAACCGACCAGGGTATTTACAAACAGCAAAGGAATGAAATCATCCACATCTAAATATCACGTCTATACTAATCCTGCAGAAATCTGCTTTAAAGCAGTATCTAAATCCATCGGGTGTACTGATTATAATATAGTAAAACTAAAGTTCCAAAGGCTGGGCCTAATATAGTGTATAAGAGGTCAAACAATACGTTTTGTAATGATTTCTATGTTGAACATCTGAAGAATATTTGCGAGCCTGTGGTCTGTAATTGGGAGCAACAAGATGCTGCATTTGACACATTTATGAAATGGATTATGCCTGTTACTAATAAGCATGCAGCCATGAAGAAAATGACTGTAAAACTGTTCCATCCCCGTGGATTGATGAGGAATTCAAAAACTGTATGGTTGAGGGGGATGAGGCAAAAGGAATGGCAAATAAGTTTGAATAAAAATAAGAAGAAACTGTATTTTGAAACAAATATAAATGATAGTAAAAAGCTTGGGAGGACCTTAAATCATTTTTGGGCCAAAAAGGCAAATTCGGCTCCATTAATTGAATCAGATGGCTCATTCATCACAAAACCCATTGATATTGCCAACTACTTTAATGACTTTTTTATTGTCAAGATTAGCAAACTTAAGAATTACTTGCCACCAACAAATTCTGAACCTTAACATCCATGCATAACTGACCTAATAATTCTGTAGAGTGTGGAAGCGGTGAAACAATTATTGTTGTCTATCAACAATGACAAGCCACCTGGGTCTGACAACTTGGATGGAAAATTACTGAGGATAATAGCGGACAATATTGCTACTCCTATTTGCCTCTCTTCAATCTAAGTCTTCAGGAAAGTGTGCCCTCAGGCCTGGAGGGAAGTAAAAGTCATTCCGCTCCCCAAGAATAGCAAAGCAACCTTTTACTGGCTCAAACAGCTGACCAATCAGCCTGTTACCAACCATTTGTAAACCTTTGGAAAAAATTGTGGCTTACAAATATTGTGGGAGCCGTTTTGTTAGACTTCAATGCAGCTTTTGACATTATCGATCATAATCTGCTGCTGGAAAAATGTGTGTGTTATGGCTTTACATCCATCCCCTACTATATTGTGGATCGAGAGTTACGTATATAACAGAACACAATGGGTGTTCTTTAAATAACCCTCTCCAACATAATCCAGGTAGAGTCAGGCATTCCCCAGGGCAGCTGTTTAGGCCCCTTACTTTTTTCAATCTTTATTAATGACCTGCCACTGGCTCTGAGTAAAGCCTGTGTGTCTATGTTTGCTGAAGACTCAACACTATACACGTCAGTTACCACAGCAAGTGAAATCCCAGCAACACTTAACAAAGAGCTGCAGTCAGTTTAACCTGTTACTCCTACCCCCTACTTTTTCGAACATTCTGTTAAAAATTGCGCAACATTTCAGCGCCCTGCTGCTCATGCCAGGAATATAGTATATGCATATGATTAGTATGTGCGGATAGAAAACACTCAGATGTTTATAAAACTGGTTAAATCACGGCTGTGACTATACCAGAGAGTGAGTTTCATCGAATAGCGCAGGAAAACCTGATCACTGAAAATGGAAATAAATATCCTTGCGCTTACTTCCAGGAATTGTTCAAAGTGAACCGAATTACATGAGACCGAGGTTTCAGCGCCTACAGCTACCACACGTTGTCTAGAGTCTTGTCATTTGATTCAGCTTTGATTCTTGGTCTAACCGTTTCAAGGGAACTCCTTCCCTCCGGTCTCCGACCGGATGTTTTGGTCGAGCTCTCTCGGCCATGTTTTTTTTCCAGGCGACACCTATAGAATATACATCGCCTCCTGATGAATTTTATCGCTTATTAACGTGTACTAATACCTAAAGTTGCATTACAAAAGTATTTCGAAGTGTTTTGTGAAAGTTTATCGTCGACTTTTTGAATTTTAAAAAATGACGTTAGGTTATGAAACGCTATTTTTTTCATTTATCACACAGTCTACATAGAACGATATCTAGGCTATATATGGACCGATTTAATCGAAAAAAAAGACCCAATAGTGATTATGGGACATCTAGGAGTGCCAACAAAGAAGATGGTCAAAGGTAATGAATGTTTTATATTTTATTGTGCGGTTTGTGTAGCGCCGAATATGCTAATTATTTTGTTTACGTCCCCTGCGGGTCTTTTGTGGTGTTGCATGCTATCAGATAATAGCTTCTCATGCTTTCGCCGAAAAGCATTTAAAAAATCTGACTTGTTGCCTGGATTCACAACGAGTGTAGCTTTAATTCAATACCCTGCATGTGTATTTTAACCTGTTAAGTCGACCCTCTACTTTTTCGAACATTCTGTTAAAAATCGCGCAACATTTCAGCGCCCTGCTACTCATGCCAGGAATATAGTATATGCATATGATTAGTATGTGTGGATAGCAAACACTCTGACGTTTCTAGAACTGGTTAAATCACGGCTGTGACTTTAACAGAGCATGAGTTTCATCGAATAGCGCAGGAAAACCTGATCACTGAAAATGGAAATAAATATCCTTGCGCTTACTTCCAGGAATTGTTCAAAGTGAACCGAATTACATGAGACCGAGGTTTCAGCGCCTACAGCTACCACACGTTGTCTAGAGTCTTGTCATTTGATTCGCAATTGATTCTTGGTCTAACCGGTTCAAGGGAACTCCTTCCCTCCGTTCTCCGACCGGATGTTTTGGTCGAGCTCTCTCGGCCATGTTTTTTTTTCAGACGACACCTATAGAAGTTACATCGCCTCCTGATGAATTTTATCGCTTATTAACGTGTACTAATACCTAAAGTTGCATTACAAAAGTATTTCAAAGTGTTTTGTAAAAGTTTATCGTCGACTTTTTAAATTAAAAAAAATGACGTTACGTTATGAAACGCTCTTTTTTTCGTTTATCATACAGTCTACATAGAACGATATCTAGGCTATATATGGACCGATTTAATCGAAAAAAAGACCCAATAGTGATTATGGGACATCTAGGAGTGCCAACAAAGAAGATGGTCAAAGGTAATGAATGTTTTATATTTTATTGTGCGGTTTGTGTAGCGCCGAATATGCTAATTATTTTGTTTACGTCCCCTGCGGGTCTTTTGTGGTGTTACATGCTATCAGATAATAGCTTCTCATGCTTTCGCCGAAAAGCATTTTAAAAATCTGACTTGTTGCCTGGATTCACAACGAGTGTAGCTTTAATTCAATACCCTGCATGTGTATTTTAATGAACGTTTGAGTTTTAACTAATACTATTAGCATTTAGCGTAGCGCATTTGCATTTCCAGAGCTCTAGATGGGACGCCTGCGTGCCAGGTAGGAGCAAGTGGTTAATGAACGTTTGAGTTTTAACTAATACTATTAGCATTTAGCGTAGCGCATTTGCATTTCCAGAGCTCTAGATGGGACGCCTGCGTGCCAGGTAGGAGCAAGTGGTTTTAAGAATGGGTGGCAAGAAATAATTTTGTCCTAAATATATCAAAAACTAAAAGTGGTGCATTTGAGATATTTGCTAAACACTTAACCCTAAATCTCAATTAACTCTTGTAATGAATCATGTGGAAATTGAGCAAGTTGAGGAGACTAAACTGCTTGGAGTGATACTGGATCGTAAACTGTCATGGTCAAAACATATTGATGCAGCAGTAGTATATCACAGGGGCCAAGCTTCCTGCCATCCAGGACCTCTATACCAGTTTGTGTCAGAGGAAGGCCCTAAAAATGGTCAAAGACTGCAGCCACCCTGGTCATAAACTGTTCTCACTGCTATCGCACGGCAAGTGGTACCGGAGTTCCAAGCCTAGGTACAAAATGCTCTGTCGTGACGTGACTATTATTAATCTGTTGACTATCATTATTTTAACTATGTTAAATTGAAAATAAGAATTTGTTCTTAACTGACTTGCCTAGTTAAATAAAGGTCAAATTAATCATTAAATGAATCATGTAACAATTAACTCACTAGGAATTTGGGGCACCACGGGAAGTTGTTTAACGAGTTACTGTCTCCTGACTTAAATTCTGAAGATATATAGATATCTCTTACATCAAGAACAGACAATTATTAATTATTACCTCATCAGTCTCATTCTGAATGTTGCATAATCATAAACAGCAATACACAAATTGGCAAAATTATTTACTTACTAACTAACTAAATAATACCACAGAATACACATACACACATACATGAAATAAAAGTCCCTAGTGGACTGACACGATATGATGGCTTGTTACACAGTGGAAAGATAAGAGGGTGAGACAAAGTGAGTTAACGTATCATACATTATATATTTTTTACCTTTATTTAGTCAGTTAAGAACTAATTCTTATTTACAATGACAGCCTACCGGGGACAGTGGGTTAACTGCCTTGTTCAGGGGCAGAACAACATACTTTTTATTTGTCAGCTCAGGGATTCAATCCTGCAACTTTTTGATAACTGGCCAACGCTCTAACCGCTAAGCTACCTACTGCGCTGTACAAACATTTGGAAACTACGCTTACAGTAACCAGAATACTTAGCACCCTAACCACCGCTCATTCGGATTAGAAATGCAGTATGTATTTACCAGTAGCTGTCTTTCTCTATCTTCTCTCTTTTAAAACTAATAGATCCATCTATGGGTAGTGGCTTGATGTAAGGCTCTGGTTGAGAGGTCACAATGTCCTTCTTAGTTGTAGAGCTTCTCTGGTCTTGGAGTGTTCGTTAGAATAGATACTTCAGACGTACCAACGGTTGTATCAGAGGGGATTTTCTTCCTTCCCCCCTCGTGTCAAGGATCACTTTTTCATGCACAGCTGCAGACTGTGAATGTTCTGATCTTGTCTTTACCTTCTTCACTCGTGTTGAGAATTTCAAAGCTTCTATACATTTTGTAACGTTCAGCTCGCGCTGTACGTCGGCTGGTCTATAGAGTTTAAAAAAATTCAGCCATGTAGTCACCGCTCCACGCTGTCTGGTCTCAGTATAAAGATTCCAACCATTTGAACGTGTGGACCACAGCCTTACGTCTTTTTGGTCTTGTATTTTTAACCATTTGTGATATCCGGTTTACACCGTCCGTCTGCTTGGTCTGTATGTTAATTCTTAGCAAGTCCTTTTAAGCACTCTGGCAAAAAGGGCATTCCATCATGCTTACATGAGCTCTGAGCTCACTTATGCGTGGCTACTGACTGGGCACAAGTTTGTATGATAAACAATTATCTAATTTAGAAGGCTAAAATCACATTGATATCTTCACAAAAGTATTCTCATGTTTAATCATATATTTTTTAAACCACATTTAGATGTAAACGTGATACATAGGACGCTTACACTTTCAAAGTTACAGTTACTTTGTCATACCATCCTTAATGACTGTAACAGCGTTCGTCTGTTGAAGAAAGAGAGTCGGACCGAAATGCAGCATGTTGGTTACTCATGACTTTAATGAAAGAAAACGCGGTACATGAAATAACTGATACTAAATACAAAAACAACAGAACGGAACGTGAAACTATTACAGCCTATCTGGTGACAACAACACAGAGACAGGAACAATCACCCACAAATACAAAGCGAAACTAAGGCTGCCTAAATACGGTTCCCAATCCAAGACAACGGGAATCACCTGACTCTGATTAGGAATCGCCTCAGGCAGCCAAGCCTAACAACACCCCTAATCAGCCGCGATCCCAAATAATACAAAAACCAATACGAAAACAACATATAAACCCATGTCACACCCTGGCCTATCCAAACATATAACAAAAACACAAAATACAATGACCAAGGCGTGACAATGACGTCACAAAATAATAAATCATATGACAGGATTATTCTTTAGATCCCCACGGACCATTAATAACATTCCTATCTTATGAATATTGTTCCAAAGTTTATTATTTGGTTGTTAAGAGTTTTTGGCGGCAAAAGTCTATCTGTAACACTCACACTGTCCCCCCATACAAAAAACTCTTCTCCTGCTTAATAATTAAGGATCTGCTTTACTTGGACAGATTTTGGGCAGAGATATAGTATGGCTCTTGTTTCACCTCCCTCTCTCTGGTATGGTTCAGTTCAGTCTACAACTGTGTTCCCAGAAAACAGGGGATGTCCTAAGAACATACAGTGACAATCCTAATAGGTCCCTTTAAAAGCACTGTTTGTTTGGGTGTGTGTCCCGAACATTGCCAGAGAGTTGTGAATGGATCAGTGGTTCACCAATAAGGGCCTTGTCAACAGTACCAAGGGGTGATGTTTAATGAAACTAGGCTGTGCGTGTCAATGGTAGAACGTGCTAATTCATTTTTTGGGGAGAACGTTTCTTTATGACCATCAGGTGTCGACCCTCAGTTGACGTCCCTGGAACAAGCCGGGGACGTGAACTACACAAAAACCTCCAGGGAACCATGACAGAACATCCTTACAACATTAGGTGACCATTTTGAGATGTTTCGGGGACGTCCTAATGATTCATTTCAGTTTGCAGGTTTATATCTATAAAAAATATTGCATATCAGTAGAGATTTTAGTAGTAGTTTCCTAAAACAATTTAGCAGGCAAAAGCACACGCACTCACAAACACACTTCCTCTCCCTCTCGTTCCGTAATTCTTACAGACAGACAGACTCACTAACTGACTGATTCACTGACGGAATGACTCACTGACTTGTTGATTCACTTACTCACTGGAATTGTGGCTGTGTATTGGCGTGTCAAGTGTGTCATTTGAAAGTCTTGATATTACTGCTACAGTCAGGTTTAGAGCTAGGATTCAGGAATTTGGTTTGGTGTGTTGTCTGCAATTATTGAAGCAGGACACTTGATATGCACGAAAAAAAGAGAGAGTGAATATGACATTAATGGTTAGGGTTATTACACTATCCATGAACAAAAAAAGACCCACTTCATAATGTAATAGTGAACATGGAATGTAACAATTATTACATTATGTGCAAAATGTTATTACGTTATGCGTTCAGCATGTGTTACATTATTGGAAATTTATTACATTATCAGCATTTCTTGCATTATAAAATCACACTTTATTACATTATTAGCAGCTATTACAATACTGCCATTTTATTACACCTGTCCCCATCCCCCCAACAGAGACAGAACTCCAGATTATACCCCTCATCAGCACCTTCTCAAACACAAACTCCTTCACACAAAACTCAAAGATACAGTGCCTTGCGAAAGTATTTGGTCCCCTTGAACTTTGCGACCTTTTGCCACATTTCAGGCTTCAAACATAAAGATATAAAACTGTATTTTTTTGTGAAGAATCATCAACAAGGGGGACACAATCATGAAGTGGAACGACATTTATTGGATATTTCAAACTTTTTTAACAAATCAAAAACTGAAAAATTGGGCGTGCAAAATTATTCAGCCCCCATAAGTTAATACTTTGTAGCGCAACCTTTTGCTGCGATTACAGCTGTATGTTGCTTGGGTATGTCTCTATCAGTTTTGCACATCGAGAGACTGAATTTTTTCCCCATTCCTCCTTGCAAAACAGCTCGAGCTCAGTGAGGTTGGATGGAGAGCATTTGTGAACAGCAGTTTTCAGTTCTTTCCACAGATTCTCGATTGGATTCAGGTCTGGACTTTGACTTGGCCATTCTAACACCTGGATATGTTTATTTTTGAACCATTCCATTGTAGATTTTGCTTTACATTTTGGATCATTGTCTTGTTGGAAGACAAATCTCCATCCCAGTCTCAGGTCTTTTGCAGACTCCATCAGGTTTTCTTCCAGAATGGTCCTGTATTTGGCTCCATCCATCTTCCCATCAATTTTAACCATCTTCCCTGTCCCTGCTGAAGAAAAGCAGGCCCAAACCATGATATTGCCACCACCATGTTTGACAGTGGGGATGGTGTGTTCAGGGTGATGAGCTGTGTTGCTTTTACGCCAGACATAACGTTTTGCATTGTTGCCAAAAAGTTAAATGTTGGTTTCATCTGACCAGAGCACCTTCTTCCACATGTTTGGTGTGTCTCCCAGGTGGCTTGTGGCAAACTTTAAACGACACTTTTTATGGATATCTTCTTCTTGCCACTCTTCCATAAAGGCCAGATTTGTGCAATATACGACTGATTGTTGTCCTATGGACAGAGTGTCCCACCTCAGCTGTAGATCTCTGCAGTTCATCCAAAGTGATCATGGGCCTCTTGGCTGCATCTCTGATCAGTCTTCTCCTTGTATGAGCTGAAAGTTTAGAGGGACGGCTAGGTCTTGGTAGATTTGCAGTGGTCTGATACTCCTTCCATTTCAATATTATCGCTTGCACAGTGCTCCTTGGGATGTTTAAAGCTTGGGAAATCTTTTTGTATCCAAATCCGGCTTTAAACTTCTTCACAACAGTATCTCAGACCTGCCTGGTGTGTTCCTTGTTCTTCATAATGCTCTCTGTGCTTTTAACGGACCTCTGAGACTATCACAGTGCAGGTGCATTTATACGGAGACTTGATTACACACAGGTGGATTGTATTTATCATCATTAGTCATTTAGGTCAACATTGGATCATTCACAGATCCTCACTGAACTTCTGGAGAGAGTTTGCTGCACTGAAAGTAAAGGGGCTGAATAATTTTGCACGCCCAATTTTTCAGTTTTCGATTTGTTAAAAATGTTTGAAATATCCAATAAATGTCGTTCCACTTCATGATTGTGTCCCACTTGTTGTTGATTCTTCACAAACAAATACCGTTTTATATCTTTATGTTTGAAGCCTGAAATGTGGCAAAAGGTCGCAAAGTTCAAGGGGGCCGAATACTTTCGCAAGGCACTGTACATTCACCCACACACAACATACACTGCATATACAAAACATTAAGAATACCTGCTCATTCTATGACAAAGACTGACCAGAGGAATCCAGGAGAAGCTATGATCCCTTGTTTATGTAACTTGTTGAATCCATTTCACTCAGTGTAGATGAAGTGTAGGAGACAGATTAAATAAGGATTTTTAAGCCTTGAGACAATTGAGACAGTGTTTGTGTACGTGTGCCATTCAGAGGTTGACAAAATATTTAAGCGCCGTGGCAAGTGCACCGGTTTGTGTCAATAACTGCAATGTTTCTGGCTTTTTCACAGTCAACAGTTTCCTGTGTGGATCATAACATGACACAGCTATGGGAAGTATTGGAGACAACATGGGCCAGCATCCCTGTGGAAAGCTTTCGACACCTTGTAGAGTCTATGGCCTGACATATTGAGGTTGTTCAGAGGGCAAAAGGCAGGGGTGCTACTGAATATTAAGAAAGTGAACCTTATGTTTGGGATACTCAGTGTACATTCCCCCACTCCGGGACTTCAGACCTGTATCAGCCTACCTCAGAAACCCCAATCTGAAGAACCCAAATGTTCCTACACTCCCAGTCAAACACTTTCAAACCCACCCCACATCACAGATCTGGAGATGATAGCCTTCTGTGCCTTATCCCAGAGAAGAGCGGCTGAATCCAGGTGGATTGCCGAACTTGGTTTGAATGGTAAGGAATAGTATACAGCCTTGACCTTTTTCGCCCTGTCTTGTTTTGTCTTTTATTTTCATTAAATGTTCTTATATTAACACTTATTTTTACAACCAACTCTTAATGCCTAAATCCCTTTATCCCTTGATATGATTTTCCATAATTTACTATCTTATTTGCTTATTCAAAGATGTATCTATTAATTTATTGATCCAGCTTGCGTGCTTTATTGTTATTATTATTGTTGTTATTATATTTTCAACTTGTTTACCATCAGCACTTTATCAACACTTGTCTTCCTCTCATTGCTGTCTTCCTCTCATTGAACCATCGCATGTGACCCCTCTGAGCTCTCGGCCTCCATTGATCCCTCAGGCAAATAACCGCTCAATGTTCTCCCACCCTGTCCAGACCGGACGGACTTGCAATATGCAGACAGAGCAGGAAGTTAAACCTTATGGGGATCGGCAAAATGTCCCCTCTTGTCTTAATTTTCCTTGTTTTGCTATCCTTGTGAGGACTTCAGGGACCAGATTCAAAAAACAAATCTTACACAAAAACGTTAAAAGCTTCTCAAGAAAATAAAAAAGCAATACTGAAACATTCATATGAAGTTTGTGAGTCAATTAAACATGTTTACTGCTTTCATTAGCGTATTCTCTCACTTCCACTAGTTTAAGACAAGGGTTTAGTTATCTTTGAATTAAGAAAACATTTTTTTAAGAATCTAATTTATTCTTAACTATTTTCTTAAGAAAAAACATAGGAAAAAAATGTAAGAACATTTTCAATAACTTTTTGAAGAATAGCAACTTTTCGTAAGTTCCTTATCAATTTTAAAGTTATGGAAAAAATTGTGCTTCAGAAGAAATGTGTTCTTAAGAAGGTTTTGTGAATCCAGCCCCTGGTCCCCACAAGAATAGTAAAAAAAAACACACACATGAACACACACACCTTATCGGTAACCCTTCACCACAAATATGCTATTAGCCATTTCCAGGTTTGACCTCAGATACAGTCCAGATAATGTATCTGAGTTTTAACAACTCCAACCACCTGGTTACTAACCTTGAATCTCTCTTATGGTGGACTCACTGGTTGACTTACAAACTGACCCTAGACATGTAGTCAATGACCTTTGTTCTCAAAAGTAAACTCAATGACATTCAGAGTTGGGTACAATTCCATTTCAATTAATTTAATCGAGGAGAAAAAATGGGCTCTAGTTATAGACTCTCACCTGGTCAAGAAAAACTCCTGGCCCTTATAATGTTAACTGAAATGATTTTTGTTTACAATTGACTGAATATAATTGTTTTTACAGGGCCTTTGGAAAGTATTCAGATCCCTTGACTTTTTCCACATTTGTTACATTACAGCCTTATTCTAACATGGATCAAATATTTTTTCCCCCTCATCAATCTACACACAATACCCCATAATGACAAAGTGAAAACAGGTTTCGAGAAATATTTACATATTTACTCAGAACCTTCGCTATGAGACTCAAAATTGAGCTCAGGTGCATCTTGTTTCTATTGACCATCCTTGAGATGTTTATACAACTTGATTGGAGTCCACCTGTGGTCAATTCAATTGATTGGACATGATTAGAAAGGCACACACCTGTCTATATAAGGTCCCACAGTTGACGGTACATGTCAGAGCAAAAACCAAGCCACGAGGTCGAAAGAATAGTCTGTAGAGCTCTGAGACAGGATTGTGTCGAGGCACAGATCTGGGGAAGGGTACCAAAACATTTATGCCGCATTTAAGGTCCCCAAGAACACAGTGACCTCCATCATTCTAAAATGGAAGAAGTTTGGAATCACCAAGACTCTTCCTAGAGCTGGCCACCCAGCCAAACTGAGCAATCGGGGAGAAGGGCCTTGGTCAGGGAGGTGACCAAGAACCTGATGGTCACTCTGACAGAGCTCTAAAGTTCCTCTGTGGAGATGGGAGAAACTTTCAGAAGGACAACCATCTCTGCAGCACTCCATCAAATAGGCCTTTATGGTAGAGTGGCCAGACGGAAGCCACTCCTCAATAAAAGGCACATGACAGCCCGCTTGGAGTTTGCCAAAAGGCACCTTAAGACTCTCAGACCATGAGAAACAAGATTCTCTTTGGCCTGAATGCCAAGCATCAGGTCTGGAGGAAACCTGGCACCATCCCTACAGTAAAGCACTGTGATGGCAGCATCATGCTGTGGGGATGTTTTTCAGTGGCAGGGCCTGGGACACAAACATTGACAACACATTGGCACAGACACGTGCTTCTCGCACACACACACACACACACACACACACACACACACACACACACACACACACACACACACACACACACACACACACACACACACACACACACACACACACACACACACACACACACACACACACACACACACACACACACACACACACACACCATAATAAATACAGCAAAATAAATACAATACTGGAGGACTAATCAGGATCGAGGCAAAGATGAATGGAGCAAATCCGTGATGAAAACCTACTCCAGATCTCTCAGGACCTCAGACTGGGGTGAAGGTTCACCTTCCAACAAGACAACGACCCAAAGCACACAGCCAAGACAAAGCAGGAGTGGCTTCGGGACAAGTCTCTGAATGTTCTTGAGTGGCCCAGCCAGAGCCCGGACTTGAACCCGATCAAACATTTTCTGAGAGACCTGAAAATAGCTGTGCAGCAACGCTCCCCATCCAACCTGACAGAGCCTGAGAGGATTTGCAGAGAAGAATGGGAGAAACTCCCCAAATACAGGTGTGCCACGCTTGTAGCGTCATACCCAAGTAGACTCAATGCTGTAATCGCTGCCAAAGGTGCTTCAACAAAGTACTGAGTAAAGGGTCTGAATACATATGCAAATATGATATTTCAGTTTATTTTTTTTAATACATTTGCAAAAATGTATACATTTATTTTTTTGCTTTGTCATTCTGGGTTTATTGTGTATAGATTGATGAGGAAAAAAGCAAAGTATAGTGTCACACTGTAAGCTCTTTTGAAGCATGCTAACCCTCGTTGACCTCATTCTACAAATATTTACTTAACTGCCATTGAAAGCACCTTGCCCTTACAATGCAACACTGGCAGCCATTTCACCATAAAAAACATGTTTATATATTTGACTATAAACTTTATAACATGAAACACTGCAATAACCCTGGTCTTGGGTCGATGTACAGTATAATGTCATAACAGATTGTAAAACTGAAGTGCTGTTGTAGTAACAATATTGCTGTATTGGGTTTACATACTCTGTGTGTTGTTTGAGTATGTTTATTCTGTATTCAGCTTTGATTTGAATAGGTGTGGGCTCTGCTATGAAAGCTGAAATTCCTTCTTATCAAAGTCATAGAAATGTACCAGGTAGTGAGAGAGGCAGGTAATATATACCCCCCCCCCCTGTCTAGAGAAAACCATTCAATGTATTCCTGAGTGTGAGATTAAAACACACACCAACACACCAATGCTCATAAGCACCGCATACACACACCCACAGACATGCAGGCAACAGTCCAAAACACAGACCAAGGGGCATGCCTGAACACAATAAGATCTGCCAAATGTTGGAGAGGCATAAATGCTCGGTTAGAGAGGGATGTCTCCAATTAGGCCTTTATTTACATTGTGCCGCTTGACAGCACTGGGACTGACAAACATGCAGGCATGCACACACGCACACATACAAGAGGGAGAAAATGTGATATTGCCACTTTCCTCCTTCGTACATGGCTCTGTTTTAGCTGTTAATGACACACCACTTCTCCCTCACAGCAAGAAGTTCTGCCGCACAACCATAAACACACATAAATACATTCTGCACGTAGCACTGGATCTGTCATTTAACTATAGAGCACCCCACAATTATGAATGAACCACTCAATGTCACCACTCAATTAGTTGGCCAGAAGTTGTGAATGAAACATTACTTGGTACACGCCAGTATTAATCCCTATGTTAGGTCTATGTGAATCCTACTGATATAGTGTCTTCGGAAAGAATTTGTTAAGTTACAGCCTTATTCTAAAATGTATTATTTTTTTCCCTCATCAATCTACACACAATAACCCATAATGACAAAGCAAAAACAGGTTTTAATCAATTTTAGCACGTTTAAAAAAACTTAAACAACAGAAATATCACATTTACATAACTGTTCGGACCCTTTACCCAGTACAGCTTTGGCAGGATCTACAGCCTTGAGTCTTCTTGGGTATGGTGCTACTGTCACGCCCTGACCTTAGAGAGCCTTTTTATTTCTCTATTTGGTTGGGTCAGGGTGTGATTTGGGTGGGCATTCTAGTTTTTCTATCTCTTTGTTGGCCGGGTATGGTTCCCAGTCTATCGTTGTCTCTGATTGGGGATCATACTTAGGCAGCCTTTTTTCCCACCTTAGTTTGTGTTATCTTGATTTTGTATAGTTGTTGTGTAGCCTGCAGTACTTTATGTTAGTTTTGTATTTAGTTGTTTTTCGGTGTTCATTTGAATAAAAGTAAGATGTTCGCCTACAACGCTGCACCTTGGTCCAATCCTAAACAACAAACGTAACAGCTACAAGCTTGGCAGACCTGTATTTGGAGAGTTTTCCCCATTCTTCACTGCAGATCCTCTCAAGCTCTGTCAGGTTGGATGGGTAGTGTTGCTGCACAGCTATTTTCAGGTCTCTCCAGAGATGTTCGATCGGGTTCAATTCCGGGCTCTGACTGGGCCATTCAAGGACATTCGGAGACCTGTCCCGAAGCTACTCCTGCATTGACTTGGCTGTGTGCTAAGGGTTGTTGTCCTGTTGGAGGGTGAACCATCGCCCCAGTCTTAGGTCCTGAGTGCTCTGGAGTAAGTTTAAATCAAGGATCTCTCTGTACTTTGCTCCATTCATCTTTGCCCCGCTCCTGACGAGTCTTCCAGTCCGTGCCGCTGAAAAATGATTCTACCACCACTGTGCTTCATCATAGGCATGGTACCAGGTTTCCTCCAGACGTGACGCTTGGCATTCAGGCCAAAGACTTCAATATTGGTTTCATCAGACCAGAGAATCTTGTTTCTCATGGTCTGAGAGCCCTTTAGGTACCTTTTTGGCTCCAAGTTGGCTGTCATGTGCCAATTACTGAGGAGTGGCTTCCGTCTGGCCACTCTACCATAAAGGCTTGGTTGGAGTGCGACAGAGATGGTTGTCCTTCTGGAAGGTTCTCCCACCTCCACAGAGGAACTCTAGAGCTCTGTCAGAGTGACCATCAGCTTTTTGGTCACCTCCAAGACCAAGGCCCTTCTCCCCTGATTGTTCAGTTTGGTTGGGTGGCCAGCTCTTGAATGAGTCTTGATCACCTGGGTGGGTTGATTCACTGTTGTGGTCGGCCTGTCTGGGTTCCCCCCCCCCACCCCTTGGGTTTGTCGGATCTTTGGGACCGCCTTGTCTCAGGATGGTAAGTTGGTGGTTGGATTTCCCCTCTGGCGTGTGAGTGGTTCCTGTCACGGATCCCTCCGGAACTGTGTCATTACGCACACCTGGTCCCTTTTCCCATTGATTAGTAATTATATAAGTGTGCCGTTTGGTCACCATTGTCCTGTCAATTATTGTTACAATGTCCATTGGTCGTGTGAGTACCTGTGCGGTATTGTTTTGGCTTTCGTGCCGCTTGTATTGTGCAGATGATTACGTGTTTCGTCCCGTGTGGGATCATTGTGCATTGTGTATGTTCCGGGTCTCACACGGGTATATTTATTCGAGGTACTCCTCGCTCTTCTGTTTGGGATTCAACCCTGTGTTTTTTATACGTATTTGTTTGGTCTTCGTCCCCGTGCCTTTCCATGACACGCTGTATTTTGGGTCAATAATAACCCTTATTATGGATTCCTGTGCCGGTCTCCCGATCCCTTTATACCAACGTGACAGTTCCAAACTTATTTCATTTAAGAATGATACAGGGCACTGTGTTCTTGGGGGATCTTCAATGCTGTTTTGTTACCCTTCCCCAGATCTGTGCTCATCCATATATTTATATATTCTTCATTTCATTCCTTTACTTAGTATTGTGTGTATTGTTGTGAAATTGTTAGATATTACTTGCAAGATATTACTGCACTGTTGAAGCTAGAAACAAAAGCATTTTGCTCCACCCACAATAACATCTGCTAAACATGTGTATGTGACCAATGGCATTTGATTTAATTTGACACAATCCTGTCTCTGAGCTCTGCAGACAATTCCTTCGACCTCATGGCTTGGTTTTTGCTGTGACATGCACTGTCAACTGTGGGAACTTTTATAGACAGTTATATGCCTTTCTAAATCATGTCCAATCAATTGCATTTACCACAGGAAAATATCTTATCAATGGAAACAGGATGCAACTAAGCCCAATTTCGAGTTTCATAGCAAAGGATCTGAATACTTATGTAAATAAGGTATTTCTGTTTTTAATAAATTGCTGCAATTTCAAAAAAACTGTTTTCACTTTGTCATTATGGGGTATTGTGTGTAGATTGCTGACAAAATGTTTTTATTTAATCCATTTTAGAATAAGAAAAAGTCAAGGGTTCTGAATACTTTCTGAAGACACTGTATATGTAATCTCATTCATCTGTTGGTGCAGTGTCATTGACAATGAGTCACTCTCCCCGGCCTTGGTTGTCTTTAATGTAATGCCGAGCCTAATTGATTAGGACAAGTACAAACAAGGTCTAATTGGTGACTTGTAGGCCACAGGCTACTCTCCCTCTCTATCTCACACACACAACATATACATGCACGCAAGTAAATACACACACCACACACACCACACACACACACACACACACACACACACACACACACACACACACACACACACACACACACACACACACACACACACACACACACACACACACAGGACAATAAGGGAATTTAATTCTCTTTTAGACGGCATTCCCCCATTGTGGACATGGACACACTTCATTAAGAGCTTCACTTTGGAGGGAGAGAATTCCAACATCTACCACTAACTGCTAACACCTTGGTGTACACACACTAGCTCTCTCCTCCTGTTACACACAGAAGCTCCATTTATACCTAGTTCTAACTTGTGTCCTTTGTCCAGATCTTGACCACATTCTGATTGTGGCCCAGACTTTTAGACAGGTTTAAACAATTAAAAGACACATTGTGATCTGTCTGTGATCAGATTATCCTGCCCACCTCCAGGGGTAGTCAGACATGCATTGTACAGATCTGGATAGAGAAACCATTTAAATCATAATTTTTCCGCCCTCTAAAATCATTGACAAGTGGCACCATTGACTGATTACGTCAATATGTAATCTGATCACAATGCAGCCACAGTGGATGGATAACAGAAACATTTTAATACCAAGTGTAGACACATTTCTGGAAATATGGGCACAATCAGAATGTAGACAAGATTAGGACAAAGGACCCATGTTAGTAGCAGTTATAAATGGGGCATTGGGTGGTATACGTTGCTTTGTTTGTATGCTTTAGAGATATTTAATTTAATTTTTTTATTTCACCTTTATTTAACCAGGTGGCTAGTTGAGAACAAGTTCTCATTTACAACGTTTTGGCCAAGATAAAGGAAAGCAGTGAGACAAAAACAACAACAACAAATACAAAGTGAGTGTAACATCTTAGTACAAAAGTCACCAACTACTCCTTGTTTGTTTCCCCTGACCTGAAACCCCATATATGGGACACAGGCAACAGTATGGCTTACATAGAAATATACAGTGCCTTGCAAAAGAATTCATCCCCCTTGGCATTTTTCCTATTTTGTTGCATTACAACCTGTAATTTAAATGGATTTTTTATTTGGATTTCATGCAATGGACATACACAAAATAGTCCAAATTGGTGAAGTGAAATGAAAAAAACTGAAAAGCAATGCATGTATTCACCCCTTTGCTATGAAGCCCCTAAATAAGATCTGATGCAACCAATTACCTTCATAAGTGATATAATTAGTTAAATAAAGTCCACTTGTGTACAATCTAAGTGTCACATGATCTGTCATATGAACTCAGTATTTATACACCTGTTCTGACAGGCCCCAGAGTCTGGAACACCACTAAGCAAGGGGCACCACCAAGCAAGCGGCACCATGCACACCAAGGAGCTCTCCAAATAGTTAAGGGACAAAGTTTTGAGGAAGTACAGATGTGACGACCCTCCCACTCTGTCTGCCATATTCTGTCTTTGTTCTTGTTTCCTTATTAGGATGCCGGTGGGCGGAGTTGAGAGGGTCGTCAGCTACATGGGAAACACCTGGGCCAGGTGTCTCCCAGGATAAATAGACCTCTTCAACATTCATGGAGGAGACTCTCTCCATGCAGACACCCGTTGTAGATTGTGTTGTGGTTCTTGGTGGCCGTTTGTTTGTTTGCTTTGGCACCTTTCATCACCCTGCATTATCACATTCATGCATGCAAAACACTCACTTACACTACTGATTACTGATTACACACACCATTGTATATTATACTTAGTTACTTCTTTAATAAATATAGATTTTGCTACTCCTTATCTCCACGTTGTCTCCCTTTGTTACGGGCTTTGAGCCGGTTCGTGACAAGTGGGGGCTCATCCGGGATCTTTGAACTATTGGTTTGGGAGACCGTGGAGGTACGTGTTTGGATTGAATATGGTGTTTGAATGTGATCGGCCCAGTATTGGTTGCCTTTGTTGTTTGGTTTGTGTGCTGCGTTGGAGAGAGTATAATGGTTAGTTTCCAGGCCTTGCCTAGCCTGGAAACTCTTGTTCTACTTTCTGTTGGGACGTCAGTCTGAAGTGAGTAATCTGCTGTGTACCTCGGTGGGAGATTTGGGTAGGGTAGTGGAACTTGCTACCCGGAGCTATAGCCTTTTTCCCCTGATAGGTTTAGCGACGTGTTTCATTTTTTGGAATATGTTGGGCATGGTTAATGTTTGTTATTTTTGTGTGGTGTCTGTGGACTGAGCAGTTGTCTCGGGGGCACGTCCGTGGCTTGGTGGAATTTGCCAGCATGCTGGGGAGTTCTATTTCCTTGCCAGCGGGTTACAGTGCGTAAATACCCACCGCAAATCTGCACGAAGACTAGGGTTGAGTTATTGTAGGTTTTGGGGAAGCTCCGTATCTCATCTCTCTTCTGTGGTGCTCAGGGTGATTGTCATTTCTCTGGTTGTAGTCTGATGTGCTCAGCAGAGGGGTTGAGCAAGATTACTTACTTATGACTATGGTGTCTCATGTATACAAGTTCATTCGCTTTCCATCAGAGGACCTGTTAGAATTATGTACTTAAGAACAGCTGTTGAAGATCGCTGAACACTACAAGCTTAAATGATTGAAATGAGTGAAATTCTGTTTCGTTGGAAGTGACTATGAATCGTTGGAAGTGACTATGAATCGTTGGAAGTGACTATGAATCGTTGGAAGTGACTATGAATCGTTGGGAGTTGTAAAAATTAAGAAGGACCCTGATGTTCTTTTCGTTGGAGTTTGTAGCTGTTGGTCTTTTGTGCCATGTTCCTGAATGTTTACGTGACTGACCATTGTTTCGGGTTGTCATGTTCTATCTTTCCTGTCTGTTCCCTCCTGGTCTTGTGTTCTTCTTTCCTCTTAAATATTGCTTCCTATGCGCAAAGGTTGCTGAGGTCTGGGGAGGAGGAGGTTGGATGGGGCAGGTGGAGGTGTGAACACATAACCCCTCACCAATTTGGGAGGCCTGTGTCAATTTGGGAGGCCTGTGTCAATTTGGGAGGCCTGTGTCAATTTGGGAGGCCTGTGTCAATTTGGGAGGCCTGTGTCAATTTGGGAGGCCTGTGTCAATTTGGGAGGCCTGTGTCAATTTGGGAGGCCTGTGTCAATTTGGGAGGCCTGTGTCAATTTGGGACGCGGGAGGCCTGTGTCAATTTGGGATGCGGGAGGCTGGTATGTTGTTCCGGGGTCCTTGTTGGTCCCCGGTTTTATGGGGGGGAATGTGACGACCCTCCCACTCTGTCTGCCATATTCTGTCTTTGTTCTTGTTTCCTTATTAGGATGCCGGTGGGCGGAGTTGAGAGGGTCGTCAGCTACATGGGAAACACCTGGGCCAGGTGTCTCCCAGGATAAATAGACCTCTTCAACATTCATGGAGGAGACTCTCTCCATGCAGACACCCGTTGTAGATTGTGTTGTGGTTCTTGGTGGCCGTTTGTTTGTTTGCTTTGGCACCTTTCATCACCCTGCATTATCACATTCATGCATGCAAAACACTCACTTACACTACTGATTACTGATTACACACACCATTGTATATTATACTTAGTTACTTCTTTAATAAATATAGATTTTGCTACTCCTTATCTCCACGTTGTCTCCCTTTGTTACGGGCTTTGAGCCGGTTCGTGACACAGATCAGGGTTGGGTTCTAAAAAAATATCAGAAACTTTGAACATCCCACGGAGCACCATTAAATCCATAATTAAAAATGGAAAGAATATGGCACCACAACAAACCTGCCAAGAGAGAGCCACCCACCAAAACCCAATCACCTGGCAAGGAGGGCATTAATCAGAGGCAGCAAAGAGACCAAAGACAATCATGAAGGAGCTGCAAAGCTCCACAGCGGAGATTGGAGTATCTGTCCATGGGACCAGTAAGCTGTACACTCCACATTGCTGGGCTTTACAGAGTGGCCAGAAAAAAAGCCATTGCTTAAAAAAAAATAAGCAAACACATTTGGTGTTTTCCAACAGACATGATGTAGACTCCCCAAACATATGGAAGAAGATCCTCTGGCCATCATGGAAAACGCTACATCTGGCACAAACCCAACACCTCCCATCACCCCAAGAACACCATCCCCACAGTGAAGCATGGTGGTGGCAGCATCATGCTGTGGGAATGTTTTTCATCGGCAGGGCCTGGGAAACTGGTAATAATTGAAGTAATGATGGATGGTGCTAAATACAGGGAAATACTTGAGGGAAACCTGTGTCAGTCTTCCAGAGATTTGAGACTGGGACGGAGGTTCACCTTCCAACAGGACAATGACCCTAAGCATACTGCTAAAGCAACACTCAAGTGGTTTAATGTGAAACATATAATTGTCTTGGAATGGCCTCGTCAAAGCCCAGACCTTATTCCAATTGAGAATCTGTGGTAAGACTTAAAGATTGCTGTACACCAGCGGAACCCATCCAACTTGAAGGAGCTGGAGCAGATTTGCCTTGAAGAATGGGCAAAAATCCCAGTGGCTAGATGTGGCAAGCTTATAGAGACATACCTCAAGAGACTTGCAGCTGTAATTGCTGCAAAGGGTGGCTCTATAAAGCATTGGCTTTGGGGGGTGAATAGTTATGCATGCTCAAGTTTTCTGTTTTTCTGTCTCATTTCTTGTTTGTTTCACAGTAAAAAAAATATTTTGCATCTTCAAAGTGGTAGGCATGTTTGTGTAAATCAAATGATACAAACACCCCAAAAATCCATTTGAATTCCAGGTTGTAATGCAACAAAATAGGAAAAATGTGAAGGGGGGTGAATACCTTCGCAAGCCACTGTAACATGTAGAATATGGACAATCAATTTCGCTTCTCTAGTTGCTCTACGGTGATTCCTCATCAGACTAGAACAAAAAAGTATATATTTTCTGATTTCACTCATTAATTATTTCTCAATTGTGCTTTAAGATACAAATGTCAAAAATATGTCAACAATCCTTCCTCCAAAGGACCCTTCCATGGATTACATTTAGTGAAAAAAATAAGTATTTTCTTGTTCCGGTTCTATGCTCATCTCCTACTCTAATCACATCCTCTCGTAGACTAGACACCCCCACCTCCTTGCTCCAGTGAACCGATCCATTAGCATGGTTAAGGAGCCTGACCCATTGACCCCCAGAGGAATAATGGACCAACCCCCTGACATAGTCGATTTACTGATGTCCTGTGAGAGAGGGAAGGAGAGCAAGAGCTATTTATCTGGTGGTTTGAGTGGTTTGATTTCCAGTGATTCACTTGCTGCAACATTTGATTACTATGAAGGAAGTAAAAACCAATGAAGTTTCCCATTAAAAAAGTGATGCTGAAATAGGTTTTGATCTACTGACTGGAAAATGGTTAGGCTCACTAGTAGAGAAAGGAAGTTATTCTCTGAATATGAGAGAGCAGTTTTGTGCCATGACAATCTATGACACATAATTGGTGAAAAATATTTTTCTGAAGACATTTTTATGGAGACCTTACTTCACTTTTGTGTGGAATGCTGTAATTTGTACCACATACATATATCCCTAGGAAAAAGGAACAATGAAAGAGAGAGAGAGAGAGAGAGAGAGAGAGAAAGTATCCTCCTAGAGCAGGCCTGGGCAAAGGCCGACCCGGGAGCCGTATTCAACCCGCGACCTGATTCAATAAGACCAGCGGAATCATGCTCAGATCACATAAAGAATTTGCGATAGTAAAGTTTTGAAAAACGTATTTGTTATTCAAATTAAAAGCCCAAAGAATACTCATTATACTTTGTGTAATGATTTAACACCCACCACTTGTGGGACATTTATTTTGAAGGCACGTATAAATAACACCTGCACGAGGACAGATAGTGACTGACAGGCTGACACACATGTAACAGTTACAAATAGTAGCTAGCTAAAAATTGCTCAAAAATGACCCGCTAAGTAGAAGCCAACAATCTCACCTACCTTCTGACACTACTAGTTTGTTCCCTATCAAATGACCAACGAGAGAAGTATACACTACCATGAAAAAGTTTGGGGTCACTTAGAAATGTCTTTGTTTTCCATGAAAACATACATGAAATTAGTTGCAAAATGAATAGGAAATATAGTGAAGAAGTTGACAAGGTTATACATAATGATTTTTAATTTCAATTATAATTGTGTCCTTCAAACTTTTGCTTTCATCAGAGAATCCTCCATTTGCCGCAATTATAGCCTTACAGACTTTTGGCATTCTAGTTGTGAATTTGTTGAGGTAATCTTAAAATATTTCACCCCATGCTTCCTGAAGCACCTCCCACAAGTTGGATTGGCTTGATCGGCACATTTTACGTACCATACGGTCAAGCTGCTCCCACAACAGCTCAATAGGGTTGAGATCTGATGACTGTGTTGAACACTCCATTATAGACAGAATACCAGCTGACTGCTTCTTCCCTAAATAGTTATTGAATAGTTTGGAGCTGTGCTTTGGGTCATTGTCCTGTTGTAGGAGGAAATTGGCTCCAATTAAATAAGTGCCGTCCACATGGTATGGCATGGCGTTGCAAAATGGAGTGATAGCTTTCCTTCTTCAACATACATTTTACACTGTACAAATCTCCCAAATTTACCACCACCAAAGCACCCCTCCACCATCAAATTGCCTCCACCATGCTTGACAGATGGCATCAAGCATTCATTCAGCATCTTTTACATTTTTTTGGTGTCTCACGAATGTTCTTCTTTGTGATCCGAACACCTCAAACTTAGAATCGTCTGTCCATAACACTTTTTTCCAGTTTTCCACTGTCTAGTGTCTGTGTTCTTTTGCCCATCTTAATCTTTCTTTTTATTGGCCAGTCTGAGATATGGCTTTTTCTTTGCAACTCTGCCTAGAAGGCCAGTATCCCGGAATCGCCTCTTCACTGTTAACATTGAGACTGGTGTTTTTCGGGAACTATTTAATGAAGCTTGTTTAATGAGGACTTGTGGGGCGTATGTTTCTCAAACCAGATACTCTAATGTACTTGTCCTCTTGCTCAGTGGTGCACTGGGGCCTCCCACTCCTATTTCTATTCTGGTTAGGGCCAGTTTGCGCTGTTCTGTGAAGGGAGTAGTACACAGTGTTGTACCAGATCTTCAGTTTCTTGGCAATTTCTCGCATGGAATAGCCTTCATTTCTCAGAACAGACTGATGAGTTTCAGAAGAAAGTTATTTGTTTCTGGCCATTTGAGCCTGTAATTGATCCCACAAATGCTGATTCTCCAGATACTCAACTAGTCTAAAGAAGGCCAGTTTTATTGCTTCTTTAATCAGAACAACAGTTTTCAGCTGTTCTAACTTAGTTGCAAAAAGGTTTTCTAATGATCAATTAGCCTTTTAAAATGATAAACTTGGATTAGCTAACACAATGTGCCATTGGAACCCAGGAGTGATGGCTGCTGATAATGGGCCTCTGTACGCCTATGTAGATATTCCATAAGAAATCAGCCGACATTTATAAGTGACCCCAAACTTTTGAATGGTAGTGTATTTGTATTAGCACAGATCTTTGTGTGATATGTGAGCGTATGAGCAGTGTTTGGTGCGTATTCTCTTTCAGGCCACTAATTTGCCCTGTCTCTGTTAGCATAGCTCATTGTGGTGTGACTGAGGCTACAGTCTGGGTTTGGCCGGGGTAAGCCGTCATTGTAAATAAGAATTTGTTCTTAACTGACTTGCCTCGTTAAAAAAAAAATACAGCCTGGCAATGAAACCCTACAACCGCCCAGGGAGCCAGCTTTCCTCAAAGCCTGACAGACTGCTTTACGAGGTGCAGAGTCTTGCTAGGTGGGCATACTCACTGGGGAGTTTGCTGAAAGTGGCACAATACACCTCACATATGCCCTAATCACTTTAATTTATACAGAGCTATTTAGAAAAAAAGCTGGATACACTGTTTTTGTTCGAGGATGAAGCTGTGGGTATGATACTACAGAAGTAAATCAAAGAAGGAGAGATTCTAAGAAAGTGGCAAAGACAGGGTGGAACTCTGACCCTGTTGGAGGGTTATTTATGTGGACAGGGTGAGGGGTCACAGCAAGGTTATGAGGAGGTTGATATCTGGTGTTGACAGAAAAGTTTGACACCCAGTCCCCATAGATCTGTGGTGTCGGCGTGATGATGGAAAGTTATGCTTGTAGCATCCATAACTTTGCCTATTCAAAATGCATTGGCTGAGGTGGGCCAATGTTGGATGTTTTGAGTCAGAGTACTGTAGTTCTGCAGTGTTGCTACATCATTGATGTAATTTCATGTAAAGGGATACAGTATCATTCACGTCACACTCTCCAATTCTCACACATCTAATTAGTCTCACTTCCTCTCCCACTGTCTGCCTGCCCAAATTGCACAACCTTTCTTTCTTTTATCTCTTCTGCCTCTCTCACTCCCTGTTCCCCCTCTCTTTGTCTACCAGCCAAATTCCAAAAATATGCTGTCTCTATCAGTTTGCCTTGTGTATCTCCCTGGTTTTACCCCTTTCTCCATCTTCTCACCCTCTCACTTTCTCCCTATTACACAACTTTCTCTGTCCCTTCTATCAGTTGCTCTCTCCCTGTCTCTCTCTCATTGAATTACTGTCCTCTTCATTTCTTCTGTCTGGCTGCCAGACACCGGCGACATATAATCAACTCTCTCTCCCTCAGGGTAGGGTTGTAAATCTGAGAGAAAGAGCGAGAGGAAGAGAGAGAGAGTGCTGTTAAGTGTCTTATCTCCCCTATATCAGGCATCTGTGGTGTTGACTACTCAGACATGCTTTTAACGAGAGCACCCCATTACAGAACACAGTCTGAGTATGTGTGGTCTACTAAGAAACTTTAACATTAGTTGATGGGTCATTTATAATAAAACCTTTTAATAGTACCAATCATTTCAATTACTATTTCACTAGTAAAGTGGGAAAACTCAGAATTGAAATCACAACATTGAACAGTGAACAATCATATTTTTTCATAAAGATGTGATAATGAAAGAGAAGAATTGCTCTTTTGAATTTGGTCAATCCAAGCTTCTCTAACATCAGATATATACAGTGCAGTGTTCCTCAGGGCAGTTGCATTGGGCCATTACTCTTCTCTATGTTTTACAAATGATTTTCCACTGGTCTTACACAAAGCCAGAATGACTATGTATGCAGATGATTCCACACACTACATGTCAGTGCCCAAAGCCAGTGAGCACACTGAAATTCTAAATAAGGTGTTAGTCCGAATGGGGGATTAACAATAAACTATAAGCTAAAAGCATTGTATTTGGTTCAAAACATTCTCTAAGACTTAAACCTCAACTGGAGTTGTACATAAAGGGTGTGACCATTGAACAAGCTGAGGAAGCTAAACTCCTAGGTATAACATTGGATGGTCAATTATCATAGTCAAGTCATATTGACAAAGTTGTTGTAGAGATGGGGAGGGGTGTGGCTGACCTCGCCTTCTGGATGATAGAGGTGTGAACAGGCAGTGGATTGGGTGGTTGTTGTCCTTGATTATCTTTTTGGCCTTTCTGTGACATCGGGTGCTGTAGGTGTCATGGAGGGCAGGTAGTGTGCCCCCCGTAATGTGTTGTGCAGACCGCACCACCCTCTGGAGAGCCTTGCAGTTGAGGGCGGTGCAGTTGCCGTATCAGGCTGTGATACAGCACAACAGGATGCCCTCGATTGTGCATCTGTAAAGGTTTGTCAGGGTTTTGAGTGACATGCCAAATTTCTTCAGCCTCCTGAGGTAGATGAGGTACTGTTGCGCCTTCTTCACCACACTGTCTGCGTGGGTGGACTATTTCAGTTTGTCTGTGATGTGTATGCCCAGGAACATAACAATTTTCCACCTTCTCAACTGCTGTTCCTTCGATGTGTATAGGGGGCTGCTCCCTCTGCTGTTTCCTGAAGTCCAAGATCATCTCCTTTGTTTTGTTGACATTGAGTGAGAGGTTGTTTTCCTGACACTACACTCTGAGTGCCCTCACGTCCTCCCTGTAGGCTGGCTCGTCATTGTTAGTGATCAAGCCCACTACTGTTGTGTCGTCTGCAAACTTGATAATTGAGTTGGAGGCGTGAATGGCCACGCAGTTGTGGGTGAACAGGGAGTACAGAACTAACATCAACAACATGCATGCCAGTCGTTCCTGGTTGAGAGTTGACGAGAGATTAACGGCTCCTCTTCAAGTTTTTATGAGAGATAAGCCCCATTCAATACCAAGCTTCAAACCAGCTAAACTATTCCCAGCTAGCACGTAACGTTTTGAGAACCATATGTTTCTTATAGTTTGGTTAGAACGTGGTTGTCCTATGGTTATTTTGCATACAACCTTCCCACAACTTTTGGGAATGGTGCAGGAGAGTTGCTTGGCTTTGGAACATTCTCAGCCCATTTAAGGATCTTGACAAGTTTTCTTAGTATTTCATTATTTTAATTAACAGAATGTTTCCTAAAAGTTCTAACATGGTTAAGTTTAAGTTCAATTTTGGTAATGTTCTAGGAACGTTCTCCAACTGTTTTTACATTGGGAACATTCTTAAATAGTTCAGAGAACATTAAGAAACAGTGTCACGCCCTGACCATAGAGCTTTTTATTCTCTATGTTGGTTAGGTCGGGGTGTGACTAGGGTGGGTCATCTAGGTAATTATATTTCTATGTTGGCTTGGTATGGGTCCCAATCAGAGGCAGCTGTTTATCGTTGTCTCTGATAGGGGATCACATTTAGGTAGCCATTGCCCCTTTGTGCTTTGTGGAGCTTGTTTTTGTGTAGTGCATGTGAGCACTGCATTTTCTTCACGTTTCGTTTGTTCGTTTATTTATTTTGTTTTGAGTTTCACATAGTAATAAAAGATGTCAACTAGATCACGCTGCGCTTTGGTCCAGTTATTATGACGATCGTGACAAACAGTGTTCTTCTGTGGGAATTTCAGTACTTCAGCATAACGTTTCCTACAGGTTTCCTTATGGTTCTATTTAAAATGTTGTTCTCGTTGTTCTGTAAACATTAACAAAGGCTGAGAAAATGATGAAACACGTTGAAGCACGTTTCTGATAATACTTCAGTTTGTCTGGGGGGCATATTTTACATTTACATTTACATTTACATTTAAGTCATTTAGCAGACGCTCTTATCCAGAGCGACTTACAAATTGGTGCATTCACCTTATGACATCCAGTAGAACAGTCACTTTACAATAGTGCATCTAAATCTTAAAGGGGGGGGGGGTGAGAAGGATTACTTATCCTATCCTAGGTATCCCTTAAAGAGGTGGGGTTTCAGGTTTGGTTCAAATACTGTCTGCATGCATATCAGTGTCAAAGATAACACATTACACTTGCATTTTCTCAAGAGATGCTGAATGAAATAATATTTCTCCACTTCTGTTTCCGAGCCAAAATTAACATTTGTTATTTTAATTTTACTGCAAGAAATGCATAATTCTGCAGGAGTTCATATTATATCGGCCTACAGTCAGTGTCCAGAATTCAGTTACTATTCCATTCAACCCATATTAATTTAAATGAGGAATATTCTGTTTATTCATGGATACATGGACTCTCGTGAGCGATATATCAAACGTGTATGTTAACAATTTATACTGAATAAGACCTTAAACAGGATATGAGCTACTCTCTGGAATACTGTGTTCATGTAAATCTGGTCACTGACAGACTCCACTGAGTCACAAAGCATAGAGATGGGGAGCTTCGCCACAGAACTCTTCTGGAATAACCCTGAGACAGAGGGAGAGAGAGAACTAGACTCTTTTGGTACTTTTCTCTGCATAAATTAATGGCATAAGTTGTGCACTCATCATTAATTTATATCACTGTGATAATAGTCTGATTTTAACTTGTTTTGTTTGTTCAAGGTGTGTTTGTATGAGTATGCACAGTAAGTGTGTGTGTGTGTGTGTGTGTGTGTGTGTGTGTGTGTGTGTGTGTGTGTGTGTGTGTGTGTGTGTGTGTGTGTGTGTGCGTGCGTGCGTGCGTGCGTGCGTGCGTGCGTGCGTGCGTGCGTGCGTGTGTGTGTGTGTAACTCAAATAAAACTCAGGAAACGGGGATGGATCGGGAACACCTTCAGAAAACCACCCACCAACACGACCAGACAAGTTCTATCCTGGAACCCACTGGGAAAAGGGAAACCAGGAAGACCCAGGAACAGCTGGAGAAGGTCTGTGGAGGCAGAACTTATACTAAAAATATATATAAACGCAACATGCAACAATTTCAATGATTTTACTGAGTTACAGTTCATGTAAGGAAATCATTCAATTGAAATATATTAATCAGACCCTAATCCATGGATTTCACATGACTGGGAATACAGATATACATCTGTTGGTCACAGATACCTTACAAAAAAGTAGGGCGTGGATCAGGAAACCAGTCAGTATCTGTTGTGACAACCATTTGCCTCATGCAGCGCGGCACATCCCCTTCGCATAGAGTTGATCAGGCTGTTAATTGTGGCCTGTGGAACGTTCTCCCACTCCTTTTCGATGGCTGTGCAAATTTTCTGGATATTGTCGGGAAATAGAATGCGCTGTCGTGCACGTCGATCCAGAGCATGCCAAACATACTCAATGTGTGACATGCCTGGTGAGTATGCAGGCCATGGAGGAACTGGGAAATGTTCAGCTACTAGGAATTGTGTACAGATTCCTGCAACATGGGGCTGTGCATTATCATGCTGAAACATGAGGTGATAGCAGCGGATGACAGGCACAACAATGGGCCTCAGGATCTCATCAGGGTATCTCTGTGTATTCAAATTGCCATTGATAAAATGCAATTGTGTTTGTTGTCCGTAGCTTATGCCTGCCCATGCCATAACCCCACCACCACAATGGGGCACTCTATTCACAACATGGTCTGCAGTTGTGAGGCCGGTTGAAGGTACTGCCAAATTCTCTTAAATGACATTGGAGGTGGCTTATGGTAGAGAAATGAACTTCTTGGGGCTAGTGGGCAGTATTCGGAAGTTTGGATGAATAAGGTGCTCAAAGTAAACTGCCTGTTACTCAGGCCCAGAAGCTAGGATATGCATATAATTGATAGTATCGGATAGAAAACACTCTAAAGTTTCCAAAACTGTTAAAATAATGTCTGAGTATAACAGAACTGATGTCAGGCAAAAATCTGAGGACAATCCATCCAGAAATGTTTTTCTTTCAGCTCACCCTTGATTACCATGGCTGTCAATGGGAATATAAAAGGAAGACCGGGGGAACGGGGGAAACCGGTGAATTACTGAGACAAGCACGTCAATGAAACTTACTTTTTTAGGATATAAAGAAGGACTTTATCGAACAAAAGGACCATTTGTTATGTTGCTGGGACCCTTGTGATTGCAACCAGATGAAGATGTTCAAAGGTAAGTGATTTATTTTAGCGCTTTTCTGACTTTCGTGACGCCTCTGCTTGGTTGGAAATGTATGTAATGCTTTTGTGAGCGGGGCTCTGTCCTCAGATAATCTCATGGTGTGCTTTCGCCATAAAGCTTGTATTTTCATTCATGTTTAACATTACGATTTTTGTCATTTGAATTTGGTGCTCTGCAATTTCACCGGATGTTGGCCAGGTGGAACGGTAGTGTCCCAATGATCCCCAAGAAGTTTAACATTAAATTATTTGGCAAAAGCTCTAGTGGACATTCCTGCAGTCAGCATGCCAGTTGCACGCTCCCTCAACTTGAGACATGTGACATTATGACAGCTCACTCTGACCATTTTACTCACCCTAGCAGGGCTGATTATGCTGTGTTTATGTTATCCAGAGCGTTGTTGACTAACTGTGCTGCTGTCAACAATTTATTGGCGTTCTTTGCCAACGTTTACTGACACCGGCCATATTCAACGGGTGTTGAGTGTAAATTCGTCAGATATTCTGCTCTCTGGCGCACTCAGATGAGAGTGTTCTGAAAATGGAGTAGATAGCCAGAGCAAATTTACCAGCTACGTCTATCGACAGTTGTTACACTGACATCATGAACATTCTTGTATAGTGGAGTCATGTAGCCAGCTAGCTAAACAATTAACCATAATACCAACTCATAATGTTACTACCCTGCATGAATCTGCAGGTGTTTAACCACCAGGTTCAACGTTAGCTAGCTAGCTAACATTAGGTTATATTAACTAGCAGTGAAAATGTCTCTGAGATATGAATAATATTACTTCACAGATCATACACTAGCTAGCAAGCCAGCCAGCTAACATTATCTAGATAGCTAACAGTATGCTTTAACTCAAAATGAAAATTTGTTTTTGACAACATTTGAGACGTGTAGCTATCCCCCTCTCTGTCACGGATGCCATGGTTGCCCTTAGTTTGAACATGTAATCCGGAGACAGGTGTTTTATACAACAGCTTTCTGTGTGTTCTCTTTCCGACTCCCTCTGCATACTTGCAATCAAACGGCAGAAATGTCTACATATCCTTTGCTATCATACTCTTAATTCCACTGGGCATTGCCCTGATTTCAAAACTCAGTCCTCCAGAAAATGAAGAGCAACACTTTTGCAGTTCTACTAAGTGATATCTTTCAAAACAGCTGCACTAGAAAGGATTACTTACACATACTGACTAGCTCATGGTATAGACAGAAGTGTGCTACTGTACATGGCGGATTAATCCGAACTCATCTCTCGGGCATGTCCAGCTGGCTCATTATTTCAGACAATCATGGCTAGCGTAAGAAGGTTCCTGCCTTTTTCCGTGGCTAGACCAACTAGGCTCGTAATTTAACAATTTTATTTGTATTTACAAATGGCATACAAGTTTGTATTAAGGCACAGGAAAGTTCACATATTCCAGGAGGCATTTCTGCTAAAAAACACATTTTGATTAAAAAACATCAGTTTATGTTCAAATGGCTCTCCTGTGAAGTAGTGATGTGCAACATACAGATTAGTTTCCTGAAACTGTGACAATACAGAGGCGGATGCAAGATGCAAGCAACGATGGTTTAATGAATACAATTATATCAGCAACAGGATAGACAGACTGTACTCAGACGGAATCCGACCCAGGGACTAGGGCGCATCCTCCGGTGATAGCATGCTGAGAAATCCAGGGGAGTGTGTCCGGATGGGAAGGAAGGAGCACAGCAGATAATCCACACAAGGGCGGCGAGAGATGAGCACTGACACACGACACAACCTCAGGGAAGTAACAACACAACCTCAGGGAAGTAACAACGATCTGACAACAAGAAACACTGGTTACAGAACATATAAAGGGAAGATAAGTGGTTCCAGCTGGCGCTTCATGTGCGCTTATTTTTCCTACTGCCGGACAATCAGGCCGAGATTGGGAACCACGCCCACACAAACACGGGAGAGAGAGAGAGAGAGAAAGAGAAAGAGAGAGGGAGGCAGTGGATTCATGAACCGTGACAATACCCCCCCCCCCCCTAGGAACGCCTCTTGGCGTTCCCAGGCGAATTTACCTGTCGATTGAAATCATCGATAAGGGAGTGATCCAGAATGTCCCTAGCAGGTACCCAACTTCTCTCCTCCGGGCCGTAACCCTCCCAGTCCACCAGGTACTGGAATCCGCGTCCCCTCCTTCTAGAGTCCAAAATACGATTGACAGAAAAGGTGGGTTCCCCATCAACAAGTCGTGGCGGCAGGGGAACCGGGACCGGCGGGTTAATGCGTGCCTGAAACAGGTTTTATGTTAGACACATGAAAGGTAGGATGAATTCTCCTATATGCCGGAGTAAGCTTGAGCCGGACCGCCACCGGACTAATGATCTTGGTGACTCTGAACGGGCCGATAAATTTGGGGGCAAGCTTGTTCGAAACGGATCGGAGTGGAATGTTCTTAGTAGAAAGCCACACTCTTTGGCCAACGACGTATACCGGAGGCTTCGACCGGTGGCAATCGGCCTTAGCCTTGGTGCGCGCCCCCACCCGGAGAAGAGTCTCACGGATGAAAGCGTGAGACTTTCATGGATGAAAGCGTGAGCGGAGGGAACAGTGACCTCGGACTCCGTACTGGGGAAAGATAGGTGGCTGGTAACCTAAACTACACTCAAACGGAGAGAGACCCGTGGCTGCCACTGGCAACGAATTGTGAGCGTACTCAACCATAGAGAGTTGTTGACTCCAGGAAGAGGGATTCTTAGAAACCAAACATCGCAACACTCTCTCCAAATCTTGGTTGGCCCTCTCCGTTTGACCGTTGCTCTGGGGATGAAACCCTGAAGACAGGCTGACACTTGCTCCCAGTAACCTACAAAACTCTTGCCAAAACTTGGACACAAATTGGGGACCCCTGTCAGAAACTACGTCCATCGGCAGGCCATGTAAGCGAAAGACGTGATCCACGACAGTTACCGCTGTCTCCTTGGCAGATGGTAATTTAGGCAAGGGAATAAAATGAGCCGCCTTCGAGAACCGGTCCACCACGGTCAAAACAACTGTCTTGCCCTGGGAGGGTGGAAGGCCGGTAACAAAATCTAGCGCGATGTGGGACCAGGGTCTCGAAGGGACCGACAGCGGTTGGAGTAACCCATCTGGGGGTCGATTAGAAGTCTTCCCAGTGGCACAAACCGAGCAAGCCAAGACGAAACTGTGAATGTCACGAGCCATCAGTGGCCACCAAAAGCGTTGCTTAACCAAAAAGCTAGTGCGGCTGACTCCTGGATGACACGCTACGTTGGAGCAATGCCCCCACCGAATAACATCGGACCGACACCCCTCCGGCACAAACAACCGATTAGGCGGGCAACCGGGCGGAGGCGTTACCCCTTCTAAGGCCGTTTTGACCCTCGATTCAACCTCCCATGTGAGTGTGGAGCCCACTAGGGTCCCGGGTAGGATGCACTCGGGAGTGGATGGGCGTTCGGAATGGTCAAAAATGCGAGAAAGGGAATCGGGTTTGACATTCTTGGAACCCGGGCGATACGAGAGAGAGAAGTCAAAACGTCCGAAAAAGAGTGCCCACCGCGCTTGCCTGGAGTTGAGTCGCTTAGCGGTTCTGATATATTCCAAATTCTTGTGATCGGTCCAAACTATAAAAGGTACCCCCGACCCCTCTAACCGATGGCGCCACTCCTTCAGTGCTAACTTCACTGCCAACAACTCTCTGTTGCCAATGTCATAGTTGCGTTCCGCAGGTGATAACCGATGGGAAAGGAACGCGCAAGGGTGCATCTTGTCGTCAGAAGAGGAACGTTGGGAAAGTACCGCACCTACCCCCACCTCTGAAGCGTCCACCTCCACCACGAACTGACGCGAGGGATCGGGAGCTATGAGGATGGGAGCCGAAACAAAGCGGCTCTTGAGTTTGGCGAATGCAGCCTCGGCTGTATCGGACCACCTGAACGTCACTCTGGGGGAGGTTAAGGTGGTAAGAGGAGCAACTATCTGACTAAAGTTGCGAACGAAACGCCGGTAGAAATTGGCGAATCCCAGAAACCTCTGTAGGGCCTTACGGGAATCTGGGCTAGGCCAATCCACCACAGCCTTAACCTTGTCAGGATCCATGTGAATACCTTCAGTCGAGACGATGTAACCTAGGAATGGAAAGGATTGTGCATGAAAAATGCATTTCTCCGCCTTGACAAAAAGTCCATTCTCCAACAACCTCTGAAGCAATCGTCTGACGTGCTGAACGTGTTCCTGGAGAGAAGAAGAAAATAATCAGTATGTCATCCAGGTAAACATATATGAACTGATCAATCATATCTCTCAGTACGTCATTGACGAGTGCCTGGAAAACCGCTGGGGAGTTGGATAGCCCAAAAGGCATGACCAAATATTCGAAGTGCCCTCTGGGGGTGTTAAACGCGGTCTTCCATTCGTCCCCCCCCTTATGCGAACCAAATGATATGCATTACGTAAATCCAACTTAGTGAACACGGATGCTCCCTGTAACCTTTCAAAGGCTGAGGACATCAACGGTAAGGGATAGGTATTCTTCACTGTGATGTTATTCAACCCACGGTAATCAACGCAAGGACGCAGAGATCCGTCCTTCTTCCCCACAAAGAAGAACCCCGCCCCCGCTGGAGAAGAGGAAGGACGAATGAATCCAGATGCCAGAGAATCAGAGATGTATCTCTCCATAGCCTCCCTCTCCGGAACAGAGAGTGAATATAACTTGCCTTTAGGCGGAGACTCACCTGGCAATAATTCTATTGCACAGTCATAGGGACGATGCGGAGGAAGAGAAGCAGCACGGGACTTACTGAACACCTCCTTCAGATCAAGGTATTCAACGGGCACGTCAGACAAATCCACTGCCTCCTCTAGAAACACAGAATCAGACACAGACGAACAAGCAGACACTAAACATGACTCAAGACACTTGTTACTCCACATGGATATAGATTTATGAACCCAGTCAACTCTGGGGTTGTGTTGGGTGAGCCAAGGGTGGCCGAGAACTAATGGTGCAAGGGGTGAGTCCATGAGTAGAAATGATAGTGTCTCAGTGTGATTGCCAGAAGTGATGAGTGTGATAGGTTCAGTGGTGTGAGAAATGTTGGGGAGTTCTTGACCATTGAGAGCGTTGACGGATATCTTGTGCGTGAGTGAGTTGATAGGAATCTGGAGTTTGTGAGCGAGCTTGGTGTCCATGAAATTACCCTTTGCTTCTGAGTCCAGTAAGGCTTGGGTGTCGTGCGTGTGGGTGGCCCATCTTAGTCTTACCGGGAGGAGAGTAGATGATGAGGTCTTCTCTGTGGTGACACCACCCGATAGTAGCCTCATGCTTACTACCGGGCCTGATCTTTTACCGGGCAGGAGTGGATAAAAATGGCCCGCTCTACCACAGTAGAGACAGAGTCCTTGGGATCTCCACCTCTCCCTCTCTTCCCGAGAGCGGCGAGCTCTCCCCAGCTGCATGGGTTCGTGAGCGGAGGCTGAACTGGCCGTGTTCCCGCCGCTGGCATACCAGACCTCCGTGTCGTTATACGGTCTGTTAGGGCATGCTCGGCGGCCAATATGACTCAGACAAGAGTCGACCTTCAAGGCTAGTTCCACTAGTCCATTTAAACTCCTGGGAAGGACCAGAACATAAATCTCCTTCTGGATCCGGTCCTCCAGCCCATGCAGGAACATGTCCCACTGCTCCTCCTCGTTCCACTGACACTCTGCGGCCAGAGTGCAGAATTTACATTTATATTTACATTTAAGGATGGAGTGTTACGATACGGAACGGTCTCCTTGGCAAAGGTCAGCGAGTAGTCTGGCCGCCTCTCTACCCGCCACGGCCCGATCGAAAACCCTTCTCATTTCCTCGGAGAGTGTCTGGAAAGAGGTGCAGCATGGGTCCTGGTTCGCCCACACCGTCGTTCCCCAAAGAGCCGCTTTGCCTGATAGCAGTGTGAGTACGAATGCTACCTTAGACTGTTCACGGTTGAAGGTCCGTGGCTGCAACGAGAAATGCATGGAACATCTCGTAAGAAAAGCTCTGCAATAGTCAGGATCACCTGAATAACCCTCTGGTGTCGGTAGCCGTGGCTCTAGCTGGGAATCCGGCTCTGGCGGGGCGGATTGAACTGCCGGTGTAGGTGGCGCAGCGGAACCCCTCAGATGTTGTAATTGTTGGGTCAGCTGGGATACCTGCGTCACAATGGCTTGTACTGCCCGACCTGTGCTGGAGACGTTCTCCTCTTGTTGATCCATTCTCGTGATACTGCTAGAAATGAATTCGGTCAGACTCGTTGAACTCGCTGCATCCATGGTCTGGTCAGATCGTTCTGTGACAATACAGAGGCGGATGCAAAATGCAAGCAACGATGGTTTAATGAATACAATTATATCAGCAACAGGACAGACAGACTGTACTCAGACGGAATCCGACCCAGGGACTAGGGCGCATCCTCCGGTGATAGCTTGCTGAGAAATCCAGGGGAGTGTGTCCGGATGGGAAGGAAGGAGCACAGCAGATAATCAACACAAAGGCGGCGAGAGATGAGCACTGACACACGACACAACCTCAGGGAAGTAACGACACAACCTCAGGGAAGTAACATAACAACACAACCTCAGGGAAGTAACAACACAGCCTCAGGGAAGTAACAACGATCTGACAACAAGAAACACTGGTTACAGAACATATAAAGGGAAGATAAGTGGTTCCAGCTGGCGCAGACAATCAGGCCGAGATTGGGAACCACGCCCACACAAACACGGGAGAGAGAGAGAGAGAGAGAGAGAAAGAGAAAGAGAGAGGGAGGCAGTGGATTCATGAACCGTGACAGAAACGAGTCACATATGCCACACCTGTCAGGTGGATGGATTATCTTGGCAAAGGAGAAATTCTCACTAACAAAGGATAAATTCTCATTAACAGGGATATAAACAACTTTCTGCCAGAATTTTGAGAGAAATACATTTTTGTTTGTATGGAAAATGTCAAGGATCTTTCATGTCAGCTCATGTAACATGGGACCAAAACTTTGCAAGTTGCGTTTATATTTTTGTTCAGTGTAGATGCAGGATCATCCAGAAGCAGAGAAAACCGCCCAACACAGAGCCCACTGGAGGAAGTTTGTGAATGACCTATGATCCCCAAAGATCAAAAGCATTGAAGTCAAGTAAGTCAACCCAGCACCAGCCTGCTAGTACTCCAGCGTTAGCGATGCTAAATGTAAACCACAGTTATAAAATGAACTAGGCCCGTGGGACCACTAGTCCAAAGTAAACACCTTTTCTCCCATTGACACAGAAAGAGATAGAGGGAGAGGATTGAAGACTGCATACAGAGCTTGAAAAGAGGGAGGAGGACAAGTCGAGATGTACACATCCACGCGGAGTGAGTGGATGATGGAGAGTTTATAAAAGGTTGAAACTATGCAGACGTTTTCGCACCGGCATTCTCACAAACTACTCATCTGTCATCACCCCTACAGCTACTGTATAACCAGGGGTGCCTAGATCAAGAGGGAGAGGAAAAGAGAAAGGGAGAGAGAGGAGGAGGTGGGGTAATGTGTTTTATGTAAGCTATGATGATCAGATAATAAGAGCAATGTTTGTGATGACGTTATCAGGATATGTGATTTCCTCAGCATTGAGACTGACCACAGTGCACCGCATCCATAGCCCAATAGTGACCAACTTGTGGTCATGCTGGGAAGTCATTGAGAGTGACATCAATCCACTGGAGAACTGACAATCTGGGACACTTATTAAGCAAAAAATAGCCGCAATCGACAGTGCGATAGAGCAGGCCTGACGATTGCAAATGCGATAGAGCAGGCCTAACGAATTGCGATAGAGCAGGCCTAACGATTGCCTCATAGCCATCTTGAAGTGCTGTAGAATTCACACACACATATTCCCTCTGTACTGTCTGAGTGAGTTAGATTTGATTTGATTCATGTTCTGATACTTTAGAGTCATATATTTCCCACAGGGACCTATTTGAGAGGATGCCATCAACAACACATCCACCAGACAGTGTGTCTGTTTGTGTGTATAAAAACAACTGTGAAGGACCTCGGTGTTACTCTGGACCTTGATCTCTCTTTTGACGAACATGTCAAGAATATTTAATGGGCAGCTTTTTTCCATCTTAGTAACATTTAACATTGCATAAAGCAGAACATGTTTGTCCAAAAGGTATGCAGAAAAACGAATCAATGCTTTTGTAACTTCAATATTAGACTACTGCAATGCTCTACTCTCTGGCTGCCCAGATAAAACACTAAATACACTTGAGTTAGTGCTAAATAGGACTGCTAGAATCTAATCTGGAAACCAAAAAATACATCATATTATACATTATACATTGGTTTCCTGTTAACTTGGGTCAAACTTTTGGGTAGCCTTCCACAAGCTTCCCAAAATAAGTTGGGTGAATTTTTGCCCATTCCTCCTGACAGAGCTGGTGTAACTGAGTCAGGTTTGTAGGCCTCCTTTCTCGTACATGCATTTTCAGTTCTGCAAACAAATTTTCTATGGGATTGAGGTCAGGACTTTGTGATGGCCACTCTAATACCTTTACTTTGTTGTCCTTAAGCCATTTTGCCACAACTTTGGAAGTATGCTTGGGGTCATTGTCCATTTGGAAGACCAAGCGTTAACTTCCTGACTGATGTCTTGAGATGTTGGTTTAATATATCCACATCATTTTCTATTCTCATGACGCCATCTATTTTGTGAAGTGCACAAGTCCCTCCTGCAGCAAAGCATCCCAACAACATGATGCTGCAACCCCCGTGCTTCATGGTTGGGATCGTGTTCTTTGGCTTGCAAGCCTCCCTCTTTTTCCTCCAAGCATAACGTTTCATAATGTTTCATCAGACCAGAGGACATTTCTCCAAATAGTACAGTCTTTGTCCCCATGTGCAGTTGCAAACCATAGTCTGGCTTTTCTATTGCGGTTTTGGAGCAGTGGCTTCTTCCTTGCTGAGCGGCCTTTCAGGTTATGTCGATATAGGACTCGTTTTACTGTGGATATTGATACTTTTGTACCTGTTTCCTCCAGCATCTTCACAAGGTCCTTTGCTGTTGTTCTGGGATTGATTTGCACTTTTCGCACCAAAGTACGTCCATCTCTAGGTGACAGAACGCGTCTCGTTCCTGAGCGGTATGACGGCTGCATGGTCCCATGGTGTTTACACTTGCGTACTATTGTTTGTACAGATGAATGTGGTACCTTCAGGCATTTGGAAATTGCACTGAAGGATGAACCAGACTTGTGGAGGTCTCCAATTTGTTTTCTGAGGTCTTGGTGGATTTCTTTTGATTTTCCCATGATGTCAAGCAAAGAGGCACTGAGTTTGAAGGTGGGCCTTGAAATACATCCATAGGTACACCTCCAATAGGCTAATTAACATACTTTGAGTCAATCAGAAGCTTCTGAAGCCATGACATAATTTTCTGGAATTTTCCAAGCTGTTTAAAGGCACAGTAAACTTAGTGTATGTAATCTTCTGACCCACTGGAATTGTGATACAGTGAATTATAAGTGAAATAATCTGTCTGTAAACAATTGTTGGAAAAATGACTTGTGTCATGCACAAAGTAGATGTCCTAACTGACTTGCCAAAACTATAGGTTATTAAACAACTTCTTAGGAGGCAGAATTGATTTAAAACACTCTACAGTTTCTAAAACTGTTAAAATAATGTCTGTGATTATAACAGAACTGATTTGGCAGGCGAAACCCAGAGGACAATCCATCTAGGATTTTTTTTGAGGTCATTGGATTTTCCAATGCTTTTCTATGGGGAAGCCGAATAATTAGGACCCAGATTGCAGTTTCTATGGCTTCCACTTCGACAGTCTTTAGAAGTTGTTCGAGGTCTTTTAAATTAAGAAGTAGTCATGTTCTTTCTAAGTGTCACGTGGATGGATTCTAGTCTTTTGGTACGCGTGAATGAGAGCGCTCTCCGTGTTGTTTTTCTCCGGTATTGGAAACAGTTTATTCCGTCTTAAATTTGATCGATTATTTACATTTTAGGGTACCTGAGGTTGGATTAGAAACGTTTGAAATGTTTGGACCAAGTTTACAGGTAACTTATTAGATCCTTTGTAGGCATGTATCGCAGGTTGGAACCGGTGTATTTCTGAACACGCCAAATAAACCTGCCAAATAAATAAATAGACAGTTTTGGGATATAAAGAAGGACTTTATCGAACAAAACAACCATTCATTGTGTAACTGAGACGTTTGGGATTGCAAAAAGATGAAGATCTTCAAAGGCAAGCGATTTTAATTTATCGCTATTTCTGACTTTCGTGATGCATCTGTTTGGTTGGAAAATGTTTTTCATGTTTTTGTATGCGGGGCGCTGTCCTCAGATAATCGCATGGTATGCTTTTGCCGTAAAGCCTTTTCGAAATCTGACAAAGCAGCTGGATTAACAAGATGTTAATCTTTAAGCCGATGTATAACACTTGTATTTTTTATGAATGTTTATTATGACTATTTCTATATTTTGAATTTGGCACTCTGCAATTTTACAGAATGTTGTCGAGGTGGGTCGCTAGTGGAACGCCTGCGCCAGAAAGGTTATTAACGTCTCTATGGTATGTGGGACGCTAGCGTCCCATCTGGCTCAGAAATAGAGAAAATTAATCCCTTACCTTTGATGATCTTCATATGGTGGCAATCAGAAGACATTAATTTACTCAATAAATGTTCCTTTTGTTCGATGAAGTCTCTTTATATTCAAAAACCTCCGTTTTGTTAGCGCATTTTCTTCAGTAATCTACAGGCTCAAACTCAGTCAAAACAATCAGACAAAAAATCTAAATTGTATCCATAAAGTTCATAGAAACATGTCAAACGATGTTTATATTCAATCCTTAGGTTGTTTTTTAGCCTAAATGATCTATAATATTTCAACCAGACAATAACGTAGTCAATATAAAAGGTAAACAAGAAATGCACATGCGCGAGGGTCCATTCGTTCAGACTAGTCTTACTCCCTCATTTATAAGAATACAAGCCTGAAATGATTTCTAAAGACTGTTGACATATAGTGGAAGGCATAGGAACTGCAAATGGAGTCCTAAGTCAATGGATACTGTAATGGCATTGAAAACTACAAAATAAAAATACTTCCTGAATGGATTTTTCTCAGGTTTTCGCCTGCTAAATCAGTTCTGTTATTACAAACAGGCACTATTTTAAAGAGTGTTTTCTATCCAAATCTACCAGTTATATGCATATCATATCTTCTGGGCCCGAGTAGCAGGCCGTTTAATTTGGGCATGCTTTTCATCCAAAATTCCGAATGCTGCCCCCTACCCTAGAGAGGTTAACAAGAAATTTGTAGAGTGGTTGAAACACTTAGGTTGGAGTCATTAAAACTAGTTTATCTAAACTTCCAATTTCAACTGTACATGGACACACTATTTTTAGAATATACCTTTAATTTTCCCTGCAAACCCTTTCACCCCTCCCACAATTGGAGTAAAATAATAAACAATAACACTTAGGCTTCTGCCTTCAGTTTATACACATTTTACAGACACAATCTATTTTACAATAGTTATATTTTGATTGTTTTTAGTCCTTCCTCTTTTTCTGGTGTTACTACTGGGGTGGTGTCACGCCTTTGTCACTACTCTCATCACCCCACTGGGAGCCATCGACACAGATGGCTAGCCTATCTTCAAAGAAGCATCTTCCAGAGCGAATGGAAGTAGAATTAACTCTGTAGTTCTGTTCAGGACTACTCGACAAGTCCACAGATACCGGACAACTGCAAAGCAGAACAACTGTAGAGGACGGGTGGGAACCCCTTTTGGACAATAAGAGCATTACAAGCGTGCCGAAAAAAGTCCCAACCCCTTTTCCAATGTGGCCCGGTTCAGAGCGATACACAGCAAACCAAGGCATTTTCACGTAATTACACAGTAAAATCACAATCACAATTCACTGTGTCAAAAGTGATCGACTCCCATAGTGTTATGCAGGTGAATGAGGACCCAAAAGCGACTTGGCGAAAACAGAGTCTTTAATCCAGTAAAGGAAATATGCAATACTCCTAGACAAATCGGAGCGGTAAATAAAGCATAAAAAACAATTCCACTCGTAATGACGAGAACAGACTGGAGACTCGATCATAAACTGTAGGTTGCCTCGGGAAGGCACTTGACCGTAGCAGACTCAGACACCTGCTCACCACGCAGCATCTGAGGGAAACACGACACGACAGGGCGATACAAAGACACAGCACGGTGAACAATATACAAGGATCCGACAGGGCAGAAACGGAAAACAAGGGGAGAAATAGGGACTCTAATCAGGGGAAAAGATAGGGAACAGGTGTGGGAAGACTAAATGATTGATTAGGGGAATAGGAACAGCTGGGAGCAGGAACGGAACGATAGAGAGAAGAGAGAGAGGGAGGGAGAGAGAAAAAGGGAACGAACCAAAAAAAGACCAGCAGGGGGAAAACGAACAGAAGGGAAAGCAAAATGACAAGACAATATAAGACAAAACATGACAGTACCCCCCACTCACCGAGCGCCTCCTGGCGCTCTCGAGGAGGAACACTGGCGGCAACGGAGGAAATCATAGATCACAAACGGTCCAGCACGTCCCGAGAAAGAACCCAACTCCTCTCCTCAGGACCGTAACGGAAAACGATAAAAGGGAAACTAGGGTACTACTCTAAAAAAAAATGAGACACGGGTAGAGAACTGAAAGCTTTAGAGCAAACAGGACCAAACAGGCCAGGAGAGTAACAACTAGGGACAGACTGAGACACAGTAAGGGCAGGAACAAGACCAGGAGAGATGCGGTGGCAGGGAACAGACTGAGACCCAGCAAGACCAGGAGCAGAAGCAGAAAAAAAATTACCAGACTTATTCTGCGCGCAGTCCGAACACGCAGCCACGAAACGGCGCGTGTCACGCTCCTGAGTAGGCCACCAAAAGCGCTGGCGAATAGAAGCAAGAGTACCTCGAACACCGGGATGGCCAGCTAACTTGGCAGAGTGAGCCCACTGAAGAACAGCCAGACGAGTAGAAACAGGAACGAAAAGAAGGTTACTAGGACAAGCGCGCGGCGACGCAGTGTGCGTGAGTGCTTGCTTAACCTGTCTTTCAATTCCCCAGACTGTCAACCCGACAACACGCCCAACAGGAAGGATCCCCTCGGGATCGGTAGAAGCCACAGAAGAACTAAAGAGACGGGATAAAGCATGAGGCTTGGTGTTCTTAGTACCCGGGCAATAAGAAATAACGAACTCGAAACGAGCGAAAAACAACGCCCAACGAGCATGACGCGCATTCAGTCGTTTGGCAGAACGGATGTACTCAAGGTTCCTTTGGTCAGTCCAAACGACAAAGGAACGGTCGCCCCTCCAACCACTGTCGCCATTTGCCTAGGGCTAAACGGATGGTGAGCAGTTCGCGGTTAGCCACATCATAGTTACGTTCCGACGGTGACAGGCGATGAGAAAAATACGCACAAGGGTGGACCCCATCGTCAGTATCGGAGCGCTGGGACAGAATGGCTCCCACGCCCACCCCCGACGCGTCAACCTCAACAATAAACTGTTTAGTGACGTCAGGTGCAACAAGGATAGGAGCGGATGCAAAACGCTTCTTGAAGAGATCAGAACAACAATCATACGACCGGTGAGGAGGAAGGGAGTTGGTTCTGGACCGACTGAAGACCGTGCGCAGACCATGATATTCCTCCGGCACTCCTGTCAAATCACCAGGTTCCTCCTGAGAAGAGGGGACAGAACAAACAGGAGAAATAGCAGACATTAAACACTTCACATGACAAGAAACGTTCCAGGAAAGGATAGAATTACTAGACCAATCAAAAGAAGGATTATGACACACTAGCCAGGGATGACCCAAAACAACAGGTGTAAAAGGTGAACAAAAAATCAAAAAAGAAATGGTCTCACTATGGTTACCAGATACAGTGAGGGTTAAAGGTAGTGTTTCACATAATATACTGGAGAGAGGACTACCATCCAAGGCGAACATGACCGTGGGCTCCCTAACTGTCTGAGAGGAATGTCATGTTCCCGAGCCCAGGCTTCGTCCATAAAACAGCCCTCCGCCCCAGAGTCTATTAATGCACTGCAGGAAGCTGCCGATCCGGTCCAGCGTAGATGGACCGGTAAGGTAGTACAGGTACTTGACGGAGAGGACCGTCTAGTAGCGCTTATCAGTCGCCCTCCGCTTACTGATGAGCTCTGGCCTTTAACTGGACATGAAATGACAAAATGACCAGCGGAACCGCAATAGAGACAGAGGCGGTTGGTGATTCTCCGTTCCCTCTCCTTAGTCGAAATGCGAATACCCCCCAGCTGCATGGGCTCAACACCAGAGTCAGTGGGGAAAGATGGTAGTGTCGGAGAGAGGGGAGACACAGTTAACGCGAGCTCTCTTCTATGAGCTCGGTGACGAAGGTCTACCCGTCGTTCAATGCGAATAGCGAGTTCAATCAAAGAATCCACGCTGGATGGAACCTCCCGAGAGAGAATCTCATCCTTAACCTTAGCGTGGAGTCCCTCCAGAAAACGAGCGAGCAACGCCTGCTCGTTCCAGTTACTGGAGGCAGCAAGAGTGCGAAACTCTATAGAGTAATCCGTTATGGATCGATTACCTTGACATAGGGAAGACAGGGACCAGGAAGCTTCTTTCCCAAAAACTGAACGATCAAAAACCCTTATCATCTCCTCTTTAAAGTTCAGATAATCGTTAGTGCACTCAGCGCTTGCCTCCCAGATAGCTGTGCCCCACTGCCGAGCCCGACCAGTAAGGAGTGATATGACGTAGGCAATCCGAGCTCTCTCTTGAGTATGTGTTGGGTTGGAGAGAGAACACTATATCACACTGGGTGAGAAAGGAGCGGCACTCAGTGGGCTGCCCAGAATAACATGGTGGGTTATTAACCCTAGGTTCCGGAGGCTCGGAAGACCCGGAAGTAGCTGGTGGCACGAGACGAAGACTCTGATACTGTCCTGAGAGGTCGGAGACCTGAGCGGCCAGGGTCTCAACGGCATGCCGAGCAGCTGACAATTCCTGCTCGTGTCTGCCGAGCATCGCTCCCTGGAACTCGAGAGTAGAGTAGAGAGAATCCATAGTCGCTGGGTCCATTCTTGGTCGGATCCTTCTGTTATGCAGGTGAATGAGGACCCAAAAGCGACTTGGCGAAAACAGAGTCTTTAATCCAGTAAAGGAAATATGCAATACTCCTAGACAAATCGGAGCGGTAAATAAAGCATAAAAAACAATTCCACTCGTAATGACGAGAACAGACTGGAGACTCGATCATAAACTGTAGGTTGCCTCGGGAAGGCACTTGACCGTAGCAGACTCAGACACCTGCTCACCACGCAGCATCTGAGGGAAACACGACACGACAGGGTGATACAAAGACACAGCACGGTGAACAATATACAAGGATCCGACAGGGCAGAAACGGAAAACAAGGGGAGAAATAGGGACTCTAATCAGGGGAAAAGATAGGGAACAGGTGTGGGAAGACTAAATGATTGATTAGGGGAATAGGAACAGCTGGGAGCAGGAACGGAACGATAGAGAGAAGAGAGAGAGGGAGGGAGAGAGAAAAAAAGGGAACGAACCTAAAAAGACCAGCAGGGGGAAAACGAACAGAAGGGGAAAGCAAAATGACAAGACAATATAAGACAAAACATGACACATAGAGTTGTTTTAGCAACTGGCAGTGCCAATGACCCCTAGCGTCAGTGCTGATAACTGGTGTTAATTGCTAAGGTATAACATTTTACTCTATTATTGTAGACTTACTCGGTAAGTGTAAAGATCAACACAACCCCGCCCATAAATTCAGTTTCTGCATTCAAATTTCCTCTTGGTGGATCAACAAAATCCAAATTTGTACCACACAAAGGTTAGTTTTAAACAACGATTTCACTGATATTATTTAGCTATTTTCATTTAAATACTTGGTTGTCAGACTACAGTTTAACATAAAAATTCTAACAGTTTTGATTGTGTGTGTGCAGCTATGTTAGAGTTACTTGCATTTCACTTTTTGCATGTCTGTGCTAGATAGCTTGCATGCTAGCTAACTAGCTCACCCCTGTTCCTTAGTCTGTTCCATGTGGTGGTTCCATGGGCACGTGTCTCATTTCAGCACCGAGCTTTTTTAGCCTCATGCTAGTTTGTTCTCCTTTATTTCAGCTGTATATATTGAGGACTAATCTGATTAAGGTGAGTTGATTATTTAGCCATATTATAACTGCATTTTCAACTTGTGGGTGATGCTTATAGATAAATATTGTGGCCATTGCATCGGCAGTTAGCTAGTCTAGCTAACTGCGTTTCCCACTCGCTTTACCACCAGTTCATTTTGGTGGTCTTGTAAGACTGCTCCTAGAACATGACAACATAATATAGTTAATAGCTGGAATTATCAGTGTAATTTACTGGACTAATTAGGCCGTATCTATATTTCGGGACAGTGAATGTGAGTTGAATAGTCTGTTTTCTGTAGTTTGGGACCTGCTTCAAGTAATATCACACAAGTTGTGGTAATGATCCAATATTTGAATAATATACTTTGAAATTAGCATTGCTAAGTAAACGAGTATTGGTGAAAATGTTTGTAGTTGTCCTTATATAATGTGTTATGATTGAAATGCAAATGTAATTATTTTTCATCCATTTTGGCCTTATCTAGTACCATTAACTGCTTTCAGACCTAGTCATGTTGATCAGGGTGAAATTCAATGGTGAACAAAAATATCTAAATATCATTGACCTGACACTGGAAATCCTTTAGATTGGAGGTAAACATTTAATTTGTGATTGGACATAAATATTGTATTGTGTTCATACATTTATGAGTCAGTCTGATTACTCTTATTACGTTGCAATTCTAATTGTAGGTTGTTGATTTAATATTTGTCACAGCTTTCCTGACATTTGAGATCCCACTTACTAGCTTGTCAGAGGAAAATCTGTAATAATGGGTCTAGAACTGAAGTTGATGGGGATGTGTTTGAAGAGGTGGTGAAACAGCCAGATCTTGGTGTTTTCAAGCTCACACTGAACAATACTTTCAATATAACCCTACATTTGACATGCCTGTATTGTCATCTTTGTGTATTTCAGAATCTGCCTTGATGAGTCCTGTCTCTTCCAGTTCTGTGATGGGTGGTTCAGACAATACGTCGGATGATACAATAATTGTCACGTACTTTCAAAATCGAACCCAGAAGCAGACCAGGACAAGGAGAGTAGGAAGAAGGTGAGTATTTATTTACAAGTGAATGTGAATGGGTAGATATATCCAGGTTGCGTAGCGGGCAGCAGTGGTGAGTTGATGGGAGTAAATAGGTGGATCCAATGGGGTAGCGGAATCCTCCGATGACCAGGCGGGAATGGGGTAAATGATCCGGGTGAGTAATGTTCATGGCTAACGATCCGGCAGGGAATGGATGTCAGGTCAGAGCTTTTGAAGGGGAGAGGTGATGATCAGGACAGGTCTGCAGATTACTGATGGGATACAGGTGCGGGTGAACATCGATCTCCCAACAAGCTAATTCTCCCGGCAACCAGACAGGACACAGGAAACACACTCCAGGACAGAAACACAGGCAAACACAGACTCAGGAAGTGGGATTCGTGACAATAATTTTAAGCGAGGATGGAAGCCCGTCACGAAAGCATCAAAGATCTGATGACGAAGCAAAAAAATATAATTTGTAATTAATTCTCCAATTCACTTGCCATCAAATGGATATATCACTGCTGTTTTTTTTTTTTTTTTTACAGCTAATAGAGATTATACTTATTAAAAAGCCTGGTGGAGAGGTTGACATCAAGGAATACTCCAAAACTAAAAGCCTGACTGACTGCACCAGATGAAAGATGATCAACATTCTTGTTTCAGCGATGACAGAGACTCACAGGTAAGTTTAAGGAAAGATTCATAATGAAAAATGTTGAGCATTACTTGCACCCATATCAGATGAATGTAAAAAATGAATTCTGTATCAGTATTTCAGTCACAAAATTGGTTAGGCTACCAATAACCATCCACTGCTATTGGTAGAATACTTATCTTGTATCAAACTAGGGCATGATACTGATAAAAATAATCACTCCTGGTATTTAGCGAAACATAACATTATATTCTTGTCAGGACATCACCACCACGCAGTGTGAGAGAAACGTTTGCACAAGGCATCGTCTCCTTGATCCTATACCTGAAGGATCCCTACACTGCAAATTGATATGTAAGTATACAGTCAGAAGTTTAAATACACTTAGGTTGGAGTCATTAAAACTCATTTTGTAACCACTCCACAAATTACTTGTTAACAAACTATAGTTTTGGCAAGTCGGTTAGGACATCTACTTTGTGCATGACAAGTAATTTTTCCCAATTTTTTTACATACAGATTATTTCACTCTATCACAATACCAGTGGGTCAGAAGTTTACATACACTGAGTTGACTGTGCCTTTAAACAACTTGGAAAATTCCAGAAAATTATGTCATGGCTTCAGAAGTTTCTGATGGGCTAATTGACATCATTTGAGTCAATTGGAGGTGTACTTGTGGATGTATTTCAAGGCTTACCTTCAAACTCAGTGCCTTTTTGCTTGACATCATGGGAAAATCCAAAGAAATCAGCCAATACTTCAGAAAAACAATTGGAGACCTTCACAAGTCTGGTTCATCCCTGGGAGCAATTTCCAAACACCTGAAGGTACCACATCCACCTGGACCAACAATAGTACGCAAGTATAAACACCATGGGACCACGCAGCCGCCATACCGCTCAGGAAGGAGACACGTTCTGTCTCCTAGAGATGAACGTACTTTGGTGCGAAAAGTGCAAATCAATCCCAGAACAACAGCAAAGGACCTTGTGAAGATGCTGGAGGAAACAGATACAAAAGTATCTATATCCATAGTAAAACGAGTCCTATAACAACATAACCTGAAAGGCTGCTCAGTAAGGAAAAGGTCATTGCTACAAAACTGCCATTAAAAAAGTCGGTTTGCAACTGCACATGGGGACAAAGATCGTACTTTTTGTAGAAATGTCCTCTGGTCTGATGAAACAAAAATCTAGCTGTTTGGCCATAATGACCATCATTATGTTTGGAGGGAAAAGGGGAGGCTTGCAAGCCGAAGATCACCATCCCAACCGTGAAGCACGGGGGTGGCAGCATCATGTTGTGGGGGTGCTTTGCTGCAGGAGGGACTGGTGCACTTCACAAAATAGATGGCATCATGAGGGTGGAAGCTGATGTGGATATATTGAAGCAACATCTCAAGACATCAGTCAGGAAGTTAAAGCTTGGTTGCAAATGGGTCTTCCAAATGGACAATGACCCCAAACATACTTCCAAAGTTGTGGCAAAATGGTTTAAGGACAACAAAGTCAAGGTATTAGAGTGGCCATCACAAAGCCCCGACCTCAATCCTATAGAAAATATGTGGGTAGAACTGAAAAAGCATGTGCAAGCAAGGAGGCCTACAAACCTGACTCAGTTACACCAGCTCTGTCAGGAGGAATGGGCCAAAATTCACCCAACTTATTGTGGGAAGCTTGTGGAAGGCTACCTGAAACGTTTGACCCAAGTTAAACAATTTAAAGGCAATGGTATCAAATACTAATTGAATATATTTAACTTCTGACCCACTGGGAATGTGATGAAAGAAATAAAAGCTGAAATAAATCGTATTATTCAGACATTTCACATTGTTAAATTTAAGTGGGTATCATAATTACCTAAAACAGGTCATTTTTACTAGGATTATATATGTCAGGAATTGTTAAAACTGATTTTAAAAGTATTTGCCTAAGGTGTATGTAAACTTCAGACTTCAACTGTACATTATAACTGATAAATGGCATCTGCGTTTAATTAGTCTGGTATGGTATCTGAGAAAATGGTACTTGGTTATTTGTTTTTCATTCAAGATTAGTAAAAATGTTCATTTTCTTTAGAAACATTATTACAACCATAATAGTGGAGAAGGGTACCTCTCGTATAGAATCAAAACCGTTCAGAGGAATTTGGCTTCATCAGAGAAACGGCCCATTGAACTATACTCTGGAGGGCCAACTACTGAGAGAGAGTCCAATCAATCCACTTTGGTTATCCTGAGTGAAGATCAGCGCAGAGAGGCCATTTCTCTTATGAAGAATTATTCTGATAAAGAAACAGTCAAACAGAAGATGCAAATCATTTGAGTACAGGAAGAAGGTGACCCACGACCCGAGTAAATGCTCTACCATCCTAACCGAATATCTACATTTTCTTGAAGTGAAGGGCTGGGTAAGACTCTTTAAAAACAGTTTTAAATTGTTTACACTCTAGATACCAATTCAGGTTGGCCAGTAAATTTAAACAAAAACAACACTTCCATAATAGTAGTTCAATTAATGTGTAGGCTGGTGATTTACTCAAACTCAACTTGTTGAGGACGTGGTACCGAAGTGGGGACCACAATCAGCAGAAATGCTCAAGAGCGCCACCATAGAGGTTGATAAACCTCAAACTTTCATTAAAATTGACATACAATATACTGAATTAAAGCTACACTCGTTGTGAATCTATCCACCAAGTCAGATTTGTAAAATGCTTTTCGGGGAAAGCATGAGAAGCTATTATCTGATACCATGCACCCTCAAAATACTGCACCGTCACCTAAAATGACAGATTTTGCGTTAGCCGTCGCAAACGAAAACGCTGAAATAAAATATAAAACATTCATTACCTTTGATGAGCTTCTTTCTTGGCACTCCTAGATGTCCCATAACACCATTTAGGGTCTTTTTTCGATTAAATCGGTCCATATATAGCCTAGATATCGAGCTAAGAATTACGTTGCGAGTAAAGAAAAAAATTTAAAAATAAAAAAAATTTAAAATTCAAAAAGTCGACGATAAACTTTCACAAAACACTTCGAAATACTTTTGTAATGCAACTTTAGGTATTAGTACATGTTAATAAGCGATAAAATTGATCAGGAGACGATGTTAAATCTGTTTCTTGTCCGTGTAGAAAAACATGTCTGACCAGAGGTCGACCAAAAATCAGGGCGGAGCCATCAGGGAAGATGTTCCCTTGTTTGGGTTAGACCAAGAATCAAATGCGAATCAAATGACATGACTCTAGACACCCTGTGGAAGCTGTAGGCAATGTAAACTCAGCTCTATTTAATTCGGTTCACTTTTAACAATTGCCTGTAGTCGCGGAAGGATATATTTTTCCATTTTCAGTGAACAGATTTCCATGCACTTTTGGATGAAACACCCATTCTGTAAATGCAACAGTCGTGATTTAAACAGTTTTGGAAACGTTTGAGTGTTTTCTATCCACACATACTAATCATATGCATGTACTATATTCCTGGCATGAATAGCAGGGCGCTGAAATGTTGCGTGATTTTTAACAAAAAGCTGCATGAATTCTCAACTTCCATAAGTGGTTTTAAAGTGGAATGTTTTGTGAGAAAGAAATTTACTTGCATGAAACAAATGTTTTGTTTCATGCAAAACATCAACCAAGTAATGCTGATTTTCCTTCTAATTGTAGTTGTAACCATGTTGTACCAATATCTAACAAGAACATATATGTGTGCATCTGCTATTGCACAACTACAGGCTGCAGGTGTAGGTGCAACACCCTAGCAATCCACAAGAGGCAAAACATAATTTACTTAAAAAGCAACTGAAGAGTTTTAAGAATGTCACTATGACCTTAGCCAAGACACGCCAACATGACATGGCATATATAGAACATTCTGGATTGATAACATAACACTTACCTGAACTATAATAGCAAAATAGTCGAATAAACCTTATTTTTGTACCGTTACTTTAGATATTAAAGAACATCTGCCAAAATGGAGTCTCAGATCCGCCAGAACTTTCACCACGATTGCGAAGCTGCTATCAACCGGATGATCAACTTGGAGATGTAAAACCAGGATAGACTAGCTAAAGGTCCAGGAAAGATGTCAAGGCTCAATGACCTGAAAGAAGACTGTAAGTTGAATGTCTCAGTGCACACAAATGTTTTGTCAGTTATATAGGTAAAGCACCACGGTACAGCATATCGTCTTGATTTGGTCATATGTGTTGAAGTAGTCAATTGAAATGCTAATATTTTCCAAATTATGGCTATTCTGAAAAATGCTTTTGAAACCTTGTGTTTTGATGATAATTTGCATGCATTTAAACTTGTTTTAAAGCTATGTCCACCATGCAAGGTATTTCATGTAAATCACATGTACCCCAAACCTTTTGATTTGCTCATGTTATACAGAGCAAGGGATTTTTTGACTACATTGTCTCCTACTGTCGCTTGATACAGTGACAATTCTGTCTCATCTGACCAGAGTACCTTCTTCCATATGTTTGGGGAGTCTCCCACATCTCTTTTGGCGAGCAACCAATATCTAACCACATGTTGCATTGCTATTGCACAACTACCACATCTCTTTTGGCGAACAAGCAATGACTTTTCTGGCCTCTCTTCCGTAAAGCCCAGCTCTGTGGAGTGTATGGCTTAGTAGTCCTACGGACAGATACTCCAATCTTTGCAGCTCCTTCAAGGTTATCTTTGGTCTCTTTGTTGCCTCTCTGATTAATGCCCTCCTTGCCTGGTCCGTGAGTTTTAGTGGACGGCCCTCTTGGCAGGTTTGTTGTGGTGCCATATTCTTTCCATTTTATAATCATGGATTTAAAGGTGCTCCGTGGGATGTTCAAAGTATTGGATATTTTTTTATAACCAAACCCTGATCTGTACTTCTTCACAACGTTGTCCCTGGCCTGTTTGGAGAGTTCCTTTTTCTTCATAGTGCTGCTTGCTTTGCGGTGCCCCTTGCTTAGTGGTGTTGCAGACTCTGGGACCTTTCAGAACAGGTGTGTGTATATATACTGAGATCATGTGACACTTAGACTGCACACAGGTCAACTGTATTTAACCACTCTGGGATATGTGGGACGGTAGCATCCCACCTCACCAACAGCCAGTGAAATTGCAGGGTGCCAAATTCGAAACAACAGAAATCCCATAATGAAAATTCCTCAAACATACAAGTATTTTACACCATTTTAAAGATAAACATGTTGTAAATCCAGCCACAGTGTCCAATTTCAAAAAGGCTTTACAACGAAAGCACACCAAACGATTATGTTAGGTCAGTACCTAGTCACAGAAAAACACAGCCATTTTTCCAGCCTAAGAGAGGAGTCCAAAAAGCAGAAATAGAGAGTAAATTAATCACTAACCTTTGATGATCTTCATCAGATGACACTCATAGGACTTCATGTTACATGTATGTGTTGTTCGATAAAGTACATATTTATATCCAAAAATCTCAGTTTACATTGGCATGTTATATTCAGTAGTTCCAAAACATCCGGTGATTTTGCAGAGAGCCACATCAATTTACAGAAATACTCATAATAAACATTGCTAAAAGATACAAGTGTTATGCATGGAATTTTAGATACACTTCTCCTTAATACAACTGCTGTGTCAGATTTTTTAAAACCTTTACAGAATAAGCAAACCATACAAAAATCTGAGTACGGCGCTCAGACACAAAAACAAGCCATGCAGATACCCGCCATGTTGTGGAGTCAACAGTAATCAGAAATAGCATTATAAATGTTAACTTACCTTTGATGATCTTCATCAGAATGCACTCCCAGGAATCCCAGTTCCACATTAAATGTTTGTTTTGTTCGATAAAGTCCATAATTTATGTTCAAATACCTCCTTTTTGTTTGCGCGTTTGGTACACAATCATGAGGCGCGGGCAAGTCCAGGCGAAAGTTCAAATGAAAAGTCATATTACAGTTTGTAGAAACATTAACAAATGAAGTATAGAAACAATCTTTAGGATGTTTTTATCATTAATGTTTCAACTGGAGAATTCCTTTGTCTGTAGAACTGCAATCGAACGCAGCTAACTCTCACATGAGAGCGCGTGATCAGCTCATGCCACTTTGGCAGACCCCTGACTCAATCAGCTCTCATTCCCCCTACTTCACAGTAGAAGCCTAAAATGAGGTTCTAAAGACGGGTGACATCTAGTGGAAGCCTTGGGAAGTGCAATATGACCCCATTGTTATGCAGGTGAGTGAGGACCCAAAAGCGATTTAACAGAAACAGAGTCTTTTAATGTCCAAACAGGGAAAACATAAATCCTCAATCTTTACAGGAGATGTCCAAACAGGGAAAACATAAATCCTCTATCTTTACAGGAGAGTCCCCCTTCTAGTTGTAGAGGAGAATTGCAGGGCTAGCGGCAACAGACTGCAGGTCCCTTCGGGTAGGCGCGGGCCGTAGAGGACAGAGACACCTGCTCACACGCAGCATCTGATGAAGAGGCAGATTACGACAGGACGGAACAAGGGCAAAGCAAACAAGAATCCGACAAGGACAGAAGCAGAAACAGAGAGAGAAATAGAGACTTAATCAGAGGGCAAAAGAGGAGACAGGTGTGAGAGAGTAAACGCGGTCGTTAGGAGAATGAGGAACAGCTGGGAGCAGGAACGGAACGATAGAGAGAGAGAGATAGAGAGAGAGAAAGTAACCTAATACGACCAGCAGGGGGAAAGGAAGAGAAGAGAAAGCACAGGGACAAGACATGACAATACATGACACCCATAGACACTGTGTATTCGATAGGCAATGACTTGAAACACTACAAACCCCATATTTCCCACTTCCTGTCTGGATTTCTTCTCAGCTTTTTGGCTGCCATATGAGTTCTGTTATACTCACAGACATAATTCAAACAGTTTTATAAACTTCAGGGTGTTTTCTATCTGAATAATATGCATATATTAGCAACTGGGCCTGAGTAGCAGGTAGTTAACTAATTATGTGACTTCTGAAGGTAATTGGTTGCACCAGATCTTATTTTGGGGCTTCATAGCACCCACCACTTTTCAGTTTAACATTTTTATTTATTTTTTCAAACAAGTCATTTTTTTCATTTCACTTCAACAATTTGGACTATTTTGTGTATGTCCATTACATGAAATCCAAATAAAAATAAATTTAAATGACAGGTTGAAATGCAACAAAAAAATGCTAAGGGGGTGAATACTTTTGCAAGGCACTGTAGTAGTAAATCTTGCTACTAGTATAAATGTTTCTGACTCATATCGATGCCACAGTCCTTTTTCAAAGGGTTTAGTTGATTTTTAGGGGCAGTTAAAGACTACACAGAGGTGACCTACAAATAACCTCACTGCTCCAGCAACCACCAATCAACATGCAGGAAATCAACATTCCAATCTATCAACTCATCATCAAGCATAAGCTTTCCATCGATTCAAAAGTAACAGAGAAGAAAATGTTGTCATGCCAGGACATACAATTTCAGCATTCCATGTTTAGGAACTAATGAATGTGGTGTTTCTTATTGTTTATGGGGTAAATCAGGTCAACAGGATGGAGTAACCTCACATGCTGCAATCAACCACAAATGTTTTTTAGAGAAACCCAATCACAACCAACTCAGCGGGCAGTTTTCAAACTGGCAGCCACTTGTTTTTCTCTCTTCCTTTGAAAGAAGCTCAGGCTGCATGTGAGAATAAACCCCTGGGGTGAGGATGTAAACCCTTCAACCTATACATAGGCACACACACAACACGAAAACACCACACACATGCACACACTAGCCATAGTAAACTACTGAGGTGAGCCGCATTAAGCTGCTGCTCCTCCAACCTGACTACCAGGTGTGTGTGTGTGTGTGTGTGTGTGTGTGTGTGTGTGTGTGTGTGTGTGTGTGTGTGTGTGTGTGTGTGTGTGTGTGTGTGTGTGTGTGTGTGTGTGTGTGTGTGTGTGTGTGTGTGTGTGTGTGTGTGTGTGTGTGTGTGTGTGTGTGTGTGTGTGTGTGTGATTAAAGGCTATGATGAGTTCTTGGAGATAATGGTGCCTTATATTTTAGCCTGTCTCTGTTTGTTTGTGTGTGTGTGTGTGTGTGTGTGTGTGTGTGTGTGTGTGTGTGTGTGTGTGTGTGTGTGTGTGTGTGTGTGTGTGTGTGTGTGTGTGTGTGTGTGTGTGTGTGTGTGTGTGTGTGTGTGTGTGTGTGTGTGTGTGTGTGTGTGTGTGTGTGTGTGTGTGTGTGTGATTAAAGGCTATGATGAGTTCTTGGAGATAATGGTGCCTTATATTTTAGCCTGTCTCTGTTTGTTTTTGCATTTGTGTGTGTGTGTGTGTGTGTGTGTGTGTGTGTGTGTGTGTGTGTGTGTGTGTGTGTGTGTGTGTGTGTGTGTGTGTGTGTGTGTGTGTGTGTGTGTGTGTGTGTGTGTGTGTGTGTGTGTGTGTGTGTGTGTGTGTGTGTGTGTGTGTGAAATGCCGTTTCAGGCAGCGGTGGCTAACTAACCATAACGTAGTTGTAACTGCAGTTAGGCCTAATGCCAATTAACGACAAGACAGGCATATATCCATGTCTAATGCTAAGTTAGATGTTTGTCTGATACCAATTTGTAACTGGTAAATATAAGGTCTCTTACAGCAACTACGGTGAGTTCTTGTTCCATGGGGTCAAAGATCATGTTCTATGCTGCTGTTAAAATGGCAATACTCACACAGAAAGACTCGCTGTTGGCTGGGCTCCCTGCCTGTGCCATTAAACCCCTACAACTCATCCAGAACGCCGCAGCCCGTCTGGTGTTCAACCTTCCCAAGTTCTCTCACGTCACCCCGCTCCTCCGCTCTCTCCACTGGCTTCCAGTTGAAGCTCGCATCCGCTACAAGACCATGATGCTTGCCTACGGAGCTGTGAGGGGAACGGCACCTCAGTACCTCCAGGCTCTGATCAGGCCCTACACCCAAACAAGGGCACTGCGTTCATCCACCTCTGGCCTGCTCGCCTCCCTACCACTGAGGAAGTACAGTTCCCGCTCAGCCCAGTCAAAACTGTTCGCTGCTCTGGCCCCCCAATGGTGGAACAAACTCCTTCACGACGCCAGGACAGCGGAGTCAATCACCACCTTCCGGAGACACCTGAAACCCCACCTCTTTAAGGAATACCTAGGATAGGATAAGTAATCCCTCTCACCCCCCCTTTTAAGATTTAGATGCACTATTGTAAAGTGACTGTTCCACTGGATGTCATAAGGTGAATGCACCAATTTGTAAGTCGCTCTGGATAAGAGCGTCTGCTAAATGACTTAAATGTAAAATGTAAATGTAAAGAGAAGAGAAGCGCCTTGATGAAACTCTTGCCGGGGAGAGCCAGACAAATTAAGGGAACATGGGAGAGAGAGAGAGACTATGAAAAGAAAGGAAGGAATAAAAGAAAACACAGTCGCTCACAGGTGGAGGGAGCCCACTGGTCACCAATGTCAATTCAACGTCTATTCCACGTTGGTGACACGCCATTTCGTTAAAATGACATGGAAACAACATTGATTCAACCAATGTGGGCCCAGTGGGAGAGAACAAAAGCGTGATGTGGAAAAGTCCACTGGGACTTGCTATTGATGGGAGGGAGGAGGTGGGGTTCTGGGTTTGTTTGTGTGTGTGTGTGCGTGCGTGCGTGTGCGTAGCTGTCATGCCTGCTGTCCCTCTATGCAGGTCTGTAGAGAGTGAGGGAGGTAAGGGATGAGGGAACCTTGTTGACACACAAAAGACAGTGATTATTGTCACCTGGGGCAAGACCGTATGCCAAAACACACATGTGACATAGAGTAGATAAGAGGTAAGACTCAGAACATACATACATACAGTCCAGTCCCTATGAGTGTGTGTTTGTGTGAGTGTGAAAGCAGAGGAAAATGTTAGGGAACAACTGGGCCTCAAGAGACAGTGATCCTCCTCTGATTAGATTTCTTTCTCATTACATTCTCCCCTCAATCTTAACCCAATCTCCAAATAAAACGCCAAGCCGTGGCATAACTGCAGCGACAGAATTACGCCATGGCTTGACGTTTTAATTACTCCATCTGCTGCCGTATCTTAGCTGTCAGTTAAACTCCTGAAAAAGTTTAACAAAAACGTAAGTTTATGCATTAATTCTGAATGGTTAAGGTTGGGGTTTAGTTTAGGGATAGGGTTGAACTTAAGTTAATTCATTCATTCCAAGTGGTTAACTTAAGTGATAAGATTAGGGAAAGACACAACCCTCAGAGCCGGAGTCTGCGGCTTAAACACCCATCCCCATCCACAACACCCTAGCAATCCACAAGCCTACTAGAAGGAGCTCACGTTGGCCCTAGTAGACGCTATAGATTCCACATTTCACCAGGTCCAAGTGTCATCTGGTACCTGCAGAATCGACTCCTCCTGGTGTGTTCCATAAGAGAAGCTTTTTTCTCTCTCTCTCTCTCTCTCTCTCTCTCTCTCTCTCTCTCTCTCTCTCTCTCTCTCTCTCTCTCTCTCTCTCTCTCTCTCTCTCTCTCTCTCTCTCTCTCTCTCTCTCTCTCTCTCTCTCTCTCTCTCTCTCTCTCTCTCTCTCTCTCTCTCTCTCTCTCTCTCTCTCTCTCTCTCTCTCTCTCTCTCTCTCTCTCTCTCTCTCTCATTTTTAGGAAGAGTCTATATTGACCCGTAGTCAGGCAGCAGAGCCTCAGATCTAATGTACAACTGTGCCCCTCAACTAGTGGGAAGGGGAGAGAGTCAAGGAGGAAGAGGAAGGGGAAGACAATGAGGAAGAGAACAAGGAGGAAGAGAGGGAGGTGGTGGTAGGGTAGGTATAGGAGGATGATACTGGAGGAATAGGGATGGGGTTGTGAGGGTGCATTTAGATGGGGGTGAGGAGAGAGGGAATAGAGAAGGGTGAGGGGTGTGGAGAAAAGGATGACAGTGAAGGTCACTGAAGCTCTGCAGGAGGTTGGGAAGTTTGAATGAAGTTTCTAAAGCTGTTTGAATGATGTGAGTATAACAGAACTCATTTGGCAGGCAAAAACCTGAGAAGAAATCCAAACAAATGGGAAATCTGAGGTTGGTCGATTTTCAACCCAGCCCTTATTGAATACACAGTGGGATATGGATTTCCTAGGGCTTCCACTAGATGTCAACCATCTTTAGAAACTTGAATGAGGCTTCTATTGTGTTGTGGAGCCGGATGGGAGCTATTTGAGTCAGTGGTCTGGCAGAGAGCCAGGTCCTGGTCAAGCGCATTTCACATGATAGCGACCTGCGTTCCATTGATTCTCTACAGACATAGGAATTCTCCGGTTGGAACGTTATTGAAGATTTATGATAACAAAGATTGATTCTATTCTTAGTTTGACACGTTTTTTCGACCTTGTCTGAGCGCCATCTCAGATTAGTGCATGGTTAGCTTTTTCCTTAAAGTTTTTTAAAAATCTGACACAGTGGTTGCATTAAGGAGAATGTCCAATTCGTTAAAGAAAAAAATGTCATCCAGTTCTAGGTGAGTAATCACTTTTCTGATATCCAGAAGCTCTTTTCGGTCATAAGAGACGGTGGCAAAATAAGTTACAAACAACGCAAAAGAAACACACGAAATAGCACAATTGGTTAGGAGCCTGTAAAACGGCAGCCATCTCCTATGGTGCCATTAATCTGTTTTTTCCCCCTCTCAATCAATATTAAGAAACCCTCGTCGTGTTGAACATACTATACGTTTCCCATGAGTTTTAACCTCTTGAGACTCTAGGGGCAGTATTTCATTTTTGGATGAAAAAACGTTCCCGTTTTAAACAAGATATTTTGTCACGAAAAGATGCTCGACTATGCATATAATTGCCAGCTTTGGAAAGAAAACACTCTGACGTTTCCAAAACTGCAAAGATATTTTCTGTGAGTGCCACAGAACTGATGCTACAGGCGAAATCAAGATGAAACCTCAAACAGGAAGTGAGCCAGATTTTTGAGGCGCTGTGTTCCAATGTCTCCTTATATGGCTGTGAATGCGCCAGGAACGAGCCTACACTTTCTGTCGTTTCCCCAAGGTGTCTGCAGCATTGTGACGTATTTGTAGGCATATCATTGGAAGATTGACCATAAGAGACTACATTTACCAGGTGTCCGCCTGGTGTCCCCCGTCAAAATTATTGCGTAATCTCCAGCTGCATGCGCGTTTCCATTTGATTCAGAAGAGAAAGTCAACTGCCACGAATGATTTATCATCTATAGATATGTGAAAAACACCTTGAGGATTGATTCTAAATGTTTGCCATGTTTCTGTCGATATTATGGAGTTAATTTGGAAAAAAGTTCGCGTTTTAATGACTGAATTTTTGGTTTTTTTTCTTAGCCAAACGTGATGAACAAAACGGAGCAATTTCTCCTACACAAATAATATTTTTGGAAAAACTGAACATTTGCTATCTAACTGAGAGTCTCCTCACTGAAAACATCTGAAGTTCTTCAAAGGTAAATTATTTTATTTGAATGCTTTTCTTGTTTTTGTGAAAATGTTGCCTGCTGAATTCTAGGCTTAATGCTATGCTAGCTATCAATACTCTTACACAAATGCTTGTTTAGCTATGGTTCAAAAGTATATTTTGAAAATCTGAGATGACAGTGTTGTTAACAAAAGGCTAAGCTTGAGAGCCAATATATTTATTTCATTTCATTTGCGATTTTCATGAATAGTTAACGTTGCGTTATGGTAATGAGCTTGAGGCTATAAGTAGGATCCCGGATACGGGATTGCTCGTCGCAAGACATACGTACATCCAATTAACCCTCAGAGGAATGTGTTTTTAGAATGTGACTCTACATATGCATTGCTTGCTGTTTGGGGTTTAGGCTGGGTTTCTGTATAGCACTTTGTGACATCGGCTGATGTAAATGTGGCTTTATAAATACATTTGATTGATTGATTGATTGACTCTCTACTTCAAACTATGTCTTTATTCCTGGAAGTATTAAAGTCCTAGTGATGTCCAAAAAGTGATTTTCCTGTGTTTCATAGATATCTATTTCCACACTATGAGGTTGGAATAATACTGTGAAATTTTGAATATTATGATAATGTAATTTTAGTGTAAGAGCTGTTTCAAAAGACCGCCCGAAATTTCAGCCTGTTGTGGTGGGATGGATTTTTGGCCTGCCTTGTAACATCACCAGGTTGTAATTTAGATGGTGGTGAGGATGAGGATGATGATGCATATGATGATAGTTATAATTATGTGACAGCCGGTGATGAATAATAATAGGATACTGCTGATGATGAATCGGGGAAAGTGGAGGAGACAGAAGAGAAGGAGGAGAAGATGATGACGTTGTTGGTTTTGACACATTGCAGACTAATGTATCCTAACCTCCCCTCTTTCCATGAATATCTAATCAAATGTCAGTGTTCTGGTTAGAATCACCAGAGGTGTGTGCACCTATACACGTTCTATGTTTTGCGTGGGGCGGGGATGCTGGGTATAGGGTGAGGGGGAAGGGGGGTATTCTGTTGAAAAGTCCCTCTATCAGACATCCAAACACCCCCCAAAAAACACCAAACATCACCAGAGTTCACGTTCTAGGGGATTGTCTAAGGCAGGGATGCCGGGACATGGCGTTGGGGAGGATAGGGTGGGGTGGTCATTCTGTGGAAAATCCCCTCTATCAGACACCCCTACAGACAGACTCAACTAATCCTCATGACCATCAAAGAGAGTTCAAAGAGGCGGGAGAGGGGAGGAGGGACAGAAGTAGAGAAGGAATGGGAAAAGAAAAGACAGAAAAAAGAGAGCAAGAGGGCGATAGGAGGGGCGAGGAAGAAAGACCAGGAGAGAGACAGAGTTCAAAGAGGTGAAGAAGAGGGATTGGGAACAAAAGAGATAAACGCAGTAGTAGCAGTGAGGAAGAGGGGGAGATGTGGTAGGAGGAGAGAGAGAAAGAGCAGGAGAGACAGTCATGAGAGTTGAAGAGTAAAATTCACTGAATAAAAGACTAATAATAAAAGACTAGTGATCTGTCACTTTGCACACCTCCACCCCACAGCTCTGCCTTTGGTGGGTAGATCTCCCAAATCAGTTGCTACAGCTCATGCCAAACTAGATTCAGAGTGTTCAAAGTACTCCATATCCTTTCTAGTACGCTGCTCTGCTTTTGTTTCAACTGTATAGCGTTCTGTGACTAAATCCTTTGTCTTACAGTATATCTGCGACTCTCTTGCTGTTTTCCTTCTCCTCTCTGTCCCTCTTTCTCGAGCCTACAGTAGAATGGCGTCCCTCTGTAAAGTTGTTTAGTCTGCGCGGTTCCAGCACCCAGAACAGACCTACCTTATCAGCCTCCCTTGTCTGGTTGCCCATGACTACACATCCCACCTGGAGGAGGGCCAACACCCCATTAGCAGATCAAAGCAGGTTAGAGTTAAAGTGAATGAGGCACTCTTTCTCTCTCTGTTTCTCTCCTTCTCTCTTCCCACTCCCCGCTCTCTGTTTCTCTCCTTCTCTGACTTTCTATTTCTCACAGACACTCTTTCTCTCTCTGTATGCCCCCCCCAACTTGCTCTCTCTTCCCCCTGGTGTGTTTGCCCTGGAATTACAGACATCAAAGTATGAGCACAGAACAGAGAGGAAGAGGTGGGCAGAGTCTGTGTAGACTAGAGGTAGGCTTTGTTCAGCATGTGTTGAGGGAGAGATGTTTAATCAACGTTGATTCAACCAGGTTGTGCCCAGTGGGATGTGTAAAAGCAGTTTAGGTCATTTCTGTACAAGTAGTGTTTTGAGACAGAGTTTGTGTATCCTCACTAGGCTGTTACAAGGTAGAGATTAGCAGAGTGTCAGTAGGGGTTGACAGACATAGCCACATGCGATCGGTTGAGGTGGGGCAGCAGGGGGTAAGTAAGGGCTCCCCCTTCTAGAGATATAAAACTGATTCAGATGTCTTCCCCTCTCGTTTCTTTCTGACCGCTGAGGCTAATTAATCCTCTCTGTCAGCAGCTCCCTCAGCAAACCACTCAGGGGCCAAAGTCATGTGTTTTCACTCTCCGTAAACCAGCCATGAACCCCCGTTCCCCCGCCAACGCCCCCACGTCAACCCCGCGCCAGTCTCTCACGCTAGCCTCATATTCAGCAACAATTGGTTTCTTTGGCTACAAAACATTGCACTCTGGTATTAACACAAGCTTTAAATATAACAAGTAAATAATGGGGTAATGACAAAAACATCCAGAATAACATATGAGGGAATTGGGCTTAAGGTAAACAGTGTTGTAATGTTAACTGGCCGTGTCTCTTTGGTGCACTGCTGTGATTTTAGGTACAGTAGCTAAACCGTGCGGTGGTTCTTGACACCCTCTGCCTTCCTTGTCCTCGCCTGGCTTTGGGTCAGTGGATGGAAAGTGGAAGCTGTTAGACTGAAAGCCAAGTCACCGACACTAAACATTATTATACTGCAATCAGGCCCAATAATAATAGTATTCGTGGTAATATGGTCTAAATGGAACGTGTGGTAACAACAGCTGCTTCACTGGTATGGCAATAGTACACTCTTAGAAAAAAGATTCTACATGGAACCCAAAACAGTTCTGCTTGGAGACAAAATGGTTCTACCTGAAACCAACAATGGTCCTCCAAAGGGTTATCCTATGGGGACAGCTGAAGAAATGTTTTGGAACCTTTTGTTTTTAAGAGTGTAGTATTGCAACAGTAGAGGCACTCAGGTACAGTATTAGCAAAATACCAAGTGCAGTGGCAGTTGTATTACAGTCAGCAACAGTTGTAGTAGTATCAATAGTGGTCTTTGGTAGAAATACAGATACTACCCACTAAGCAAAAGCTGGTTGAATCAACATAGCTTCCACATCAATTAATACATTTGATTTATATGTGATTACGTTGAATCAACACAGTAAACTGTATGGATTTGCCAAAAGTCATCAACTTTTTACCTAAATCCAATGTCATGGTGACAGTTTTTGGTGATTTCAACCAATGTAATTCAAAACTAGATGTTGAAATGCCATCTGTGCCCAGTGGGCAATTTGACTAGGTCCAGCACAGATCTAGATACAGCTCTCTCTCTCTCTCTCTCTCTCTCTCTCTCTCTCTCTCTCTCTCTCTCTCTCTCTCAAAATAATGTGGTAATAAATGTGTCATTACCACATAAATCCTGTGCACACAGTGTATTTACTTGTCCCCTGTGCATGTGGCCCCTGTCAGACATCCTGTCCCAGCCTGTCAGACAGTTCTCCGCAGCTATCTGCCACTTGCCCTGGCTGTAAACTGCACTGGGGATGTGAGCAAATGTCATCAGCCCTACATATTAATTTCCTACATTCTTTTTGTCTGAGTATTTAGAGAGCTTGGGACTATAAGGTTCAATTTGTAAGATAATTGGCTTCAATGTTTCAATGGTTTGAATAGTGCCATACATTTTTATATTGTATTCTTTTTAACTTAACAATGTGATTTGGTAATTTAGAATGCTATATAGGTAGAGAACATTGAACCAAGGCTATGACCAAGGCTATGTCAATAACGACATTTAGACTAAAATGCAGATAGAAATGTATATTCCCAAGCTGTCGATATGTCTCTCTGATTTCACCAGATGCCTGAAACCTCTTGACTTCAGCACTCCTGAAAGTGGAGGTCAGTATTGGGGTGGGCCAGTTATGATGTCATATTTAATGGATGCAGTCGCCCACCTCACACATTAAGAGGTTTGCGCCGGTGTTCTCTGGGGTTGTAAATAGTGGGCGGCTTGTGACCTCTTGCCCTTTGTCTCTTTACTCTCCAAACATTGACGCTTCCAGATCACTCCATGAGTTTAGACAAATCATTTTGTGTTCTCTCTTTGTTCAATCCTCAAAGCCAATTGGAAAATGTCTCTCTCTGGAATTGTTTAATAAGGCTTTGATGTTGTTTGATGGCAAACACAATCATGGTATCATGTTGCAAGCAAGAGACCTGGGAATTAGGGATACTGAGAGACAGTGAGGGAAAGACACATAGGACAATGGAGAGAGCAAGGCAAGAGAATGAAGAAAGGACTGTCTATTGTGCCTATACCTATGGGAGAATTGGACAATGCACTAAAAGAACATGTAGCCTGTGAGAAAATCGGTGGTTGGGCCAAAACATTAAAATGGAGAAGTGGCCAAGAATTGAACCATAGATTTTCAGTGCACCAATAGTGAGCCAAATTAATGTCTGTATAAAGTATAAGAGAGCTATTAGTTCAATCAGGGAAAGCATTGACGATTTCAAAAAAGTGAAATAAGGAAATGATCTACTATGCTAATTTGTGAACTATGGTACCCTTCCAGTATCCTGCTTGAAGTTGCTTATGAAGTGACATTGAGTTACTGAGCTGATTTACCTTGCAACATCAATCTGGATTAGGCAACTCTAAGTCATAGATATGACACAGAGACGGCTAGGAACTACGTGTGTGTGTGTGTGTGTGTGTGTGTGTGTGTGTGTGTGTGTGTGTGTGTGTGTGTGTGTGTGTGTGTGTGTGTGTGTGTGTGTGTGTGTGTGTGTGTGTGTGTGTGTGTGTGTGTGTGTGTGTGTGTGTGTGTGTGTGTGTGTGTGTGTGTGTGTGTGTGTGTGTGTGTGTGTGTCAGGGGAGTAGATGGGAGTTCTTATTTAATCTCCCCTGCATGTTTTGGCCTGGCTGACGATCTGGGGGGTTGGACTTGTGAAACGCACACAGTCGCCAGTCTTTTAGGTGCCAGAGAAGGCAGTTCTAAGAAACACCCTGACTCCATGGCCTACATGAGTTGATACAGATAACGTTTCATAAACAGCAGAAGGGTTTTATCCCATTTAGTCCCGGTGAACCTAAACAAACACACACAAGCACCCGCAGACCCTCAGACTAACACACATAGTGAGTCAGGATCTCACAGTTGATGTCTTTCTCTCCCCTCTTCCTCTTTCTGATGCATTCTACATCTAAATGTCATTCTGAATATGAACTTCCTATTCTCTCAATGAGTAATGCCACAACTCATAACAGATGTTTGGTCAACATGATTCAGTACAAGAGAGGTGTGGTCACCAAGAGGTGTGGTCACTATGATTGTTTGACCTCTCCAACGGTCAAAGAGGAAGACTCTGACTAACAACCTGACTTGATAGGTCAAAGTCTATTGTGTAGCAATTTGATGCAAACATCGACTTCAAAATCTAGCTCCCAAATGTATCTTGCAAAATCTTTGGCGGTTGCACAGGAAACACCGGCAGCAGCCTTATGCAAACAGCTCCTCTTTAAAATAATATCTGTAACAATAGGGGTATGAAACCACAGACAGGTGAGAGGTAGGTGCAGACAGGTAGGAGGTAAAAGCAGACAGGTCAGAGGTAGGATCAAACCGGTCAGAGGTAGGATCAGACAGGTCAGAGGTAGGAGCAGACAGGTGAGAGGTAGGAGCAGACAGGTGAGAGGTAGGAGCAGACAGGTGAGAGGTAGGAGCAGACAGGTGAGAGGTAGGAGCAGACAGGTGAGAGGTAGGAGCAGACAGGTGAGAGGTAGGAGCAGACAGGTGAGAGGTAGGAGCAGACAGGTGAGTGGTAGGAGCAGACAGGTGAGAGGTAGGAGCAGACAGGTGAGAGGTAGGAGCAGACAGGTGAGAGGTAGGAGCAGACAGGTGAGAGGTAGGAGCAGACAGGTGAGAGGTAGGAGCAGACAGGAGAGAGGTAGGAGCAGACAGGTGAGAGGTAGGAGCAGACAGGTGAGAGGTAGGAGCAGACATGTGAGAGGTAGGAGCAGACAGGTGAGAGGTAGGAGCAGACAGGTGAGAGGTAGGAGCAGACAGGTGAGAGGTAGGAGCAGACAGGTGAGAGGTAGGAGCAGACAGGTGAGAGGTAGGAGCAGACAGGTGAGAGGTAGGAGCAGACAGGTGAGAGGTAGGAGCAGACAGGTGAGAGGTAGGAGCAGACAGGTGAGAGGTAGGAGCAGACAGGTGAGAGGTAGGGGCAGGCAGGTGAGAGGTAGGGGCACACAGGTAAGGGTTAGAAGCAGACAGGAATGAGGTAGAAGCAGACAGGTAGGAGGTAGAAGTAGGAGGTAGGAGCAGACAGGTGAGAGGTAGAAGCAGACAGGTGAGAGGTAGGAGCAGACAGGTGAGAGGTAGGAGCAGACAGGTGAGAGGTAGGGGCACACAGGTAAGGGTTAGAAGCAGACAGGAATGAGGTAGAAGCAGACAGGTAGGAGGTAGAAGTAGGAGGTAGGAGCACACAGGTAAGGGGTAGGAGCAGACAGGTGAGGGGTAGGAGCAGACAGGAGGTAGGAGCACACAGGTAAGGGGTAGGAGCAGACAGGATGGATGTAGTAGCAGACAGGTAGGGGCAGACAGGTAGGAGAAAGAAGCTAACAGGAAGGAGGTAGGAGCAGACAGGTATGAGGTAGGAGCAGACAGGTAGGAGAAATAAGCAAACAGGAAAAAGGTAGGAGCAACCAGGTAAAAACATCACATACATCCAATACTAGTAGATTAAACAGTGAGCTCCCCCCTTAAAATTTGAAGATGGTGCACCAGTAGACCCGATGCAATATTAGATAGAAATTAAAAACTTGGACCTTTTAAAACAACTTTAGACTGAGTTGTGGTCTGAAAACAGTGTATGTCTGTAAGGTGCTGTAGGTCTGCAAGGTGAAGAAAAGTCTTGTCTCATCGCTACAACTCCCGTACGGACTCGGGAGAGGCAAAGGTCGAGAGCCATGCGTCCTCCGAAACACAACCCAACCAAGCCGCACTGCTTCTTGACACAATGCACATCCAACCCGGAAGCCAGTTGCACCAATGTGTTGGAGGAAACACCATACACCTGGCGACCTGGTCAGCGTGCACTGTGCCCGGCCCGGGAGGCCGCGACCGGGACAGAGCCTGGACTCAAACCCAGAATCTCTGGTGGCACAGCACCACCCGGGACGCCCATATCTGGGGAGTAACGGAGTCATATCTGATTTAAACACCAGTGCTGTATGTCTGCAAGGGGAGTAACAGAGTCATATCTGATTTAAACACCGGTGCTGTATGTCTGCAAGGGGAGTAACGGAGTCATATCTGATTTAAACACCGGTGCTGTATGTCTGCAAGGGGAGTAACAGAGTCATATCTGATTTAAACACCGGTGCTGTATGTCTGCAAGGGGAGTAACAGAGTCATATCTGATTTAAACACCAGTGCTGTATGTCTGCAAGGGGAGTAACAGAGTCATATCTGATTTAAACACCAGTGCTGTATGTCTGCAAGGGGAGTAACAGAGTCATATCTGATTTAAACACCGGTGCTGTATGTCTGCACGGGGAGTAACAGAGTCATATCTGATTTAAACACCGGTGCTGTATGTCTGCAAGGGGAGTAACGGAGTCATATCTGATTTAAACACCAGTGCTGTATGTCTGCACAGGGAGTAACAGAGTCATATCTGATTTAAACACCGGTGCTGTATGTCTGCAAGGGGAGTAACAGAGTCATATCTGATTTAAACACCGGTGCTGTATGTCTGCAAGGGGAGTAACAGAGTCATATCTGATTTAAACACCAGTGCTGTATGTCTGCAAGGGGAGTAACAGAGTCATATCTGATTTAAACACCAGTGCTGTATGTCTGCAAGGGGAGTAACAGAGTCATATCTGATTTAAACACCGGTGCTGTATGTCTGCAAGGGGAGTAACGGAGTCATATCTGATTTAAACACCAGTGCTGTATGTCTGCAAGGGGAGTAACAGAGTCATATCTGATTTAAACACCGGTGCTGTATGTCTGCAAGGGGAGTAACGGAGTCATATCTGATTTAAACACCGGTGCTGTATGTCTGCAAGGGGAGTAACGGAGTCATATCTGATTTAAACACCGGTGCTGTATGTCTGCAAGGGGAGTAACAGAGTCATATCTGATTTAAACACCAGTGCTGTATGTCTGCAAGGGGAGTAACAGAGTCATATCTGATTTAAACACCGGTGCTGTATGTCTGCAAGGGGAGTAACGGAGTCATATCTGATTTAAACACCAGTGCTGTATGTCTGCAAGGGGAGTAACAGGGTCATATCTGATTTAAACACCAGTGCTGTATGTCTGCAAGGGGAGTAACAGAGTTATATCTGATTTAAACACCAGTGCTGTATGTCTGCAAGGGGAGTAACAGAGTCATATCTGATTTAAACTCTAGCGTTGCCTTAGACTGCTGCGCCACTCGGGAGCCCATTGTTCATGGTTTAATATCTGAATCAGGGTTTTTCAACTCCAGTCCTCAATAGGGCTGCAGTGTCTGCTGGTTTGATTCATACATTGATGTCACAGATTGGCCAGTGAGATTTCTGACTTTTCTTTTTTCGTTTGCAAACATTTTCTCTCATTTGTGCCTATAGTGGCCTCTAATTAAAATACCTGGATTCTAGCCAGCAGACACAGTGGCCCTATGGGACAATACATCCATTCTCCCATATTACCCTGCTGCTTTCTTAGACCATTAGTGTAAAACTAGATGGCTACGCGTGAAACACTGAAACACATCACAGCCTTACACGATCAACAAATGAGCAACCTCAGCCTGCCTCCAACTGAGGGGGAGTAGGAGGGAGAAAGAATGAGCGGGAGCAAGAGGAGGAGAAGAATGTGAGATGGAGCAAGGAAGTTCAGTCGTCTTGCTTGCTTTACTATGTGGGTTAATGAATTACCAGCTGACATAGATTGCAAAGAGAGAGAGACAGAAGGAGAGAGATAAAGAGAAGAGAGAGACAGAGAGAAAGAGAGTGAAGGGGAGTTTCGCACCTCCCAGCTGTACTCCTTAACCTCTGACATGTGTGAGTGAGCGTGAGCTTGTGTGACAGAGAATGAGTGAGTGAGTGTGTCAGTATAAATGTATTTACCACGACACTGTATGTACTGTATGTGTGCATAAATGCCTGAGTCACACACTAGGCCTACATGTCTGAACATGAACATGAAGGAATCTTCCTAACCATTGTGTGTATAGCCTACATATATTCACATGCTAAACTGTGTGTGTACAGAGGTGTAATGCTCACAGGAGGCACAGGTGCATGTGCCCCCTCAGATATACAGTTGAGGTCGGAAGTTTACATACAACTTAGCAAAATACATTTAACAACATTTTCACAATTCCTGACATTTAATCCTAGTAAACATTCCTCAGCGGTATGACGGCTGCGTGTCCCATGGTGTTTATACTATATGGAGTCCTTAAAACTCGTTTTTCAACCACTCCACAAATTTCTTGTTAACTTCTTATGGCTGGGGGCAGTATTGAGTACCTTGGATGAATAAGTTGCCCAAAGTAAACCGCCTGCTCCTCAGTCTCAGTTGCTAATATATGCATATTATTATTGTATTGGATAGAAAACACTCTAAAGTTTCCAAAACTGTCAAAATATTGTCTGTGAGTATAACAAAACTGATATTGCAGGCGAAACCCTGAGGAAAATCAAACCAGGAAGTGGCTTCTATTTTGAAAACTCCATGTTCCATAGCCTGCTTTTGCTCCATTTAAAGGGATATCAGCCAGATTCCTTTTCCTATCACTTCCTCAAGGTGTCAACAGTCTTTAGACATAGTTTCAGGCTTTTATTTTGAAACATGAGCGAGAAAGATAACATTGCATCATTGTATGGCCGGGTGCCAGCAGCGTTTTATATGCGCCATTGCCTTTCCCTCTCCTACTGAAAAAGACAGTTGTGGTTGATATATTATCAATTATATATTTTAAAAACAACCTGAGGATTGATTATAAAAAACGTTTGACATGTTTCTGTGGACATTACGGATACTATTTGGAATTTGTCTGCGTTGTCGTGACCTCTCTTTCCTGTGTATTTCTGAACATAACGCGCCAAACAAACGGAGGTATTTTGGACATAAAAATAATCTTTATGGAACAAAAGGAACATGTATTGTGTAACTGGGAGTCTCGTGAGTGAAACCATCCGAAGATCATCAAAGGTAAACAATTCATTTGATTGCTTTTCTGATTTTCGTGACCTAGCTACTTGATGCTAGGTGTTCATAATGTTTTGTTCAGTGATCGATAAATTTACACAAACGCTTGGATTGCTTTCGCTGTAAAGCATATTTTCAAAATCTGACACGACAGGTGGATTAACAAAAGGCTAAGCTGTGTTTTGCTATATTGCACTTGTGATTTCATGAATATAAATATTTGTAGTAATATTATTTGAATGTGACGCTATGCAGCGGTTGTTGATGAAAATTATCCTGTTAACGTGATTGCAGCCATAAAAAGTTATTAACAAACTATAGTTTTGGCAAATCGGTTAGAACATCTACTTTGTGTATGACACAAGTCATTTTTCCAATAATTGTTTACAGACAGATTATTTCACTTATAATTTGCTGTATCACAATTCCAGGGGGTCAGAAGTTTACAATTACAAATTCCAGAAAATGATGTCATGGCTTTGGAAGCTTCTAATAGGCCAATTGACATAATTTGAGTCAATTGGAGGTGTACCTGTGGATGAATTTCAAGGCCCACCTTCAAACTCAGTGCCTCTTTGCTTGACATCATGGGAAAATCAAAGGAAATCAGTCAAGACCCCAGAAAAACTGGTTCATCCTTGGGAGCAATTTTCAAACGCCTGAAAGTACCACGATCATCTGTACAAACAATAGTACGCAAGTATAAACACCATGGGACCATGCAGCCGTCATACCGCTCATACGCGTTCTGTCTCCTAGAGATGAGCGTTCTTTGGTGCAAAAAGTACAAATCAATCCCAGAACAACAGCAAAGGACCTTGTGAAGATGCTGGAGGAAACAGGTACAAAATTATCTATATCCATAGTAAAACGAGTCCTATATCGACATAACCTGGAAGGACGCTCAGTAAGGAAGTAGCCACTGCTCCAAAACCGCCATAAAAAAGCCAGACTAGATTGCAACTGCAAATGGGGACAAAGATCGTCCTTTTTGGAGAAATGTCCTCTGGTCTGATGAAACAAAAATAGAACTTTTTGGCCATATTGACTATCGTTATGTTTGGAGGAAAAAGGGGGAGGCTTGCAAGCTGAAGAACACCATCCCAACTGTGAAGCAAGGGGATGGCAGCATCATGTTGTGGGGGGGTTTGCTGCAGGAGGGACTGGTGCACTTCACAAAATAGATGGCATCATGAGGAAAGACAATTATGTGGATATATTGAAGCAACATCTCAAGACATCAGTCAGAAAGTTAAAGCTTGGTCGCAAATGGGTCTTCCAAATGGACAATGACCTCAAGCATACTTACAAAGTTGTGGAAATATGGCTTATGGACAACAAAGTCAAGGTATTGGAGTGGCCATCACAGAGCCTTGACCTCAATCCAATAGAAAATTTGTGGGCATAACTGAAAAAGTGTGTGTGAGCAAGGAGGCCTACAAACCTGACTCAGTTACAACAGCTCTGTCAGGAGGAATGGGCCAAAATTCACCCAACTTACTGTGGGAAGCTTGTGGAAGGCTACCTGAAACGTTTGACCCAAGTTAAACAATTTAAAGGCAATGCTACCAAATACTAATTGAGTGCATGTAAACTTCTGACCTACTGGCAATGTGATGAAAGAAATAAAAGCTGAAATAAATCATTCTCTCTACTATTATTCTGACATTTCACATTCTTAAAATAAAGTGGTGATCCTAACTGACCTAGAACAGGGAATATTTAATTTGATGAAATGTCAAGAATTGTGAAAAACTGAGTTTAAATGTATTTGACTATAGTGTCTGTAAACATCCAACTTCTGGGGTGGCAGGGTAGCCTAGTGGTTAGAGTGTTGGACTAGTAACCGGAAGGTTGCAAGTTCAAACCCCTGAGCTGACAAGGTACAAACGTGTCTTTCTTCCCCTGAACAGGCAGTTAACCTACTGTTCCTAGGCTGTCATTGAAAATAAGAATTTGTTCTTAACTGACTTGCCTGGTTAAATAAAGGTAAAAAAAAATATATATATATACAGTATATACACACAGTTCATTTGGACACTATTCAGACCCCTTGACTATTCCACATTTTGTTACATTATAGCCTTATTCTAAAATGGATTAAATACAATAAATACAAACCAAAAACAGGTTTTAGAATGTTTTGCAAATGTATTAAAAATAAGTATTCAGATCCTTTGCTATGAGACTCAAAATTGAGCTCAGGTGCATCTTGTTTCCATGGATCATCCTTGAGATGTTTCTACAACTTGATTGGAGTCCACCTGTGGTAAATTCAAAAGATTTGACATGATTTGGAAAGGCAAACACCTGTCTATATAAGGTCCCACATTTGACCGTGCATGTCGGAGCAAAAACCAAACCAAGAGATTGAATGAATTGTCCGTAGAGCTCCGAGACAGCATTGAAGGTCCCCAAGAACACAGTGGCCTCCATCTTTCTTAAAGGGAAGAAGTTTGAAAACGTTTGAGATTCTTCCTAGAGCTGGCCGCCCGGCCAAACTGAGCTATCAGGGGAGAAGGGCCTTGGTCAGGGAGGTGGATCCAGGTGAAAGCTTTGCTCGCTTATTGATGGGCAGGATTCAAGGGAGGTGTGTTTGTACATTAATTTGATCAAGCTATGCTGTCTGTTGATTCCTTGCAATTGTATTTGTGCCATTCAGAGGGTGAATGGGCAATAAAAAATATTTAAGTACCTTTAAACGGGGGATGGTAGTAGGTGCCAGGCACACCGGGTTGTGTCAAGAACTACAACACTGCTGGGTTTTTCATGCTCAACCATTTCCCGTGTGAATCAAGAATGGTTAACCACGCAAAGGACATCCAGCCGACTTAATCCAACTGTGGGAAGCATTGGAGTCAGGCAAGTTAAAGTTGCTAGCTTATCTAACTATCTTAGCTGGCATCCCTGCTGGCAAGGCTGGAATACTTTAGAAAACCAAGAAATAACTAAATGTACTGAATAAGACTCACATTCCTTTACATTTTGTTACCAGATTTTAGCAGAAATGCCGAGAAGCATATTTAGTTTCTTTAAAAAAAGAACAACCACCAGTCATGAGGATACAGACACCTCAAGAGGTGTTCGAAATGCAGGAAAACTAGCACATTTTTTACGTTGAATTAAGCATAATAATTATTGCTAGATTGAAGAAAAACAAGCTCTTTCAGGTGTTAAAAAAATACATTCTACAACTTCCGGACCACCCCCAGCTATCCTCACGTACTTTCTGCCTCCTCAAATCTTTGGGGTGCATGACGTGTGTGCGTGTGTGTGCGTGTGCGTGTGTGACTAACTGACAGACTGACAGACTGACTGACTGACTGAGTGTGTGTGAGTGAATGTGTATGCACCTGGAGTGTTGGAAGAATGTTTCTATCCGATACTTTTTCCTGTGTGGGTCACTGCATAGGCCATAGTCATCACTATAGGGGAAAACACATGAAACAAACACCAGAATCATTCTACTTAGACAGAGGGCTCTGGCACTGGTCATGTGATTTCATCAATCACAGTAATAGTTTTCTTTGGGTCCACTGTGACAGACAAATAAAAACAAACTCTGTGTACACACACACACACACTATAACCAGAATTGGGCCAACACATTCTTGATTAGCTTACTTACTGTATATCCGAATCTACACAACGATTACTCCCCTCCACATGCACACACAGGGTTCCCTGACTTCTTCCACTTCTTTTGCACACACGCACACACACACGCACACACACAGAGACACACACACAATGTGACCTTTAAACATGGATATCTGTGTTTACAGTCGCTTCAACACAGCTGTTTTTTATTAAGGTTTCTCTTCCATTTAGTGCAGGAGATACAAACAAATCAAGAGCGCTCTGCTACCGACATTAGTTCCAAATTGGTGTGTGTGTGTGTGTGTGTGTGTCACAGATTTCTAGGAATGGTGGGTGTAGAGTCAGGCGCAGAGAGCAATACTTCCAAATGAATGCGTTTATTGCGCTTGGTCCAGCCAACAATCAGGCAATGACCATAAATCAAGTATGTCTCCAAAACCCATGAAAAGAACATACAACACAATACGCAGGCAAAAAACAACTGACAGTAAGGATAAGCCGGCACAAAAGCAGGCGGGCACTAGAAGTTTAAATAGACGATTGATGAACCAAAATAAGCAACAGGTGAAAACAATCAAGACAAAACCAACAGAAAAGAAAAAGGGATCGGTGGCAGCTAGTAGACTGGTGACAATGACCACCGAGCGCCACCCGAACAGGGAGTGAGGCCACCTTCTGTGTGTGTGTGTGTGTGTGTGTGTGTGTGTGTGTGTGTGTGTGTGTGTGTGTGTGTGTGTGTGTGTGTGTGTGTGTGTGTGTGTGTGTGTGTGTGTGTGTGTGTGTGTGTGTGTGTGTGTGTGTGTGTGTAGGTTATTAAAGACTATGATGAGTTCTTGGAGATAATGGTGCCTTATATTTTAGCCTGTCTCTGTTTGTTTTTGCATTTGTGTGTGTGTGTGTGTGTGTGTGTGTGTGTGTGTGTGTGTGTGTGTGTGTGTGTGTGTGTGTGTGTGTGTGTGTGTGTGTGTGTGTGTGTGTGTGTGTGTGTGTGTGTGTGTGTGTGTGTGTGTGTGTGTGTGCGCGCACATGTACGTGCGTGTGTATGTGTGTGACAGTACCAACATGTGTAGGTGTTTTGGCCTAACCTATGAGTTCACGCTAAACCTCTTACCCCATTTTTCCTCTTTCTATCCTCATGAGAGAAGAAGAAAGAGAAGAGGATGAAGAAGAACAACAAAGGTAGCTTAAGTGCTTTTTGTCTTCATCTGTGTGGGATCAAAGCTGGCTCCTGCTATAGTAGCTGTCTCTTCTGGAAGATGGATTAGTAAGAAACACCGTTTCAACTCTCCCTACCACACTGCCCTACACTCACACTGTCACGTCCTGACCTTAGTTCCTTTTTTATGTCTCTGTTTTAGTTTGGTCAGGGCGTGAGCTGGGGTGGGCATTCAATGTTTTGGTTCTAGGTTTTGTATTTCTGCTTTTGGCCTGGTATGGTTCCCAATCAGAGGCAGCTGTAAATCGTTGTCTCTGATTGAGAACCATACTTAGGTAGCCTGTGTTCCCACTATGATTTGTGGGTAGTTGTTTTCTGTTTAGTGTATGTCACCTTACATAACTGTTTAGTTTCTTCCATTCGCTTTGTTATTTTGTTTTGTGTCTAATAAATTAACATGGACTCTTACCACGCTGCATATTGGTCCGATCCTTCCTACTCCTCCTCAGACGACGAAGAGATTCGTTACACACACCGCTTACCACTGGGGAGGTTAGGGGCTGCCCAGGCCCAAGCTTATTTTAGCTATTTTCTACATTGTATAATAATAGTGAAGGCATCAAAACTATGAAATAACACACATGGAATCATGTAGTAAACAAAAAAGTGTTACATTTCTGCCCTGCTAGAGCTGCCCTGGTCAACTGTAAGTGCTGTTATTGCGAAGTGGAATAATCAAGGAGCAACAACGGCTCAGCCGCAAAGTGGTAGGCCACACAAGCTCACAGAACAGGACCGGAAAGTGCTGAAGAACGCAGAGCGTAAAAATCATCTGTCCTGGGTTGCAACACTCACTATCAAGTTTCAAACTGCCTCTGGAAGCACGGTCAGCACAAGAACTGTTCGTCGGGAGCTTAATGAAATGGGTTTTCATGTCCGAGCAGCCGCACACAAGCCTAAGCTCACCATGCAGTGGAAACACGTTCTTTGGAGTGATGAATCACACTTCCTCATCTGGCAGTCCGATGGACGTAGTGCCAACTGTAAAGTTTGCTGTTTTTTTATGATTCGGGCTAATGTAGGTAGTTCCAGTGAAAATGAAATATTAATGCTACAGCATACAATGACAATCTAGACAATTCTGTACTTCCAACTTTGTGGCAACCTTTTGGGGAGGCCCTTTCTTGTTTCAGCATGACAATTCCCCTGTGCACAAGGCAAGGTCCATACAGAAATGGTTAGTCTAGATCAGTGTAGAAGAACTTGACAGTGCTGCACAGAGCCGTGACCTCAACCCCATCGAACACCTTTGGGATGAATTGGAACGGCGACTGTGAGCCAGGCCTAATCGCCCAACATCCATGCCCGATCTCACTAATTCTCTTGTGGCTGAATGGAAGCAAGCCCCCACAGCAATGTTCCTACATACATTCACAGTAGAGTGGAGGCTGTTACAGCAGGAAAGGGGGGACCAACTCCATATTAATGCCCATGATTTCGGAATGAGATGTTCGACTAGCAGGTGTCCACATACTTATTGGTCATGTAGGGAAGCTGGAATACATTCCCATACTGTACATACACACATACAAAGATGCCTTCACTGGCAGATATATGCACGTACGGTATCACTAGCACATTTACTTGCCAATGCAAATACATAACAGGACAGTGACACATACACACGCACACACACACTCATACATGCACACAAATGAACACAAACATACTGTACGTGCACAGGAATACACATACACACCATTCCTCAGTGTGTGATGGGTAAACTTATGTTGACTGGTCAGTGTCGGGGTAGGCCCTGTCCAGCCAAGCTCAGCCTCAGCCTGTCAGACTGATAACCCAGCAGAAACCAGATGAATCACCAGAAGGGTCAATGAATCCACGCTGCTCTCCTACTTTGTGTTTGTTTGTGTGTGGGCGTGGGGATATACTGTAGATACACACAGGTACAGGTTGTAAAACATCCAGATAGAGTTGGATACATACACGCTGCAGGTGAATGTAAATACTGTGCTGTGAATACAGACACACAGCCCCACAGTCGGGATATAAGCAACTCCAGTCTCCCGACCTAAACACTATCCAGTCAGGAGCATAAACCAGGCACGCCCAATCACCAGTAAGCACTTTGGCCGAAGCCAGCGTCTTAAAACTGGGATTTAGGTTATTTTCCCACCTGGTTCGTTTGGAAGGAGATTATGTCAACTCTTGGTTTGTTCAGTCCCCATTGTGAAATGTTTTTTTTAGAACTCAAGTCCACACCAGAGGAATTGTTTCCATAATCATTTGAACAAGGTTTTCTTGTTGTGTCTGCTTCAAATTGATCGTATTTTCGTATATTAGATTGGCGTCTCTACTTTTATTAATGTCGTCTGTAACACTTCTTTGGAGAATTGGTTTCCCCCCATGCAAAATACATATACAGTACAGTAGCATGCTTACATTTTAGGTAGACACAATATAAATCAACTGTTCCCTCTGTGTGCCCTCAAATAACTTGGAATTAATACATAATGAAAGCAATGATCACTTATTCAAACTGTGAAAAATGTACCTGAAGCCCACAACAATGCATAGCTGTGTCTTGAGGCATGTTCATTGTATGTACAGAAATACATAGCTGTGTCTTGAGGCGTGTTCATTGTATGTACAGAAATACATAGCTGTGTCTTGAGGCGTGTTCATTGTATGTACAGAAATACATAGCTGTGTCTTGAGGCGTGTTCATTGTATGTACAGAAATACATAGCTGTGTCTTGAGGCATGTTCATTGTATGTACAGAAATACATAGCTGTGTCTTGAGGCATGTTCATTGTATGTACAGAAATACATAGCTGTGTCTTGAGGCGTGTTCATTGTATGTACAGAAATACATAGCTGTGTCTTGAGGCATGTTCATTGTATGTACAGAAATACATAGCTGTGTCTTGAGGCATGTTCATTGTATGTACAGAAATACATAGCTGTGTCTTGAGGCATGTTCATTGTATGTACAGAAATACATAGCTGTGTCTTGAGGCATGTTCATTGTATGTACAGAAATACATAGCTGTGTCTTGAGGCGTGTTCATTGTATGTACAGAAATACATAGTATTTGTTTTGCAACTGATGGGGAATGTTGTGAAAGAGATGTCATGTTTTGACCATTTCTTCTACAAACAAACTCTGGTTTGATTGAAATGTAGCGGTAGGAAAACAAAACAAAAAAAACAATTCCAATGAATAAATCCTTACAAAATCCTAACAAACTCTGATGTGCACTGCAGCCAATGAACCATGTGCAAAAACAACCTTAAACATGCCAGTCTGTTCACTCACAAATGTACATACTCACTCTTACACAGACAGACAGACAGACAGACAGACAGACAGACAGACAGACAGACAGACAGACAGACAGACAGACAGACAGACAGACAGACAGACAGACAGACAGACAGACAGACAGACAGACAGACAGACAGACAGACAGACAGACAGACAGACAGACAGACAGACAGACAGACAGACAGACAGACAGACAGACAGACAGACAGACAGACAGACAGACAGACAGACAGACAGACAGAGACACACACACACACATATTCTTTGCATGTCTGTAGCTCTCTTAGGTCAAGACAAGTTGACATGCGGAGGGGGCAATGTGTTCAGAACTGCCTTGGTTTGTTTTCTTTCTTTAAACAAATAACATCTGACTGTCATCACTTCATTTCTCATCCTGGACAGGCGTCCTCTAAGAGTCGAGTGTCTGTTTTTGGCCTCAAATGAGACCCCATCACTTCCACAGTTTTTATTACACTGAAAAAATATATAAACGCAACATGCAACAATTTCAAAGATTTTCATATGGAAATCAGTTAATTTAAATGAATGTATTAGGCCCTAATCTATAGATTTCACATGACTGGGAATACAGATATGAAGCTGTTGGTCGCAGAAACCTTTAAAAAAAAGGTAGGGAAGTTAATTCGAACAGTAGTCAGTATCGGGTGTGACCATCATTTGTCTCATTCAGCGAGACACATCTCAACCGCATAAAGTTGATCAGGCTTTTGTTTGTGGCCTGTGCAATGTTGTCCCACTCCTATTAAATGGCTGTGCAATGTTGTCCCACTCCTATTAAATGGCTGTGCAATGTTGTCCCACTCCTATTAAATGGCTGTGCAATGTTGTCCCACTCCTATTAAATGGCTGTGCAATGTTGTCCCACTCCTATTAAATGGCTGTGCGAAGTTGCTGGATATTGGTGCGAACTTGAACATGCTGTCGTACACATCGATCCAGAGCAATCCCAAACATGGAAGAACTGAGACATATTCAACTTCCAGGAATTGTGTACATATCCTTGTGACATGGGGCTATGCATTATCATGCTGAAACATGAGGTGATGGAGACAGATGAATGGCACACCAATGGGCCTCAGAATGTCATCACGGTATCTCTGTGAATTAACATTTCCATCAATAAAATGTAATTGTATTCGTTGTCCGTAGCTTATGCCTTCCCATACCATAACCCCACTGCCACCATACGGTACTCTGTTCACAACGTTGATATCAGTAAACTGCTCACCCACACAACACCATACACACTGTCTGTCATCTGCCCTGTACAGTTAAAACTAGGATTAATCCGTGAATAGCACATTTCTCCAGCATGCCAGTGGCCATCGAAGGTGAGCATTTGCCCACGGTTACGATGCCAAACTGCAGTCAGGTCAAGACCCTGGTGCGGACGACAAACACAAGCTTCCCTGAGACGATTTCTGACAGTTTGCACAGAAAATATTTGGTTGTGCAAACCCAGAGTTTCGTCAGCTGGCTTGTCTCAGACGATCCCGCAGGTGAAGAAGCCGGATATGGAGGTCCTGGGATGGCGTGGTTACATGTGGCCTGCGGTTGTGCGGCCAGTTGGACGTACTATCAGATTCTCTAAAACGACATTGGAGGCAGCTTATGGGAGAAAAATTTACATTTACATACATTTAAGTCATTTAGCAGACGCTCTTATCCAGAGCGACTTACAAATTGGTGCATTCACCTTATGACATCCAGTGGAACAGCCACTTTACAATAGTGCATCTAAATATTTTAAGGGGGGGAGTGGGGGGTGAGAAGGATTACTTTATCCTATCCTAGGTATTCCTTAAAGAGGTGGGGTTTCAGGTGTCTCCGGAAGGTGGTGATTGACTCCGCTGTCCTGGCGTCGTGAGGGAGTTTGTTCCACCATTGGGGAGCCAGAGCAGCGAACAGTTTTGACTGGGCTGAGCGGGAACTGTACTTCCTCAGTGGTAGGGAGGCGAGCAGGCCAGAGGTGGATGAACGCAGTGCCCTTATTTGGGTGTAGGGCCTGATCAGAGCCTGGAGGTACTGAGGTGCCGTTCCCCTCACAGCTCCGTAGGCAAGCACCATGGTCTTGTAGCGGATGCGAGCTTCAACTGGAAGCCAGTGGAGAGAGCGGAGGAGCGGGGTGACGTGAGAGAACTTGGGAAGGTTGAACACCACACGGGCTGCGGCGTTCTGGATGAGTTGTAGGGGTTTAATGGCACAGGCAGGGAGCCCAGCCAACAGCGAGTTGCAGTAATCCAGACGGGAGATGACAAGTGCCTGGATTAGGACCTGCGCCACTTCCTGTGTGAGGCAGGGTCGTACTCTGCGGATGTTGTAGAGCATGAACCTACAGGAACGGGCCACCGCTCTGGTAGACATTCGTGCAGTTGCATGCCGACTGTACGCTCCCTCAAAACTTCTGTGGTATTGTGTTGTGTGACAAAACTGCACATTTTAGAGTGGCCGTTTATTGTCCCCAGCACAAGGTGAACCTGTGTAATGATCATGCCGATTAATCAGCTTCTTGATATGCCACACCTGTCAGTTGGATGAATTATCTTGGCAAAGGAGAAATGCTCACTAACAGGGATGTAAACAAATTTGTGCACACAATTTGAGAGAAATAAGCTTTTTGTGCGTATCAAACATTTCTGGGATCTTTTTTTCAGCTCATGAAACATGGGACCAACACTTTACATGTTGCGTTTATATTTTTGTTCAGTATATTGTATTATTATTATTAATTATATTATTATTATTTCAGGTGTGCAGGTTTCTGAGGATGTATTGAATACTCTTTCAGGTCGACCGTTTCCTGTTATCCAGGATTTAATTGAGGTTTAGGGTTTAGTGAGTGTTTTGTTCCAAATACAATGCTTTTAGTTATGGAAATATTTAGGGCTATCTTATTCCTTGCCACCCACTCTGAAACTAACTGCAGCTCTTTGTTGAGTGTTGCAGTCATTTCAGTCGCTGTAGTAGCTGACATGTATAGTGTTGAGTCATCCGCGTACGTAGAAACTCAAAACTCAAAACTTCAGCTTTGCTCAAAGCCAGTTGCAAGTCATTAGAAGAATTGAAAAAAGCAAGGGGCCTAAACAGCTACACTGGGGAATTCCTGATTCCAACTGGATTATATTTGATAGGCTTCCATTAAAGAACACCTTCTGTGTTCTGTTAGACAAGTAACTCTTTATCCACATTATATATTTTTTTCACCTAAATTTAACCAGGTAGGCCAGTTGAGAACAAGTTCTCATTTACAACTGCGACCTGGCCAAGATAAAGCAAAGCAATGCGACAAAAACAACACAGAGTTACACATGGAATAAACAAACATACAGTCAATAACACAATGGAAAAATATGTGTACAGTGTGTGCAAATGAAGTAAGGAGGTAAGGCAGGAGGTGTAAAGCCATAACACATACTTTTTTTCCAGCAGCAGACTACGATCAATAATGTCAAAAGCTGCACTGAAATCTAACAAGCCAGCCCCCACAATCATTTTATCATCGATTTCTCTCAGCCAATCATCAGTCATTTGTGTAAGTGCTGTGTTTATTCGGTCTCCTTCCCTATAAGCATGCTGAAATTCTGTAATCAATTTGTTTACTGTAAAATAGCATTGTATCTTGTCAAACACATTTTTTTCCAGATTGGTAGGCTATTTGAGCCAGTAAATGGCGCTTTACTATTCTTGGGTAGCAGAATGACTTTAGCTTCCCTCCAGGCCTGAGGGTACACACTCTCTAGTAGGCTAAAATTGAAGATGTGGCAAATAGGAGTGGCAATATCGTCTGCTATTATCCTCAGTAATTTTCCATTATGATTGTCAGACCCCTGTTTTTGTCCTTGTTTTTGAAGGGAAAAACATATTATTTTGTCCATTAAAATAACATCAAATTGATCAGAAATACGGTGTAGACATTGTTAATGTTGTAAATGACTGTTGTAGCTGGAAACGGCAGATTTTTTATGGAATATCTACATGGGCGTACAGAGGCCCAATATCAGCAGCCATCACTCCTGTGTTCCAATGGCACGTTGTGTTAGCTAATCCAAGTTTAGAATTTTAAAAGGCTAATTGATCATTAGAAAACCCTTTTGCAATTATGTTAGCACAGCTGAAAATGGTTGTGCTGATTAAAGAAGCAATACAACTAGCCTTCTTTAGACTAGTTGAGAATCTGGAGCATCAGCATTTGTGGGTTCGATTACAGGCTCAAAATGGCCAGAAACAAAAGGACTTCTTCGGAAACTCGTCAGTCTATTCTTGTTCTGAGAAACTGACAACTGGCAGCTTCATTAAATAGTTGTAACGGCGTTCGTCTGTTGAAAGAGGAGCGGACCAAAATGCGGCGTGGTGGTTACTCATGTTCTTTAATGAAAAATGAATGATACATGAAAATAACTTAATATACAAAACAACATACGAAACGTGAAAACCTATACAGCCTATCTTGTGACAACAAACACAGAGACAGGAACAATCACCCACAAACACACAGTGAAACCCAGGCTACCTAAATATGGTTCCCAATCAGAGACAACGAGAATCACCTGACTCTGATTGAGAACCGCCTCAGGCAGCCATAGCCTATGCTAGACACCCCTACTCAGCCGTAATCCCAATGCCTACTAAAACCCCAATACGAAAACACAACAAAAATAAACCCATGTCACACCCTGGCCTGACCAAATAAATAACGAAAACACAAAATACTAAGACCAAGGCGTGACAATAGTACCCGCAAAACACCAGTCTCAACGTCAACAGTGAAGAGGCGACTCCAGGATGCTGACCTTCTAGGCAGAGTTGCAAAGAAAAAGCCATATCTCAGACTGGCCAATAAAAAGAAAAGAGTAAGATTTGCAAAAGATCACAGACACTGGACACAGGAACGCTGCCTAGAAGAAAAGCGTCCCGGAGTCGCCTCTTCACTGTTGACATTGAGACTTGTGTTTTGTGGGTGCTATTTAATGACGCTGCCAGTTGAGGACTTGTGAGGCGTCTGTTTCTCAAACTAGACACTCTAATGTACTTGCCCTCTTGCTCAGTTGTGCACCGTGGCCTAGCACAACGTGCCATTGGAACACAGGAGTGATGGTTGCTGATAATGGGCCTCTGTACGCCTATGTAGATATTCCATAAGAAATCAGCCATTTCCAGCTACACTAGTCATTTACAACATTATCAATGTCTACACTGTATTTCTGATCAATTTGATGTTATTTTAATGGACAGAAGAATGTGCTTTAATTTAAAAGACAAGGACATTTCAAAGTGACCCCAAACTTTTGAACTGCAATGTATATATTTGATGAAACATTTTATTTGGCTTCACTGCTTTTAGCCCATACAAACGCATTGAATAACACATTGACTACTTGGAACAGCAGATATTCCCCCCCCCCCACAAAATCTAAAGGATGTTTGTTCTGAAGTGTCTGTCCTATATCTGAGAGATATAAGAAAGATCAGAAAACATTTGTTGTTTTTGTATGTCTTTAATCCCTTATTTTTGGCACTCAACAGTCTCCATAAATACGTCCATTCATTTTTTTCAACTGTTACCGGGAGAACTTCAGACGAGTCTTGTGAGGCGTGTGGGCGTCCTAGAGTGTCACTTTCTCACAGAGGAGTCATATTACTGTGTACCCCAAACTGTTCTGATGGTATAGACAGAAGTTTGCAGATCGGCTGTACCGACTTCCAATGTGGCAGTGCAACATAGCCGGATGCGGAGGATTGAGATGCATCCAATGTTAAAGAACAGATATCTGTAGCTTAAACTGACAGACTTGTATGGTGATTTGTGTGTTATGCTAATTCGATTTCCTCTGGGGCGCGAACATCGATCTCAAGGGGTCTGTATATATCTGAGGGAGGCACGTGCCGTTGTTCCCCCTATGGGCATGACACCTCTGTCTTACGTCATCCTCACTCTGAATCTGCCTCTTTCTACTTAAGTACCTCATCAGACCAGTGGTGGGAAAAGTGTCCAATTGTCATACTTGAGTAGAAGTAAAGATACCTTAAAAGAAAATACTCAAGTAAAAGTGAAAGTCACCCAGTAAAATACTACTTGTGTAAAAGTCTAAATGTGTTTGGTTTTAAATGTACTTAAGGTAAGTTAATGTAATCGCAAAAATGCACTTAAGTATCAAAAGTAAAAGTAAACGTATAAATCATTTCAAATTCCTTATATTAAGCAAACCTGATGACACAATTGTCTAGATTTTTTTATTAACAGATAGCCAGGGGCATACTTCAAAACTTAGACATAATTTACAAACGAAGCATTTGTGTTTCGTGAATAGGTAGGGATGAACGGGGATGTTCTCTTGATAAGTGCGTGAATTAGACCATTTTCCTGTCCTGCTAAGCATTCAAAATGTTACTAGTACTTTTAGGTATCAGGGAAAATGTAAGGAGTAAAAAGTACATTATTTTGTTTAGGAATGTAGTGGAGTAAAAGTAAAAGTTGTCAAAAATCTAAACAGTAAAGTAAAGTACAGATACCCCCCAAAAACGACTTAAGTAGTGCTTTAAAGTATGCCTCCCTACTTGCACTGCAGAACAGCTAGCTTTTCAGAGGTGCGACGGGGTTTCAGGAGAGCGGTCACGTGTGTATGCGGGGCAGATGTTTAATTCTCGGAATGAGCCGAATCAGGAGGAAGCGGTACTCACTAAGCAAGCAGTGTGACGTCCTTTACACCTGCAAATCATGAGGGTTCTGTCTCAGCCTTGGGATTGTGTCCCAATCCCTCTCTCAGTCTCACCTTCACTCTACTTGGAAGACAGCTATTTCAAAACCCCTCACCTGACAGGTACGGTAATGTAACAGTTCACTTAGCTGCTGTCAGTTGTTGTCTCCAAAGAGGATTAACTGCAGAAATGAGTTAACAAATTGACCCGCCGCCAGCCATGAATGCTCCATGCAGGCGACAATTGAATCCTTGTTTAAGGTTTAATGGATGATATACATCCTGTAGGTCCTCTGTGGAATTAATGCTGACACTGTGTGAAGAGAACTTTTTGCAGGTCAATGGATTTACCACATTTCACATTGGATGTGGAGTGAGTTGTCTTCGCCACCACTTTATAAAACATATTTACTTTTTCTACACCTCTAAATGTCTGGTACATTGAACAGCCTCTTAACCCTTTCCAGATGTGTGGGTCAGTAGGAGAGTGGAGAGAATAGAGGGGGTGAGAGGAGAGGAGAGAGATGAAGCCAGGGTGAGGAGGGAGATGGAAAGAGCAGTGGGAGAAGGAGAGAACATGGGGTGAGAAAGGAGGGGAAGGAGGTTGTCACTCCCTGCAGGGGTGAGGTAAAGGATGGCCGGAGGTGAGAGAGACGGGGGTCTCCACTATCTGGGTGGTGGTTGGACCATAGGGACTGGGAGCTGTATTAGGAAGAGCATATAACAGGAAATAACATACAGAATGTAGGTCGAGACCCCTGGAGCGCTGGAAAATTGTCTAGACAGTACTTACACTCCAATATATCGGGTAAAACATTTGTTTTTGGAATTCTCCTCTCACCCACCAAATGAAGAAAACCAATGTTTCTAGTCACATCCCAATGAATTTGCGACAAACCACAAACTGCGAAACACTGTGAGTAAATTACTGAGATTTAAAAAAAAATATGTTCTAGATATTGAATCAGAGGGGTCTCGTGCTGAGCTGTAATTCCTCATACCTCTGTTTTCCCACAACACAAACACACAAGCCTGCACCCCCCCCCCAAAAAAAACATGATAGAACAGACAGATCTATTTTCAAAACAAACACAACAACAACAATGCCTAAATGTCAGCCTTTTCTCAGTCTATTTAGAACAGACTTTTTCATTCATCAGCCTTGTCCCTGTCTGGTTTGTTGTTGTTGATACTAGGATCTCTGACTCAGTGTGGGTGGTTTATGTGTCTATTGTGTCTGGGTTTCCTGAGAAGTGTTGACGAACAGATGGAGTAGGCAGCATCGATTCACCACCAAAGGGAGCCGCAATAGTCGGCACTCTCAAACTCAATACCTCCACCGGCTCAGGGTCATCCATCAACTCCTTTTGCTGCCCTGCGATATCTGAGAGGAATGAATGAATTGTCAAGTTTGTCTGTGTTTCTCAAGATTCCAGTTTGTTTTGGCAAAAAACTATTGACAGTGACGTACTGTACATGAAGAGGATTCTTCAAAGGCTCTGACAAGACATAGAGACGAGAGGGCAGAGCCTTTGAAGAATCCTCTTCATGTACAGTACGTCACTGTCAATAGTTTTTTGCCAAAACAAACTGGAATCTTGAGAAACACAGACAAACTTGACAATCATCCCAAACACCCTCAAAAACACAGGCTCTCACTGTGCACACACCGGTTGAATCAACGTTGTTTCCACATCATTTCAATGAAATTACCCCAAACCAATGTGGAATAGACGTTGAATTGACGTATGTTGCCAGTGGGTTGTTACAAGACCAGATAGAGACATGAAAAAGTTTCTCTTGAATGGTGTGAGACAGCAAGGACAGTTATGTGACTTCCTTTTCTCCCTGCTTTTTGGCTTTAGCAGCCATAGACGAAACCTTTGTGTTACTCAGGATTACAAAGAGAAACAATATGGAAAAGTGAGGACACAATCAGCAACATTTATTGGGAATTTTTAAATGTGTCCTTCAAGTGCGTAGTAATTTTTTGTGGTCTGCTTGTCTGGGCGTAGAGATCGAAATGTCTGTATCACGTCAGAGCAATTTCTTCCTGGCCCTGCCATTGAGAAATCACATATGACATTATTATTACTTTGTCACAACTGTTACATTGTCACACAGTGGAGGCTTTCCAGGATAAGCACAAGAGCTACTAGCATCAACAGATTGCGTGTTACACAAGGTGATTGGTAAACACACTCGGTCTGGAAGTTGACTGTGTCGGTGCTGTTGGTTTCATTAAAAGTGACTGATCACTTCATGATCACTGTCCGGGTTTTTTTGCTGTTGGTTTTGGTTTGAAGCATACTTAGTTCCTGGACGGAGTTACTGAAAAGAGTTTAGGAATGGTCCCTGCTTTGCAGAGATGACGACCATGAAATAAAGTGGTGCCCCATCCAGAATTTGTACAAAGACGTCAGTTGGTTTAACGAAGCATTACAAAAAGTGATGGCTTGGGCGAAGCCTGTTAGTGAGAAATGCCCAAAACGATCTATGACATTGCACAACCTTAAGGGTCAAATTATTACACATGTTTAATACATGCAACCTGTTTTAAGGGGAGAAAAAAATACATTCTCAGAGTACAATAAATTGAAACAGAGTACATGGTCATTGCAAGAGACAAGCATGAATTTGGTGGATATCCATGAAAAATTACTTTTCTGCTCCATGGAACAGTATCCCTTACATTTCTATCAGCATGGACAATATAATTTAAAGTGATTGTCATCATAACTCTCAACAAAACAGCTGGAGGGAGCCTGAGACCATTCATTCAAGACTTTTATCTTTAGTCAAATTATTATTCATGCATTTTGTTTTACACATGACCCCCAGGGCACTATGAAGGAGAGGAAACTGAATTTCCAGCCGGCCCCCAGTATAGAGAAGCTCCAGGATCACCTGCCAGGATGTAAAGATCTCACAGGCCTGTATGGACACTCTGCTGGGACCACTGGATGGGGTAGCCCCGAAAACGAAGACGTCCTGTTCTGTATACCCATCCCCAAGGGTCCATATAACCTCCCAAACCTCTATGTACGTATGTAAACTTCCCATATGCACATCGTAATAAGTCAATAGGGACTTAATATAGGATATTGCTATTTTCTTTATGTCATTCAGCACACGGTGTGCACAGCCATGTCTTACGGGTGAAGTAAGATAATAATAACCCCGTGTAAGAGTAAAGATAACCCCCGTCCCAATCCTTCCAGTAGTTAGATATATTTGGCGTCTGAGATTAAATTCATGCATATTCCTTAAGAAAAGTCTAAACAGGTCAATAGGCCAATATACTTTTACTATATGAGAAAATGATCTCTCCATTGCAAAATAATACACCCTCAGGCTCCATGGTTTGATTGGCAGGTGGTTTGATTGCATCTGGCAAAAGTCCTGGGGGAAAACTCAGGGATTGCTTATATCTGGTTGGGTTAGAGGTTGACTCTGGCTTGTCCTATAGAATTAACGCCTGGACAGACACTTTCCAAAAGTGAGGCCTAAGAGCAGCAAGGGGATTTTAGGAGACTGGAGGTCTACTGCAAGGCCAGCTGCAGGCATGACGACACTACGGGGAAGCAGGAATCAAACCTACGATGGGGACCCATTAACACAACAGAGTCTGACTCAGAATCCAAAGGCAGATGTTTACAACTGGATGCTCTTTCCCCTTCATACTGTACACAATAGATGTGTAAAAGTGGCTTTACAAAATGTACAGAGGGGAACACTTGTTTACTCCAGATCCCGATACAGTACAGCTGGAAAGCATGACTGAAATAAACAGATACTGTAGGGAAGTGATCCTTGTTTTTCAAATGAGAAGGATCATGCAAATTGGTGAGGTTAAGGTAGTTATCTGTAATTAAAGGCTAGTCATATTATGAGAAAATCAGGTACAGAAAGGTAGGGGATTCTGGGTGATTGAGGCAGGTTTTCCTCTAGAAAAAAAGAGACTTAACCTGACCTAAAATTGCTTCAGAGGCTTCAGTTAGTAGATGGATGGAGTAGCAAATATTTTGACAGTAGATAAAGTTACAGTGCCTTCAGAATGTATTCACACACCTTGACTTTTTCCATATTTTCTTGTGTTACATCCTGAATTTAAAATAGATTAAATTGAGATGTTTTGTCACTTGCCTATACACAATACCCCATAATGTCAAAGTGGATCTTTAAAAATATATATATATTAATAAAACATGTAAAGCTGAAATGTCTTGGGTCATTAAGTATTTAACCCCTTTGTTTGGCACGCCTAAAACAGTTCAGGAGTCCACATTTGCTTAGCAAGTCAAATTATAAGTTGCATGGACTCACTCTCTATGCAATAATAGTGTTTCACATACATCTCTGTATCACACACATACAGTTATCTGTAAGGTCCCTCAGTCGAGCAGTGAATTTCAAACACAGATTCAACAGCAAAGACCAGGGAGGTTTTCCAATGCCTCGCAAAGAAGGGCACCTATTGGTAGATAACAAAAGACAAATAAACAGACATTGAATATCCCTTTCAGCATGGTAAAGTTATTAATCACACTTTGGAGGGTGTATCAATACACCCAGTCACTATAAAGATACAGGTGTCCGTCCTAACTCAGTTGCCAGAGTGGAAGAGAACCGCTCGGGGATTTCCTATTAGACCAAAGGTGACTTTAAAACAGTTACAGAGTTTAATGGCTGTGACAGGAGAAAACGGAGGATGGATCAACAACATTGTAGTAACTCCACAATACCAACGTATTTGACAGAGTGAAAAGAAGGTAGGCTGTACATTTAAAAAAATATTCCAAAACATGCATCCTGTTTGCATCAAAGCACTAAAGTCATACTGACAAAATGTTGGAAAAGCGATACATTTTTGCTCCTGAATACAAAGTATTTTTTATTTGGGGCAAATCCAATTCAACACATTATTGAGAACCACTCTCCATATTTTCAAGCATAGTGGTGGCTGAATCATGTTATGGGTGTGCTTGTAATCATTGGGGAATTTTTCAAACTGAAAAAACACGTAATTGAGCTAAGCAAAGGCAAAATCCTAGAGGAAAACCTGCCTCAGTCTGCTTTCCACCAGACGCTGGAAGATGTATTCACCTTTCAGAAGACCAAAAACCTAAAACACAATGCCACATCTACACAGGAGTCGCTTACCAAGAAGACAGTGAATGTTCCTGAGTGGCCGAGTTACTATTTTGACTTAAATCTTTGTCTAGCAATGATCAACAAACCAATTTGACAGAGCTAGAATAATTTTTGAAAGAATAATAAGAAAATGTTGCACAATCCAGGTGTGGAAAGCTCTGGAGTGTTGGGCCAGTAACCGAAAGGTTGCTGGATTGAATCCCCGAGCTCACAAGGTAAAAATATGTCGTTTTGCCCCTGAAACATGCAGTTAACTGACTGTTCCCCAGTAGGCCATCATTGAAAATAATAATTTGTTCTTAACAGGCTTGCCTAGTTAAATAAAGGTTTGATTAAAAAAGTATATATTAAAATACAGTCTTACCCGGAAAGACTCACAGCCGTAATCGCTATCAAATCAAATTGTATTAGTCACATGCGCAGAAAGCAACAAATGTAGACCTGACCTGAAATGCTTACTTACGAGCACCTAACCAACAATGCAGTTTAAATAAAAAAAATCAAATATATGAATAAGAAATAAAAGTAACAAGTAACTAAAAAGCAGCAGTAAACTATACACAGGGGGGTACCGGTACAGAGTCAATGGGAGGTCTCTGACCTCCTCCCCATAGGCTGTCTCATCGTTGTCGGTGATCAGACCTACCACTGTTGTGTCATCGGCAAACTTAATGATGCTGTTGGAGTCGTGCCTGGCCATGCAGTCATGAGTGAACGGGAAGTATAGGAGGGGACTGAGCACGCACACTGAGGGGCCCCCGTGTTGAGGATCAGCGTGGCAGATGTGTTGTTACCTAACCTTAACACAACGTCAGGAAGTCCAGGATCAAGTTGCAGATGGAGGTGTTTAGTTCCAAGGTCCTTTCAAAGCACTTCATGGCTACAGAATACATGTCGGTAGTCATTTAGGCAGGTTACCTTACTGTTCTTTGGCACACGGACTATGGTGGTCTGCTTAAAACATATTCTGTATTACAGACTCGGACAGGGAGAGGTCGAAAATGTCAGTGAAGACCCTTGACAGTTGGTCAGGGCATGCTCGCAGTACACATCCTGGAAATCCATCTGGCCCTGCAGCCTTGTGAATGTTGACCTGTTTAACCTGTTACTCCTACCCCCTACTTTTTCGAACATTCTGTTAAAAATTGCGCAACATTTCAGCGCCCTGCTGCTCATGCCAGGAATATAGTATATGCATGTGATTAGAATGTGTGGATAGAAAACACTCAGACGTTTATAAAACTGGTTAAATCACGGCTGTGACTATAACAGAACGTGCGTTTCATCGAAAAGCGCAGGAAAATCTGATCACTGAAAATGGAAATATATATCCATCCGACACTTCAACCCATTGATAAAGGCGAACCACAATAAATGTGGCTGAGGTTGCAATACCTACAGCTTCCACACGATGTCAACAGTCTTGTCATTTGACTAGGCTTTGTTTCTTGGTCAAACGAAGAAGAGACAAGCCATTTGTTCAAGTCTCCGACCGGATATTTTGGTTGAGATTTACCCGGACATTATTCCCAGACGGACAGCTAAATAATATACATCGCCTCGTGATCAATTTGGTCGCTTATTAGCGTGTAAAGTTGCATTACAAAAGTATTTCGAAGTGTTTTGTGAAAGTTTATCGTCAACTTTTTTAATTAAAAAAAATGACGTTACGTTATAAGACGCTATTTTTTTCCGTTTATCACACAGTCTTCATAGATCGATATCTAGGCGATATATGGACCGATTTAATAAAAAAAAGACCCAATGGTGATTATGGGACATCTAGGAGTGCCAACAAAGAAGATGGGCAAAGGTAATGAATGTTTTATATTTTATTTGTGCGGTTTGTGTAGCGACGACTATGCTAATTATTTTGTTTACGTCCCCTGCGGGTCTTTTGGGGTGTTACATGCTATCAGATAATAGCTTCTCATGCTTTCGCCGAAAAGCATTTTAAAAATCTGACTTGTTGCCTGGATTCACAACGAGTGTAGCTTTAATTCAATACCCTGCATGTGTATTTTAATGAACGTTTGAGTTTTAACTAGTACTATTAGCATTTAGCGTAGCACATTTGCATTTCCAGATGTCTAGATGGGACGCCTGCATGTCAGGTAGGAGCAAGAGGTTAAAGGTCTTACTCAACACTGCTGAGGAGAGCGTGATCACACAGTCGTCCGGAACAGCTGGTGCTCTCATGCATGTTTCAGTGTTATTTGCCTCGAAGTGAGCATAGAAGTTGTTTAGTTCATCTGGTAGGCTTGTGTCACTGGGCAGCTCTCGGCTGTGCTTCCCTTTGTAGTCTATAATGGTTTGCAAGCACTGCCACATCCGACGAGCATCAGAGCCGGTTTAGTAGGATTCAATCTTAGTCCTGTATTGATGCTTTGCCTTTTTGATGGTTGTCGGAGGGCATAGCGGGATTTCTCATAAGCTTCCGGGTTAGAGTCCCGTTCCTTGAAAGTGGCAGCTCTAGCCGTTAGCTCATTGCAGATGTTGCCTGTAAACCATGGTTTCTGGTTGGGGTATTTACGTACAGTCATTGCGGGGAAAACGTCATCGATGCACGTCATCGATGCACTTATTATTATTTTGTTTATAAGCAAGAATCAGGAGGATAGAATTATGGTAAGATTTTCCAAATGGTGGGCAAAGGAGAGCTTTGTATGTGTCTCTGTGTGTGGAGTAAAGGTGGTCCAGAGTAGTTTTCCCTCTGGTTGCACATTTAACATGCTGATAGAAATTTGGTAAGACCGATTTAAGTTTCCGTGCATTAGGAGCGCCGCCTTTGGGTGAGCACTTTCCTGTTTGCTTATGGCAGAATAGAGCTCACTGAGTGCGATATTAGTGCCAGCCTCAGTCTGTGCTGGTATGTAGACAGCTACAAAAAATATAGATGAAAACTCTCTAGGTAGATAGCATGGTCTACAGCTTATCATGAGATATTCTACCTTAGGCGAGCAAAACCTTGAGACTTCCTTTGATATTGTGCACCAGCTGTTATTTACATAAATACATAGTCTACCACCCCTTGTCTTACCAGACGATGCTGTTCTTGTAACGTCGTTCGTCAGTTGAGAAGCGGAGCGGACCAAAATGCGGCGTGGTGGTTACTCATGTTCTTTAATAAAGAATAGACGATACATGAAATAACTTATAATATACAAAAACAACAAACGAAACGCGAAACCTATTACAGCCTATCTGGTGAACACTAACACAGAGATAGGAACAATCACCCACGAAAACACTCACAGAATATGGCTGCCTAAATATGGTTCCCAATCAGAGACAACGAGAATCACCTGACTCTGATTGAGAACCGCCTCAGGCAGCTATAGACTACGTCGACGCCCCACAAAACCCCAAGACAAAAAACACACCACAATAACCCATGTCACACCCTGGCCTGACCAAATATATAAAGAAAACACAAAATACTAAGACCAAGGCGTGACAGTTCTATCCTGCCGATACAGCGTATAACCAGCCAGCTGTATGTTGATAATGTCGTAATTCAGCCACGACTCCGTGAAGCATAAGATATTTGAATGTCTCGTTGATAGTTTAATCTTCGGCATTGGTCATCAATTTTATTTTTCTAAGATTGCACGTTTGCTAGCAGAATGGAAAGCAGCGGGGGTTTATTCGATTGCCTACAAATTCTCAGAAGGCAGCCCGCCCTCCTGCCCCTTTTTCTCCACCTTCTCTTCATGCAAATGATGGGGATCTGACCCTGTTCCCAGGAAAGAAATATATCATTCACGTCGGGCTCTTCGGACTCGTTAAAGGGAAAAAAGGATTCTGCCAGTTCATGGTGAATAATCTCAGTTCTGATGTCCAGAAGTTATTTTCTGTCATAAGAGACGGTAGCAGCAACATTATGTACAAAATAAGTTACGAAATAACTTACAAACAACGCAAAGAAACAAACAAAAACACAATTGGATAGGAACACGTAAAATGTCAGCCTTAACTCTGTAAAGGTGATTCTAACATGTATTGACTTAACGGGTTGAATACTTACATAACCAAGTTATATTAGAGTTGTATTTTTCATGAGCATTTTTTACAAATGTAAAAAATAAATTGTAGGGTGTAGATCATTGAAAAACAATGACAATTAAATATATTTGAATCCCACTTTGTAACACAACAAAATGTGGAAAAGGTCATCCAGACCCATAATCCGAGACATATTTCAGCTGCAGGGAGGTGGGGTGGAGTCTGTATGGAGAGATAGGAAGACCAGTGTTTGATGTTTTTGATTCCATTCCACTTATTCCGCTCCAACCATTACCGCGAGCCCGTCCTCCCCAATGAAGGTGCCACCAACCTCCTGTGATATCCGGTCCTGGTCGAGGTGAGACAATGAGTCTTTAGGGCCTAACCGTTATGTCATTCAGCAAATCGGAACCTCGAAAAAGCTCCGACGCAGGACCCAAGTACCGTCTGTATGTAGACAGCAAAGGCCCTAAAGGGATTTTTTGTCTCACTAGACCATGGTGGTTCTGAGGGTTTCTGACACCTCCAAACAACTCTCTCCTTTCCACATGTGATACCTTTCCCACTGTGTGTTCATTGGGCGATGATCTGATAGGATTCAGAAGCAGCTAATGAGCCTTTTTCTTTTCCTTTTTCTTTGATCTGAAATTAAACCATCAGCCTGTCTAGTCTGCTTTTGATGGTTCCATAGGTTACATTTTATTGCAGGTTTATACCTCAAGCATGAATAGCTATATTTTCATTTTCGCAACAGTTCTTTACCCCAAGGTCACGTGCATGGTCTTCATAGAGAACTAGCTTTAAGAGAGCACCCAGCTAGCAAAGTGGTTCCTTGGAAGTGATGGGAATGTATGTTTTTGGTTTCCCATTGGTTCCGGAAATGAAGCCGTAAGTTTCCTGACCTGTAAAACCAAAACTTTTTAAAACATTCTGAGAACTGGGAATGTTTGTTTTTTGGTTGCATGAAGGTTCTGAGGATATTTTACTATGATTCCCTGAAAGTTTCCCTGGGAGTTTTTATTAACGTTCTTAGAACGTAAATTGCAGGTTACTTGAAGGTAATTAAATAACGTTCTGAGAACATGTTTTGATAAGACTTTTAATGACACTGCTAGCTTAGGGTTAGGGTTTTGAATAGATAGGACACATACAAATTAACTTCATTTGGCATTAATTATTCAAACGCATTTATTTTTTTATTGTGGCACAGCATCAGTGAGATTTCAACCTTATGATCTTCAGTAATCTATTCATGGAATTAGTCCACTGTGCCACCAGGAGCTAGTATGCCATGAATTACTCATACAAAGCTGTTAATTTTTAACTATTCAAATAGACCCCATTTCAGGGGAAACAACCACTCATTAAGATCAGGTGTGGCCAATTAGTGGGCGCGGCCAACAGACCTGAACACACATAACAAGATAGATTCAAGACATTCTTAGAATTAGTGGGCTTATGATCTGCCAACAGACCTGAACACACATAACAAGATAGATTCAAGACATTCTTAGAACGTTCTGTGAACGTTACTAATGTTTTATTGTTGTTTATATTGAACGGTTTATTAATGTTCTGAGATCATGACTTTAAATAGAACTATGAGGAAACCTGTAGAAAACGTTACGCTGAAGAACTGAAATTCCCACCAAAGAAACACATGGTTTCTCCGAACGTTATTTTATTTTTTAAATATATTTTTTATTTAACCTTTATTTAACTAGGCAAGTTAAGAACAAATTCTTATTTACAATGACGGCTAGCTGGGTATCCTGTACCATTCACAGAACATTGTTAGCTTAGGGTTAGGGTTTTGAACAGGTTGTAAGCAAAATAAGAATTGGACAACCACGCTCTCACCAAGCTCTAAGAAACAAATGGTTCTCAGAACATTATGTGCTAGCTGGGCATTCAGTACAACCTGTGTGTCTTTGACATTTCCCATCCTGATGCTTAGATGGGAGATCACACTGTTAAGTAGGGGTTCTGTGTTGAGTAGACACATGTGAGGACTGAAGCTAAGTGGGTGGATGGTTATGGGTGCTGATCAAGCAACCCCCCCTCCCACCACCACCACCACAAACACACAGGTTCTTCCATCTCCCCAACAGCTGTGAGGTCACAGACGTTAAAGCTTTGAGGGCACCCTGATATCATATATGGGAGCAGTAGAAGACCCTTTGATGTGTTTTAGGGTTGTCTCCCCCTCATACACCAAACATATGGGAGAGGCTGCCAACAGGCTGCATATGAGATCTGAGCTTTTCACTCCATCAGGTGAGAGGCCTTTGTGCTTTTTCTCTTGGTATCTTCACTGCACTGAAGACTGCTGTCGTACCTTTCTCTCTTCATCTCTTTTCCCAGTGCTGTGCATGAGGGTCCCCTGTGGGCTTCCAAGGCTTCGGATAATTTCATTAACCACAACAAAGAAAAAACATCCCCTGTTTTTGTATATTGGATCCTGCCAGCTGGATAGAATTTATTTAAACAGTGCAGCTAGAGAGGAAATCTCTATTAAATATCTTGAGCCAGCGGCGTGAGTTTGAGGCCATAACGCACTTGGCTATGCCTCTCAGACTTGTTACCTCCCTTCAAGCACAATGCTGTTTCCGAGATCTTAAATGATGACTAAGGTTCCCAAATCCTCACTATGGTTCTTGTGAGCTTCACAGGATTTATTGACCCTTTTACAAGTCTAATAAAAAAACAATATTTTGAGTTACCTCTCAGAAAAAAAAGAATGGCTCAGACTTCAATTGTTGTTTTTCTCTCACATCTCCAAGGGACAATGAGGGAAACATTCACACCTGAATGGAACTGAATTTGAGGTCCTCTGCCAGAGCATATTGAAAACGGTCTGTCATCGCACAGCCCACTGTGAATAACAGGGAGTGACGGGAGAGGCAACATGTTCACACTCCGCTCAACTGTGGTTCTTGTGCCAGCGAACAGCCCTACGGAACAGCCCAACGGATTGCCAAAGCCAAGCTGACTAAGTGCTTCGAACAAGCGAGGGGGGGGGGGGGGGGGGTTGGGGGAATGGAACAGAAATATAATAATACTAACCTGAAACATCTGGTTGCTTGTTGGACTATGTTTGTTTCAAACAGCACCTTTAACATGCCTGTGGGTGGAGGAATGGTGAGCTGGTGTTCAAGACTCTGGTCATGAGGCATTTACAATGGCAGACAGGCTAGGTATGAGTTAGTTATCAGCTGACCCACTGATACATTGCTAACAAACTGCCAATACACAAACACCACTCAGCCAGCCCTCATAAGCTAGGGCAAAGGCATTTAAAAACTTTTCCTGTTATTTAAAGTCTGCCTCAGACTCAGGTTAAAACTGAGGTGACGTGTCGTTTAACCCTGACAGCACAGTGTGAGCTGTCTAACCATATGTTTACTTACGATACTGTAAAAACAGGCTCCTCAGCTGCACACGACTGGGTAAGAGAAATGTGGGAGATAAATAATATATATGCTCATGTTGCATCATGCATCTGGTTAAGTTACTGTTCACATCCAAATTGAGAACTGTAAAATGTGTCCTATGTCCATCACTCTCTCCACACTCCACTCAATGCCTTGGACTGGGTGATTTAGAGCACTTGCAAAACATGTTTTTAAACTTTTGACAGGACAATCCGAGGGGATATTGTTAATTGGATGTGTTAGGGTGGGGAAGGAGGAGTAGGTGGGTCAGTGGTTTTTCACTTGAAGACAAACAAGTCCTGAGAAAAGGCCAATCTTGGCTTCTTGGTGTTCCTGGTCCCACTGATGGAATTCCAGAGAGGCGCTTAAACTGTTTGATAGATGGCTGCCTGGTGGGTGGGGAGAGTCCAGGTCTGCTCGTTTTGTGTTTCCCTGTCTTTTGTCCGAGTAAATGTCTCCTAATTAGGCCGATGCTTCAGACTGAAGAAGCTCTTGACTGACTGCAGTTCACTATACTGCTCCCTACTCAACACCTCCCCAAGGCAATGCATTGGACATTGTAGTGAAGAAAGAAAGTCTCAAGTTGTTAATATGAATGACCCCAAACTGGGAGTGGAACGGAGCTAGGGACAAAGATCACGTAGCTGGAATAGTCCTTTTCAGAGAGGTTGTCTAACAACCTTATGAACAATAACACACATGGACAACGATGGAGAATTCTTCAGTCAGGGAAGTACTGTAGACTTTCAGAGAGAAAAAATAATTTACTACATCACATCATTCCAAACTAAAGCGGCCCAAGTCTAATTATTCCACAGCCAAAAGGGTCTAATACAGTTCACTCTGATAATAGCAATAATCTTCTATAAATACGTTATTATCTTATCTTCTAACTTATGAACCTGGCAGTGAGGCAAGGCTCATTCCTCTGCATGGTTTCAATGGCTGGTCTGTATAATCTCTGGACTCTGATAACTTGAACAGTTTGTATATATTTCTATAAGGAGGGCTATGAAAAACATCGGTACCACGAAAAACAAAGACCACATTTGCTTTTATCAAAGGTATGGTTATAAATACAAGTGACCTCAGTAACATCCAGTTGAGTTTATTTCTACACTGTCATATGTTTGACCTTACTCCTGCAGAACACGGTATGTAGACAGTGGTTATTCCTCTGCTCAGTAGTTGCATGCATCAACCAATGGTAGCTTGCCACGTCATTGACTGTGTCATCAATTGACAGATTGCTATTACATATGATATGATTAGCTGATACTTAAAATACCTATCCAGGCATTGTAAAATCTGGCATGCCTCAGCAACGCTTGGGCAGAGGAACGCGCCCATCTCAACAGGGATATAGGCAGTCTGATGGTGTCTATTGAGTGGAACAGTACCTGAGATTCACCACTGCCCCCTGCTGGGCTGAACGTCTACCACACCTGTTCAAAACACCTAAGTAGGCTTCTATTCAATAAGGTCAATGAGAGGCATTTGGTGTGAGATGGTTAAGTTTCCCAAGACAGTGAGCAGAGAGAGTTGACCTTTGTCTCACTGAAAATGTCACTTATGTCTCGATGGTCTACACTCCACATTGACAATCCACTCCCACTCAGAAGGAATCTTGAGACTCAGGCTAAGAACCAAACACAAGAGGGTAGAATGACTCATGCTCCATCGAGCAAGAGTCTGGCATATATATTGCATGCTGAAAGGAAGTAGTCCTGGCCATCCCCACTGTTTTGAGAGAGATTAAAGTGCCAGTTCCTGTATGTTTAATGGTGCTGGTCAGTGCGGAGGTCACATGACCACCCGTGGGCAGCCTTTACCGCTGAGGAGATCTGTGGCGTGAGATTCAGTTAACTGGAAACCATCTGGTCTGATTGAGAATGCCGCTCCAGGGCACCATGGCAACGCACAAGAAGGAAGTGAAGAGCAAGTCTACAACAGCGGTGGTGGGAATCTAATCTGGGCAGTGCTTCACAGATCTGCACAGCATGAAAAACTCTGTAATCATACTAGAGACCCCCACGGAACTTAATTGAATCATTGGTTATGTTTTATTGTCCCTGAAAGCATTTTGGGGAGATGTTGTGCCAGGTCGACGCGATAGTGATACACTGACCTTTGGTGACTTATCATTGTTATTCCTTCCTGGGCAGACCTCCTACTGAAATCTAATCAAGTCTCTGCAAAGGCACCAACATACTAACTAAATTCACTACACAAATAGATACGAACATTTGGATATGTAAACACTTTGGTTCAGCCAAGATGGAAGCATTTTATCTTTGTATACCTCAGGCTCCTAAAGCAAAATATTTTCCTTTTTACAAAGGGGGTCAGCAAACACAACTCAACCGCAAAATAACACTGACCTCAGGAGGTACTGCAAAAGCTCCAAACTAAAACTAAAACGTACCCCAGAGGGTAAAAACTGCAGGAGGAGTTTAAATGCTTTTCAAGCATTTAAATGAGAGCTCTCAGGAGCCTATAGCGGTCATTGTATCACATGCGATCTGTCCTGCATGGGATTTGCATTAATGGACCCAGGGGGCTGGCTGCCGGTAGTGTGTGTGTCCACATTATTCTCACATGGAATGTAATAATCATTTAAATATCAATGCATTGGCAAGGCCTAAAAATGTTTTATTCTTAAAGTGATTATGGCCTACATTTTTGACACTTTTATAAGTACCATTATATCAATTATGCAATTGTATAACATTGGGGTCCTTGGAAAAGACAGTTAAGTGCTTGACAACGTACCCGAAAGTCCTTGAATTTGATATGTCAATGTCTGTATGAACCCTGCTTAAAGGATGTATAGTCCTAGGCCTATGTTGTTGTAAAGGTGGAGTTATGGGCCAATTTGCATATATTCACTTTTACTCCTTTAAGTACACATGTGGAACTGCAAGAAAATAATTTATATTTGTATTTATATTTATTATGGATCCCCAAGGCAGCAGCTACTCTTCCTGGGTCCAGCAAAATGAAGACAGTTATACAATTTTAAAAACAGTACAATACATTCACAACAGATTTCACAACATATTATGTGTGTGCACTCAGGCCCCTACTCTACTACCACATACTGTATCTACAACACAAAATTAATGTGTACATGTGTGTATAGTGTGCATGTTATCGTGTTTGTATGCATGTGCCTGTGCCTATGTTTGTGTTGCTTCACAGTCCCTGCTGTTCCATAAGGCGTATTTGTATGTGTTTTTTAAATCAAATTTTACTGCTTGCATTAGTTACTTGATGTGGAATAGAGTTCCATGTAGTCATGGCTCTATGTAGTACTGTGTGCCTCCCATAGTCTGTTCTGGACATGGGGACTGTGAAGAGACATCTGGTGGCATGTCTTGTGGGGTATGCATGGGTGTCCGAGCTGTGTACCAGTAGTTCAAACAGCTTGGTTAATTCAATATGTCAATACATTTACATTTACATTTAAGTCATTTAGCAGACGCCTCTCACAAATACAAGTAGTGATGAAGTCAATCTCTCCTTCACTTTGAAACAGGAAAGATTGACATGCATATTATTAATGTTATTTCTCTCTGTACAACCAAGGGCCAGCTGTGCTGCCCTGTTCTGAGCCAATTGCAGTGTTCCTAAGTCCCTCTTTGTGGCACCTGACCACACGACTGAACAGTAGTCCAGGTGCGACAAAACTAGGGCCTGTAGAACCTGCCTTGTTGATGGTGCTGCACCACTTAATTATGGGCTTCTCCCCATCTTTGCTACTGTTGTATCAATATGTTTTGACCATAACAGTTTACAATCCATGGTTAATCCATGCAGTTTAGTCACCTCAACTTGTTACATTTCCACATTATTCATTACAAGATTACGTTGAGGTTTATGGTTTAGTGAATGATTTGTCCCAAATACAATGTTTTTGTATATTTAGGACAAACGTATTCCTTGCCACCAATTATGAAACTAACTGCATCTCTTTGTTAAGTATTGCAGTCATTTCAGTCGCTTCAGTAGCTTACATGTATAACGTTGAGTCATCCGCATACATAGTCACTGGCTTTTCTCAAAGCCATTGGCATGTCATTGGTAAAGATTGAAAAAAGTAATGTGCCTAGACAGCTGCCCTGTGGAATTCCTGATTCTACCTGGATTATGTTGGATAGGCTTCTGTTAAAGATCACCCTCTGTGTTCTGTTAGACAGGTAATTCTGGCATATATATATTACTAAAACTCTTGAACGTGCCGTCCTTGGTCAGCTCTCCCGCTATCTCTCTCAGAATGACCTTCTTGATCCAAATCAGTCAGGTTTCAAGACTAGTCATTCAACTGAGACTGCTCTTCTCTGTATCACGGAGGCGCTCCGCACCGCTAAAGCTAACTCTCTCTCCTCTGCTCTCATCCTTCTAGACCTATCGGCTGCCTTCGATACTGTGAACCATCAGATCCTCCTCTCCACCCTCTCCGAGTTGGGCATCTCCGGCGCGGCCCACGCTTGGATTGCGTCCTACCTGACAGGTCGCTCCTACCAGGTGGCGTGGCGAGAATCTGTCTCCTCACCACGCGCTCTCACCACTGGTGTCCCCCAGGGCTCTGTTCTAGGTCCTCTCCTATTCTCGCTATACACCAAGTCACTTGGCTCTGTCATAACCTCACATGGTCTCTCCTATCATTGCTATGCAGACGACACACAATTAATCTTCTCCTTTCCCCCTTCTGATGACCAGGTGGCGAATCGCATCTCTGCATGTCTGGCAGACATATCAGTGTGGATGACGGATCACCACCTCAAGCTGAACTTCGGCAAGACGGAGCTGCTCTTCCTCCCGGGAAGGACTGCCCGTTCCATGATCTCGCCATCACGGTTGACAACTCCATTGTGTCCTCCTCCCAGAGCGCTAAGAACCTTGGCGTGATCCTGGACAACAAACTGTCGTTCTCAACTAACATCAAGGCGGTGGCCCGTTCCTGTAGGTTCATGCTCTACAACATCCGCAGAGTACGACCCTGCCTCACACAGGAAGCGGCGCAGGTCCTAATCCAGGCACTTGTCATCTCCCGTCTGGATTACTGCAACTCGCTGTTGGCTGGGCTCCCTGCCTGTGCCATTAAACCCCTACAACTCATCCAGAACACCGCAGCCCGTCTAGTGTTCAACCTTCCCAAGTTCTCTCACGTCACCCCGCTCCTCCGCTCTCTCCACTGGCTTCCAGTTGAAGCTCGCATCCGCTACAAGACCATGGTGCTTGCCTACGAAGCTGTGAGGGGAACGGCACCTCAGTACCTCCAGGCTCTGATCAGGCCCTACACCCAAATAAGGGCACTGCGTTCATCCACCTCTGGCCTGCTCGCCTCCCTACCACTGAGGAAGTACAGTTCCCGCTCAGCTCAGTCAAAACTGTTCGCTGCTCTGGCTCCCCAATGGTGGAACAAACTCCCTCACGACGCCAGGACAGCGGAGTCAATCACCACCTTCCGGAGACACCTGAAACCCCACCTCTTTAAGGAATACCTAGGATAGGATAAAGTAATCCTTCTCACCCCCCCCCCTTAAAATATTTAGATGCACTATTGTAAAGTGGTTGTTCCACTGGATGTCATAAGGTGAATGCACCAATTTGTAAGTCGCTCTGGATAAGAGCGTCTGCTAAATGACTTAAATGTAATGTAAATGTAGTGAGTAGAGTGTGTGTGTGTACAGAAGTCAGAAGTTTACATACACTTAGGTTGGAGTCATTAAAAATTGTTTTTCAACCACTCCACAAATTTCTTGTTAACAAATTATAGTTTTGGCAAGTCAGTTAGAACATCTACTTTGTGCATGACACAAGTAATTTTTACAACAATTGTTTACAGACAGATTATTTCATTTATAATTCACTGTATCACAATTCCAGTGGGTCAGAAGATTACAAACATTAAGGTGACTGTGCCTTTAAACAGCTTTCCAGAAAATGATGTCATGGCTTTAGAAGCTTCTGATAGGCCAATTGACAATATTTGAGTCAATTTGAGGTGTACCTGTGGATGTATTTCAAGGCCTACCTTCAAACTCAGTTCCTCTTCCCTTGACATTATGGGAAAATCCAAAGAAATCAGCCAAGACCAAGGACGGGAGGGGGAGGAAGGGAGGGGGAAGGAAGTTTACAGGAACTAAACAGATGTCGCGGGAGAAAGGCATCAAGTTGGTGTTCTGTGACGGAGAAAATCACGGGAACCTTCTGTCAGAAAAAGAATTGTCGACCTTCATGAGTCTGGTTCATCCTTGGGAGCAATTTCCAAATGCCTGAAGGTACCACGTTCATCTGTGCGAACAATAATACGCAAATATAAACACCTTGGGACCACGTAGCCGTCATACTGCTCAGGAAGGAGATGTGTTCTGTCTCTTAGAGATGAACATATTTTTGTGCGAAAAGTGCAAATCAATCCCAGAACAACAGCAAAGGACCTTCTGAAGATGCCAGAGGAAACAGCTACGAAAATACCTATATCCACAGTAAGGAAGAAGCCACTGCTCCAAAACTGGCATAAAAAAAGCCAGACTACGGTTTGCAACTGCACATGGAGACAAAGATCGTACTTTTTGGAGAAATGTCCTCTGGTCTGATGAAACAAAAATAGAACTGGGACTGGTGCACTTCACAAAATAGAATGGTTCATGAAAATCATGTGGATATATTGAAGCAACATCTCAAGACATCCATCAGGAAGTTAAAGCTTGGTCGCAAATGCGTCTTCCAAATGGACAATGACCCCAAGCATACTTTCAAAGTTGTAGCAAAATGGCTTAAGGACAACAAGGTCAAGGTATTGGAGTGGCCATCATAAAGCCCTGACCTCAATTCTATAGACAATTTGTGGGCAGAACTGAAAAAGCATGTGCGAGCAAGGAGGTCTACAAACCTGACTCAGTTACACCAGCTCTGTCAGGAGGAATGGGCCAAAATTCACTCAACTATTGTGGGAAGCTTGTGGAGGGCTTTAACCCAAGTTAAACATCTTAAAGGCAATGCTACCAAATACTAGTTGAGTGTATGTAAACTTCTGACCCACTGGGAATGTGATGAAAGAAATAAAAGCTGAAATTAATCTTTCTCTCTGCTATTATTCTGACATTTCACATTCTTAAAATCAAGTGGTGATCCTAACTGACTTAAGACAGGATTTTACAAGGATTGATTGTCAGGAATTGTGAAAAACTGAGTTTAAATGTATTTGGCGAAGATGTATGTAAACTTCCGACTTCAACTGAACTTGTTCTCAACTTGCCCACCTGGTTAAATACAGGTGAAAAAAGAAATGTATGTATGTATGTATGTATGTATGTATGTATGTATGTATGTATGTATGTATGTATGTATGTATGTATGTATGTATGTATGTATGTATGTATGTATGTATGTATGTATGTATGTATGTATGTATGTATGTATGTATGTATGTATGTATGTATGTATGTATGTATGTGTGTATGTATGTGTGTATGTATGTGTGTGTGTGTGTGTGTGTGTGTGTGTGTGTGTGTGTGTGTGTGTGTGTGTGTGTGTGTGTGTGTGTGTGTGTGTGTGTGTGTGTGTGTGTGTGTGTGTGTGTGTGTGTGTGTGTGTGTGTGTGTGTGTGTGTGTGTGTGTGTGTGTGTGTGTGTGTGTGTGCGTGCGTGACTGTGTCTGTGTCTGTGTCTGTGTCTGTGTCTGTGTCTGTGTCTGTGTCTGTGTCTGTGTCTGTGTCTGTGTCTGTGCGTGTGTGTGTGAGACACAGGTGACAGTGGAGTATGTGAGGATAGAAGCTGGTGCACTGGGTGAGCCAAGTTGAGAGGGAAGGAGAGGATAAAAGCCTCTCCAAAGAGTATAGATTTTTCACAGGAGGCGCTTCCAGTCAGCACGTACACCCCAGGCCTCTCCATTCAGTGGGCAGAGAGAGGGGGAGAAAGAGAGGGAAGGGAGGGCACCCTTGTTCGTGCTCGGATGGGTGATGTTTCACATTGCTGGCACAGCAAAGCAACACCTGACATCAGAAGAAGAAGAGTGATGAATGCACATTGTGGATATCGTGAATGTCGTCATTCATTAATTTCTCTCTTTTTCAGTCTGGACTTGGAGTTGACTGACAGGAGAAAGTCTGACAGGACTGCTGGTCTATTAAATCTGTGTCTATGTGCTTCGGTAGGCTTGTTTCTCACCTCATTTTACAGAAAGGGAACTTTTTACTAAGCCCTTTTTCTCCAAATAGGCTAATTGTGTCCAGTTGACTTCCTTGGATGCAACAGGCCTTACAAGTTACTCACCCAGGAAAGCCTCTTAGTGACAGCTACACATTAATTACATACCAGCTGTGCCCATCAATTTGGAGAATGGCAAATCCAGACATTCCATCTGCACAGGAATGAAATATTATGTCCAAAACTGTGTCTGCTGACTGCTCTGATTAAGATATTTCTGTAGAAAAAAAATAGCTTGGCCGTGATCAAGAACGAGATCATGAGAACTGATGACACAGACATGGACCCAGTCATTTTTTCTTGGAGTCGTGCCAATCTCTTATATTCTTGTTTTCGTCCCAGGGGGTAACAGCCTACAGGTCCATCCAACAGGTCGTCTTCATTGGCAAAACAATGATGGCAAAACAAACTATTACGCTGTCTTCCCACAATGAAATTAAGGGGGATCACAAAGCAAGGTTGCGTGTGGCATCATCCTCTCTGTTCCAGTTCATCTGGCCACTTCATGTTGTGCTTAGCATTTTGTCCAGAGGAGCAGGGTTAGGAAGATAACCTTTCCACACAACCATAACTTCCCACCATGACATTACCCAACATCGCCTGTGTCCCCCAGCGCTCGCTATGAAAATGTCAGCGTAGCTATTTTCATCCGAGGGAAATCCTATCTGATTTACTCCCTGTCCCCCCATCCCTCAGCGGAGGCGTCTGTTTTTACAACGCTGTGTTGAATTTGAATATCAAAACCCATGGGAAGGTGCCCAGACACTTCGAATACCATTTGTTTTGGCATCTTTCAAGGAATGTGACTGCTTACGTGTCCACGGCGAAGGGAGAGGGTCACCGAGAAAATGCCTGCTTTGTTATTACAGGGCCACAGTAATCTCTGTCTTTCAACCCTCCACACCATTGATGAGACTATAACTGAAAAACGCACATTTGCATCTCAGTGTGAGCTCCCTTTAGGTTCCGCCATTTGGATGGAATTCAAGAAATTGCTAGCATTTTTTATGGTGCAACAAAGCTGTGATGGTTAACATGCCCCTGAAGCTTCCGTGTCCTGTTCACAGCCCATTCAGTCTCCATACTGTTCTTCCAGTCAAAGTGTGTGCAGGGTGATTGGGGGAAAATCTAAAGAGAGCGAGACACTGGGGCCCCTGGCGACAGTTATGCCACAATGAAAAAAGACAACTCAGTGAAAAAAAGTATTGTAAAACATTCATGAAACAAACAATAAATGTCCTTGTTGACAAATGGGTGTCTTCCCACTGGACACACCATGTCATTTCAACGTGGAAATGTGGGTACTATTTGGTTGAGACGTTGATCAATGACATTTCAAACTTTATTCACACACTCAAGTTTGTTGAATTCCCATTGTGTTATCACTGCACTTTCAACCATCTAAAAGCACAACCAAAATCCAATGGGAAAACAATGTCTGCTTGTTGGTTTAGTTGTCATCTAAATGTGTTATCACAGTACTTTTAACAATTTAAAAACACAACAAAGTTCAAATGGGAATACAATGTCATGTATTTTTACAACAATTTAAAAGTGCAATATGCAGAACTCGCTCCGCCATTTCCTGAAAAAAATCTTATAGTTCACCTAATTGTAGTTTAAGTAACAAAACAAGCAAGGTAGAGAATCATTATGCCATCAAAACTGCTGTGATCTTCAATAACCAAACATGTTGTATTTTCAGTTGCTTGAAGCTGGTGTACAAAACCGAGAGTAAAAGACGCAAAAACAAAACTAAAGAACGGGGAGCATAGAAATAGCGCACATAGAACATATATATACCGCTTCTTAGACTTGTTTTCAATGAAAATGGCACATCTACAATTCACATTTCTATGTAAATTTGGTTGGGTCGCCCAACAAGTGACATATAGAAGTATTATTAATGTATTATCACTGTGCTTCATCTAATAGCACAACCAATTGACCTGAAATGTAGTTGAGATAACATTAAAAGTACATAGTGCAAGTAATCAGATTCTGCGCAGATTATTATAGCAATTTTGATGATTTCCACAGACCTGCGACCTTCTCAAGCTATGTTGAACATGCACGCTTTCTATGACTACATAAGAAGACATTTATAGATACAGTAACCTCTAAATGTGGCCATGGGACCAATGTTACTCATTTTAAGGTTGAATAGTATTATTACATTAGTTTGTAAGATAGCTTTAACTTTTGGCTATTTACTGTATTAGAAAAGTAATACTGAATTGTGTTTGGTTGACAACGCAACCAAACATATACATTTAAAATAGATGTATATTTTGTGCCACTGACTTAGTCTGATTTAATTCCAGTTTGTCCACAAATGAATAATTGACATGTTGGATCTAATTTAAGGAATAGGACTAAATCAAATCAAACTTTATTTAAAGTGCATTTCAAGTTTGATTTGATTTGATTTTGTCCTATTCTTTAACTTGGATTTTTGGCTGAGATGGAGATGCGAATCCAACATATTAATTATTAACTTGAAGATTACATTTGAAATCAACCAAAGCTTGTAACCCTAAGCCTATATGTGCTGTCTACAATAGCTGTCGATGACTCTGCTATTGCTATATAGGCCTAAATAGTAACATTGATACAGAGCCTACAGAAAGTATTCATACCCTTCTGTAGCTCAGTTGGTAGAGCATGGCGCTTGTAACGCCAGGGTAGTGGGTTCAATCCCCGGGACCACCCATATGTAGATAAAAGCGTCTGCTAAATGGCATATATTATTATTATTATTATATACCCCTTAACTTCTTCCATATTTTGTTGTGATACAAACGGAATAAAACATTTATCACATTTTAAAAAATTTTTTTACCATCTACACACAATACCCCATGATGACAAATGTTAGCAAATGTATTGAAAAGGTCATACAGAAATATCTAATTTACATAAGTATTCATTCTCATCTGATTTAAGTCAAAACTGTAACTAGGCCATTCAGGAACATTCAATGTCATCTTGGTAAGCAACTCCAGTGTATATTTGGCCTTGTGTTTTAGGTTATTGTCCTACTGAAAGGTGAATTTGTCTCCCAGTGTCTGTTGGAAAGCTGACTAAACCAGGTTTACCTCTAGGATTTTGTCTGTGCTTAGCTCTACTCCATTTCATTTTATCCTAAAAAACTCTATAGCCCTTGCCAATGACAAGCATACCCATAACATGATGCAGCCACCACCATGCTTGAAAATATGAAGAGTGGTACTCAGTGATGTGTTGTACTTGATTTGCCCCAAACATAACGCTTTGTATTTGAGAATGTTTTTATTCTGCACAAGCTTCCATCTTTTCACTCAGTCAATTAGGTTAGAATTGTGGAGTAACTACAATGTTGTTGATCCATTCTCAGTTATCTCCTATCACAGTTATTCAACTCTTTAACTGTTATAAAGTCACCATTGGCCTCATGGTGAAATCCCTTAGCAGTTTCCTTCCTCTCCATCAACTGAGTTAGGAACAACGCATGTATCTTTGTATTGACTGGGTGTATTGATACACCATCCAAAGTTTAGATAATAACTTTACCATGTGCAAATGTCTGCTTAAAAAAACCACCTATCAATATGATCCTTTATTTGCAAGACATTGAAAAACCTCCCTGGTCTTTGTGGTTAAATTTGTGTTTTAAATTAATTTCTCAACTTAATTGTATGTGTGGGATACAGAGATAGAGGTAGTCATTCAAAAATCATGTTGAACAATATTATTGCACACAGAGTGAGACCATGCAGTTTATTAAGTTACTTGTTATTGAACATGTTTAGCCCTGAACGTGTTTATCCTTACCATAACAAAGGGGTTAAATAAAGTACTTATTGACTCAAGACATTTCAGCTTTTCATTTTTTATTAATTCGTAAAAAAAAAAAAAAAACATCATCTCACTTTGACATTATGGGGTATTGCTTGTAGGCCAGTGACACCTAATCTTAATATAATCAATTTTAAATTCAAGCTGCATGGAACAAAATGTTGAAAATGTCAAGGGTTTGAGTACTTTTCTGAATGCACTGCATAGGACTTCAGAGTATGGTTACATTTCAAAAGCTCTGTTACACCTACCCTCAGGAATGACTTTTATAGCAACAGTTAATAGTTAGTTATTAAGAGCTCTCTCAATAATCATTCTCACGATAGCACAGCCTATAGTTTTTTTAACTGGTGTTACTGACGTTGTTTTCAAATCTACAAATTCAACATATTTGATACAAGGCTTGTCTATGCTGTAAATTGGTTACCATGATGACATAATCCTGTGGTTGACATTTCACCCTCAAAACAACAGTTGATGACTTTTTCCAAATACAATGTAATTTCCATGTAGATTCCAAATCACAATACCTCGACAAATTAAATTGAAACAACATTGATTCCACCGGTTTATGCCCAGTAGGTTGTCCTTGTTAAATCTTTTAGTTCATAGAGGAATGAACTGGATTCTTATTTGCAACGTTTATATCCAACATCAATGAAACACCAGCAATACACCCAGACAGTCTTTGACATTTCAATCAATGCATGAAATTATCTCCAGTTAAAGGGAGAAAGGAACTGCTTGTGTTCAAGTAACTCAATCCTGGAATTTCTTTCTTTCCTCTATTTGTGTTATGTTCACCTCTCTCAGAGGTAGATCCTGTACCTTTGGGAAACCTGTTAATCAAATGAGAACGCCCGCAATGTTCAAAGGGGCTCCAAGTCCAGGCTATATCAGTGGTTTCCCTTTCACAACTGGTTTTGTTTGAAAGCATCAGCTTGCCCCGAGAGAAAATAAAAAAAATAAGCTGTTATTTCTAAACTAATAATTATACTGAAGGTGCCAATAATCAAAAGGAAGGGTGGAGGGGTGGAGAGGCCAATCATTTTCTTCTTGCTTTTGTGACCTTGTTAACTTCTGTTTCAAATTCAATAAACCTTTAAAAGATATTTGCCAGAGGGAGCACACTGCCATTACCAGCCCCAACGCCCTCCCATCCAGAAAAGACTGAGTAAATGGGCAGTGTCTACGCAATTTTATGTAGTTGTTAAAGTAGGTTGTCTGAGACAAAGTACACCGAGTCCATTCAAACCCCTGACAACAAAAGACCTCCAGCCTACAAGCAGATCTTGTCACAATAAATTATTTATTTAATGCCAGTGACAGAACTCATCTAAATCCTGAATTAAAGAAAGCAAAAACATTACAGTTCTGTTCTATGGCCTTTATTCATCTCTAATTCATCTCTTTGTGGATTCTGTTGATCATCAGCCAGCTTTTGTGTTCTCTATCCTCTGCTTATGTAGGAGGAGGAAGAGGCATGAGATGATCTGATAACACTATCAAGCATCAATCAATCAAATGTATTTATAAAGCCCTTTGTACATCAGCCTATGTCACAAAGTGCTATACAGAAATCCAGCCTAAAACCCCAAACAGCAAGCAATGCAGATGTAGAAGCACAGTACTAGGAAAAACTCCCTTGAAAGGCAGGAACCTAGGAAGAAACCTAGAGAGGAACCAGGCTCTGAGGGGTGGCCGGTCCTCTTCTGGCTGTGCAGGGTGGAGATTATAACAGTACATGGCCAAGATGTTCAAACATTCATAGACGACCAGCAGGGTCAAATAATAATAATCACAGTGGTTGTAGAGGGTGCAACTGGTCATCACCTCAGGAGTAAATGTCAGTTGGCTTTTCATAGCTGACTATTCAGAGTTAGACACAGGAGGTGCGGTAGAGAGAGAGAGAGAGTCGAACAGTCGAACAGTTGAAACTGGAGCAGCAGCAGGTGGACTGGTGTGGACTGGGGACAGCAGGTGGACTGGGGACAGCAAGGAGTCATCAGGGCAGGTAGTCCTGAGGCATGGTCCCCAGGGCTCAGGTCCTCCAAGAGAAGGGAGAAAAGAGAGAGTTAGAGGGAGCATACTTAAATTCACACAGGATACCAGATAAGACAGAATAAATACTCCAGATATAACAGACTGATCTTAGCCTCCCCCCGACACGTAAACAAGAAGCACATCTGAACAGCAGCAGTGGGAGAAATACGTCGTTGTGTTCCAGTAGACTTCTGTTTCTTTTTTTCTGTATATGTTATGTATGTATGTATGTGTATACAGGGCATTGCAAAAGCATTCATCCCCCTTGTCGTTTTTTTCCTATTTGTTGCATTACAACCTGTCATTTAAATTAATTTTTATTTGGATTTCATGTAATGGACATACACAAAATAGTCCAAATTGGAGAAGTGAAATGGAAAAAATTACTTGTTTAAAAAAACATTGAAATGGAAAAGTGGTGCGTGCTAAATACCATTTGGTGCAACCAATTACCTACAAATGTCACATAACTACTTAAATAAAGTCCACCTGTGTGCAATCCAAGTGTCACATGATCTGTCACATGATCTCAGTATTTATACACCTGTTCTGAAAGGCCCCAGAGTCTGCAACACCCCTAAGCAAGGGGCACCACCAAGCAAGCGGCACCATGAAGACCAAGGAGCTTTCCAAACAGGTCAGGGACAAAGTTACTGAGAAGTACAGATCAGGGTTGGGCTATAAAAAATATCAGAGACTTTGAACATCCCACGTAGCACCAGTAAATCCATTATTTAAAAATATAAAGAATATGGCACCACAACAAACCTGACAAGAGAGGGCCACCCACCAGAACTCATGGACTAGGCAAGGAGGGCATTAATCAGAGAGGCAACAAAGAGACCAAAGATAACCCCGAAGGGGCTGCAAAGCTCCTCAGCGGAGATTGGAGTATCTGTCCACAGGACCACTTTAAGCCACACACTACACAGAGCTGGGCTTTATGGAAGAGTGGCCAGAAAAATAGCCATTGTTCAAAGAAAATAAAATAAGAAAACACTTTTGGTGTTTGCCAAAAGACATGTGGGAGACTCCCCAAACATATGGAAGAAGGTACTCTGGTCAGATGAGACTAAATTTGAGCTTTTTGACCATCAAGGAAAACTCTACGTCTGGCGCAAACCCAACACCTCTCATCACCCAGAGAACCCTATTCCCACAGTGAAACATGGTGATGGCAGCATCATGCTGTGGGTGTGTTTTTCATCGGCAGGGACTGAGAAACTGGTCAGAATTGAAGGAATGATGGATGGCGCTAAATACAGGGAAATACTAGAGGGAATCCTGTTTCAGTCTTCCAGAGATTTGAGACTGGGATGGAGATTCACCTTCCAGCAAGACAATGACCCTAAACATACTGCTAAAGCAACACTCAAGTGGTTTAAGGGGAAACATTTAAATGTCTTGGAATGGCCTAGTCAAAACCCAGACCTCAGTCCATTTGAGAATCTGTGGTATGACTTAAAGATTGCTGTACACCAGCAGAACCCATCCAACTTGAAGGAGCTGAAGCAGTTTTGCATTGAAGAATGGGCAGAAATCCCAGTGGCTAGATGTGCCAAGCTTATAGAGACATACCCCAAGAGACTCGCAGCTGTAATTGTTGCAAAAGGTGGGTCTACAAAGGGGGTAGGCATGTTGTGTAAATCAAATACAAACCCCATCCCAAAAAATCCATTTTAATTCCAGATTGTAAGGCAACAAAATAGGAAAAATGTCAAAGGGGGTGAATATTTTCGCAAGCCACTGTATATACAGTATGTATGTATGTATGTATGTATGTATGTATGTATGTATGTATGTATGTATGTATGTATGTATGTATGTATGTATGTATGTATGTATGTATGTATGTATGTATGTATGTATGTATGATTTTTATCTTACTTTTATTTTCACTCTTTAGGCGATGCGCAATGCAGAGAACACGGGAAAAATAATTACTATAGTGAATTATTGTAATGTTTGTTTATGTGTCAATTAATCCCTTATAGGATGGGTTGCCAATTGGCGATTTGACACAAAAATACAATTGTATTCATTCATTTCATTCATTGTTATATGTTCATATACGTTCCAGAACCTTTCCCTCGCACGGCACATGTTGATACTATATATTTGGACTTAAATCCTCGCATGGGTACAATTCACAGTCTACATTCGCTGCACACATTTGGAAATGTCGTGCTTCCTTCACATGACCGATTGTAAATATAGACGGATGTGAAGTGGGGCAGAAAGTTTTAGCTCATGCTGAGGCAGTAACATGATTTCAGTACGTGCACGACCCTGTCCCACTTCAAGGCTATTCATTTCATCAGATTTCCCTTCAAGAGGTATCTGCGTTTAGAACTTAAAGTGGCCGTTTAAATAGTACTTGAAAAAAAGATGTCAAAGTCAGCTGTGCTTACTGAAGAGCATAGCTGTCATGTTTTGTCTTAGATTGTCTTGTCATTTTGCTTTTCCCTCTGTTCATTTTCCCCCTGCTGGTCTTTTTAGGTTCGTTCCCCTCTTTCTCTCTTCCTCCCTCTCTCTCTTCTCTCTATCGCTCCGTTCCTGCTCCCAGCTGTTCCTATTCCCCTAATCAATCATTTAGTCTTCCCACACCTGTTCCCTATCTTTCCCCCTGATTAGAGTCCCTATTTCTCCCCTTGTTTTCCGTTTCTGCCCTGTCGGATCCTTGTCTATTGTTCACCGTGCTGTGTCTGTGTATCGCCCTGTCGTGTCGTGTTTCCCTCAGATGCTGCGTGGTGAGCAGGTGTCTGAGTCTGCTACGTTCAAGTGCCTTCCCGAGGCAACCTGCAGTTCTTGATCGAGTCTCCAGTCTGTTCTCGTCATTACGAGTGGAATTATGTCTTATGATTGTAGATTTGCTTTACTGGATTAAAGACTCTGTTTTCGCCAAGTCGCTTTTGGGTCCTCATTCACCTGCATGACAGAAGGATCCGACCAAAGAATGGACCCAGCGACTACAGACGCTCGTAACACTGCCGTCGAGATCCAAGGAGCCATGCTCGGCAGACACGAGCAGGAATTGTCTGCTGCTCGCCATGCCGTGGACCTGGCCGCTCAGGTTTCCGACCTCTCTGGACAGTTCCAGAGTCTTCGTCTCGTGCCACCTGTTACTTCCTGGCCTGCCGAGCCTCCGGAACCTAGGGTTAATAACCCACCTTGCTACTCCGGGCAGCCCACGGAGTGCCGCTCCTTTCTCACCCAGTGTGATATTGTGTTCTCTCTCCAACCCAACACATACTCTAGAGAGAGAGCTCGGGTTGCTTACGTCATTTCACTCCTTACTGGCCGGGCTCGAGAGTGGGGCACAGCTATCTGGGAGGCAAGGGCTGATTGTTCAAACAATTACCAGAACTTTAAAGAGGAGATGATTCGGGTTTTTGACCGTTCAGTTTTTGGTAGGGAGGCTTCTAGGGCCCTGGCTTCCCTATGCCAAGGTGATCGATCCATAACGGATTACTCTATAGAGTTTCGCACTCTTGCTGCCTCTAGTGACTGGAACGAGCCGGCGCTGCTCGCTCGTTTTCTGGAGGGACTCCACGCAGTGGTCAAAGATGAGATTCTCTCTCGGGAGGTTCCTTCCAGTGTGGACTCTTTGATTGCTCTCGCCATCCGCATAGAACGACGGGTAGATCTTCGTCACCAAGCTCGTGGAAGAGAGCTCGCGTCAACGGTGTTTCCCTGCTCCGCATCGCAACCATCTCCCTCCTCTGGCTCAGAGACTGAGCCCATGCAGCTGGGAGGTATTCGCATCTCGACTAAGGAGAGGGAACGGAGGATCACCAACCGCCTGTGCCTCTATTGCGGATTTGATGGACATTTTGTCAATTCATGTCCAGTAAAAGGCCAGAGCTCATCAGTAAGCGGAGGGCTACTGGTGAGCGCTACTACTCAGGTCTCTTCATCTAGATCCTGTACTACTATGTCGGTCCATCTACGCTGGACCGGTTCGGGTGCTACATGCAGTGCCTTGATTGACTCTGGGGCTGAGGGTTGTTTCATGGACGAAGCATGGGCTCGGAAACATGACATTCCTTTCAGACAGTTAGACAAGCCTACACCCATGTTTGCCTTAGATGGTAGTCATCTTCCCAGTATCAGATTTGAGACACTACCTTTAACTCTCACAGTATCTGGTAACCACAGTGAGACTATTTCTTTTTTGATTTTTCGTTCACCTTTTACACCTGTTGTTTTGGGTCATCCCTGGCTAGTATGTCATAATCCTTCTATTAATTGGTCTAGTAATTCTATCCTATCCTGGAACGTTTCTTGTCATGTGAAGTGTTTAATGTCTGCCATCCCTCCCATTTCTTCTGTCCCCACTTCTCAGGAGGAACCTGGCGATTTGACAGGAGTGCCGGAGGAATATCATGATCTGCGCACGGTCTTCAGTCGGTCCCGAGCCAACTCCCTTCCTCCTCACCGGTCGTATGATTGTAGTATTGATCTCCTTCCGGGGACCACTCCTCCTCGGGGTAGACTATACTCTCTGTCGGCTCCCGAACGTAAGGCTCTCGAGGATTATTTATCTGTGTCTCTTGACGCCGGTACCATAGTGCCTTCTTCCTCTCCGGCCGGGGCGGGGTTCTTTTTGTTAAGAAAAAGGACGGTACTCTGCGCCCCTGCGTGGATTATCGAGGGCTGAATGACATAACGGTTAAGAATCGTTATCCGCTTCCCCTTATGTCATCAGCCTTCGAGATTCTGCAGGGAGCCAGGTGCTTTACTAAGTTGGACCTTCGTAACGCTTACCATCTCGTGCGCATCAGAGAGGGGGACGAGTGGAAAACGGCGTTTAACACTCCGTTAGGGCATTTTGAGTACCGGGTTCTGCCATTTGGTCTCGCCAATGCGCCAGCTGTTTTTCAGGCATTAGTTAATGATGTTCTGAGAGACATGCTGAACATCTTTGTTTTTGTCTATCTTGACGATATCCTGATTTTTTCACCGTCACTCGAGATTCATGTTCAGCACGTTCGACGTGTTCTACAGCGCCTTTTAGAGAATTGTCTCTACGTGAAGGCTGAGAAGTGCTCTTTTCATGTCTCCTCCGTTACTTTTCTCGGTTCCGTTATTTCCGCTGAAGGCATTCAGATGGATTCCGCTAAGGTCCAAGCTGTCAGTGATTGGCCCGTTCCAAGGTCACGTGTCGAGTTGCAGCCCTTTCTAGGTTTCGCTAATTTCTATCGGCGTTTCATTCGTAATTTCGGTCAAGTTGCTGCCCCTCTCACAGCTCTTACTTCTGTCAAGACGTGTTTTAAGTGGTCCGGTTCCGCCCAGGGAGCTTTTGATCTTCTAAAAGAACGTTTTACGTCCGCTCCTATCCTCGTTAATCCTGACGTCACTAGACAATTCATTGTCGAGGTTGACGCTTCAGAGGTAGGCGTGGGAGCCATTCTATCCCAGCGCTTCCAGTCTGACGATAAGGTTCATCCTTGCGCTTATTTTTTTCATCGCCTGTCGCCATCTGAACGCAACTATGATGTGGGTAACCGCGAACTGCTCGCCATCCGCTTAGCCCTAGGCGAATGGCGACAGTGGTTGGAGGGGGCGACCGTTCCTTTTGTCTTTTGGACAGACCATAAGAACCTTGAGTACATCCGTTCTGCCAAACGACTTAATGCCCGTCAAGCTCGTTGGGCGTTGTTTTTCGCTCGTTTCGAGTTTGTGATTTCTTACCGTCCGGGTAGCAAAAACACCAAGCCTGATGCCTTATCCCGTCTGTTTAGTTCTTCTGTGGCTTCTACTGATCCCGAGGGGATTCTTCCTTATGGGCGTGTTGTCGGGTTGACAGTCTGGGGAATTGAAAGACAGGTTAAGCAAGCACTCACGCACACTGCGTCGCCGCGCACTTGTCCTAGTAACCTCCTTTTCGTTCCTGTTTCCACTCGTCTGGCTGTTCTTCAGTGGGCTCACTCTGCCAAGTTAGCTGGTCATCCCGGTGTTCGAGGCACTCTTACGTCTATTCGCCAGCGCTTTTGGTGGCCGACTCAGGAGCGTGACACGCGCCGTTTCGTGGCTGCTTGTTCGGACTGCGCGCAGACTAAGTCGGGTAACTCTCCTCCTGCCGGTCGTCTCAGACCGCTCCCCATTCCTTCTCGACCATGGTCTCACATCGCCCTAGACTTCATTACCGGTCTGCCTTTGTCTGCGGGGAAGACTGTGATTCTTACGGTTGTCGATAGGTTCTCTAAGGCGGCACATTTCATTCCCCTCGCTAAACTTCCTTCCGCTAAGGAGACGGCACAAATCATCATCGAGAATGTGTTCAGAATTCATGGCCTCCCGTTAGACGCCGTTTCAGACAGAGGCCCGCAATTCACGTCACAGTTTTGGAGGGAGTTCTGTCGTTTGATTGGTGCGTCCGTCAGTCTCTCTTCCGGGTTTCATCCCCAGTCTAACGGTCAAGCAGAGATGGCCAATCAGACGATTGGTCGCATACTACGCAGCCTTTCTTTCAGAAACCCTGCGTCTTGGGCAGAACAGCTCCCCTGGGCAGAATACGCTCACAACTCGCTTCCTTCGTCTGCTACCGGGTTATCTCCGTTTCAGAGTAGTCTGGGTTACCAGCCTCCTCTGTTCTCATCCCAGCTTGCCGAGTCCAGCGTTCCCTCCGCTCAAGCGTTTGTCCAACGTTGTGAGCGCACCTGGAGGAGGGTGAGGTCTGCACTTTGCCGTTACAGGGCACAGACTGTGAGAGCCGCCAATAAACGTAGGATTAAGAGTCCAAGGTATTGTTGCGGCCAGTGAGTGTGGCTTTCCACTCGCAACCTTCCTCTTACGACAGCTTCTCGTAAGTTGACTCCGCGGTTCATTGGTCCGTTCCGTGTCTCCCAGGTCGTCAATCCTGTCGCTGTGCGACTGCTTCTTCCGCGACATCTTCGTCGCGTCCATCCTGTCTTCCATGTCTCCTGTGTCAAGCCCTTTCTTCGCACCCCGTTCGTCTTCCCTCCCCCTCCCGTCCTTGTCGAGAGCGCACCTATTTACAAGGTACGTAGGATCATGGACATGCGTTCTCGGGGACGGGGTCACCAATACTTAGTGGATTGGGAGGGTTACGGTCCTGAGGAGAGGAGTTGGGTTCCGTCTCGGGCGTGCTGGACCGTTCACTTATTGATGATTTCCTCCGTTGCCGCCAGGATTCCTCCTCGAGTGCGCCAGGAGGCGCTCGGTGAGTGGGGGGGTACTGTCATGTTTTGTCTTAGATTGTCTTGTCATTTTGCTTTTCCCTCTGTTCATTTTCCCCCTGCTGGTCTTTTTAGGTTCGTTCCCCTCTTTCTCTCTTCCTCCCTCTCTCTCTTCTCTCTATCGCTCCGTTCCTGCTCCCAGCTGTTCCTATTCCCCTAATCAATCATTTAGTCTTCCCACACCTGTTCCCTATCTTTCCCCCTGATTAGAGTCCCTATTTCTCCCCTTGTTTTCCGTTTCTGCCCTGTCGGATCCTTGTCTATTGTTCACCGTGCTGTGTCTGTGTATCGCCCTGTTGTGTCGTGTTTCCCTCAGATGCTGCGTGGTGAGCAGGTGTCTGAGTCTGCTACGTTCAAGTGCCTTCCCGAGGCAACCTGCAGTTCTTGATCGAGTCTCCAGTCTGTTCTCGTCATTACGAGTGGAATTATGTCTTATGATTGTAGATTTGCTTTACTGGATTAAAGACTCTGTTTTCGCCAAGTCGCTTTTGGATCCTCATTCACCTGCATGACAATAGCTCAATATGCTATGACAAAGTTCCAACATAAACTGAAATATTGCTGTGTGGTGGCAGAGGTGTTTGGGTGCCTGCCTGTTCTTAAATATCACTGTGGAGTGTTTTGTGGTCACTGATTCGATTTCAAGGTAACATCACAGAGTAGAATAGTACAGTACTATGGACTGGTGCCATTGAGAGGGAAAGTGTCCGTTACTGCTAGGACAACAAACATCACCACCTTACCAAAAACCCTCTGTAAGTACTTTGATTTCATCTCCATGTCATCAGCGAGGGATAACATGCCTGTCACAGAGGCAACACCATCACATACAGAACATATTTTTCTCTTCCCTCTTCTCAAATCAAGCGGTACAGAAATAGGGCCTACTGTACATCAGAGACACACGGTGAAATGGAGTCACATTGGAGTCAGTGGCAAGAAGACCCCAGAATCTACCTGTTTCATTCCTACATGTCTTAGGACAAAAAAGAAAAAGCCTATGTCGTGTCCTTTAGCCCAGCCTGACATGACTGATAATATGTCAAAGGTAGATTAATAAAGTTTTAAAAAACCGTTTGCTTGTTTGCCTCATTGTACTGAACAACACATTTCCAAGGGCAGACTGGGACTAAAATTCGGCCATGGCATTTTAGCCACACCAGTTCAGATCAGTATGCGTGCTACTTACACACACAGGTAGTAATGCTACCAACGCAAAACATAGGTAACTATAGTATAGCGTTTCTCAACTCTTACTGTAACCAGTGTCGAACACTTAAAATAAAGTTTTACTATCCTGGTTGTGAATGAATAAAAATATATATTAGACAAAGGAGAAAATCACTGAGTAAATGCCTTGACCATTGGCTTATATAATACCTTATAACTGCATATTTCAAATGAGTACATGTCAAGTGTTCCTCCCTGCCCACTTACCTAAGTGTTTAAATATTAGGCTACATATAATTCAATAGAAGAAAACAGATAAAGTGGAGAGCAAGAGACTGTCAGTTCCTTCATGTGGTGGCTGTACAATACAGCCAATGGCTACATTAAGGAACCGGCAGGCTCTCTCGCTTCCTCTCGCTCTGTTTTCTTCTATTGAATTCAATATACAACCTACTGTGTTCGTCAAAGAACGATGCCTGGACTAGTTTGTGTGGATGCGAATAGATTTCCAGTGTTGTGCTTCGTTTGACAGTGCAGCGCGCATATGTGTATCTTTCTGCGTCTGTCTTCAACAGTCTTCGAGCACTGGCCCCCGCAAGGCGTTGAATAGCAGAAAATTAGCTAAGAGATTCTTGAAAGTCGGGACATTCCTTGCCTGGCAGGGAAAACTAGTTTTTACAGTTAAAGAAACTTTATTTTGTTGCATTATTTGAGCTTAAAGTGTACTTTTAGGGGAATTTTAGAAGGGATTGGTTTTTTTTGGGGGGGGGGGGGGGTTCTAAATACTTTCAATATTATTAATTTTCATGTCGGCTCTATGCATGGAAATGCCCTTGTCTGGACAAAATAATTCACATTTAAAACAGTCCAATAAAGCAATAATGGATATTAACTGAAAATGTTTCTTATGTAGTTTCTTGCAATCGCCCTACGTAGATAAAGATCTCATGCTAGATCCATTGAGATGGCAAGTCAAACTGAAGAAGTGAAAAAGCAGCAAAGTTGCCTGCGAGGTGACACAGTAAGAACAAAAGAGGCATGCTCAGTGGATATAGTCATGCAGAAAGGCAGCCCTTGGAAACATGAGAAAGCTAGCCATAGAAATGATAATGACAAAATACAGTCAAAGCGTCGCAACTGTGCAGCTGCACATCCAAGAGCACAGTGTGCAGCTAATGTAGTAGTGTGTCACTCCTGTGTGAAAAAGAGACATTACCAACGTGTGTGTACGTCATCAAGAGCCATAAATGAGGTTCAAGAAGAGGATGATAGCATTTTCCTAGGAACAATAACAGCAGGAGATGACTGACATTCAAGTGATGGACAAAAATGTGAAAATCAAAATAGACACTGTTGCCGATGTGACTGTTTTCCCAGACAATTTGTTCAGTCACAGTTTTGCAGGAACCAGCAAGCCAGCTTGGCAAAAACCTACAAAACTTCTGCTAGCACCAGGAAGAGTGCTGTTGGACGTGATCGGCGTCGCAAGTGTGGTTCTACTAAAGGGAGAAAAATAGACACGGGAGAACGTGTATGATGTCATCAGAGATCTACACACAGCTTTACTAGGCATTCCAGCTATCACAAAGCTTGAGCTAGTTGCTCGACTTGACAGCATTGATTTACAGACACTGAAAGAAAGCTATCCAAAGCTGTGCAGCAGTTTTGGCACAGCACAACAACCATATACTACCAAGCTGAAACCCAGCGCAGAGCCCTACTCATTCCACACTCCACAACGGATTCCTCTGACATTGCTGCCAAATGTCAAGAAAGAGCTAGAGTGCATGCAAGGGTTCAAGGTTGTCACCAGAGTGGAGGAGCCCACAGACTGGTGCGTCGGCTTGGTGGTTGTCCCAAAGAAGAATGGGGACGTGCGGATATGTGTCTATTACACCAGTCTCAATGAATCAATGAATCAGTGTGTAGAGATGCGAACATGGGCTTCTGGCAGATCCCACCAGCCAAGGAGTCGGTTAAGCTAACAACCTTCATCACACTTTTCGGACATTACTACTTCAACCGTTCTTCTTTTTGGCATGTTTTAAGAACCTGAACACTTCCAGAACAGAATGGTGACAGAGGTCACTGAAGTCTTGGAAGGTGTGGTCTGTCACGTGGGTGATGTGTTGGTCTGGGGCCAAACACAGGAGGAGCATGATGCAAGACTTCATGCCGCATTGCAGAAGATGGAAAAAGCCAGCTTAACTCTGAACATGGACAAATGTGACTGGTCAAAGGAGGAAGTGAAGTTCCTGGGCGACATTATCTTGGACAAAGGAGTAAATCAAATCAAATCAAATCAAATTTATTTATATAGCCCTTCGTACATCAGCTGATATCTCAAAGTGCTGTACAGAAACCCAGCCTAAAACCCCAAACAGCAAACAATGCAGGTGTAAAAGCACGGTGGCTAGGAAAAACTCCCTAGAAAGGCCAAAACCTAGGAAGAAACCTAGAGAGGAACCAGGCTATGTGGGGTGGCCAGTCCTCTTCTGGCTGTGCCGGGTAGAGATTATAACAGAACATGACCAAGATGTTCATATGTTCATAAATTACCAGCATGGTCGAATAATAATAAGGCAGAACAGTTGAAACTGGAGCAGCAGCACAGTCAGGTGGACTGGGGACAGCAAGGAGTCATCATGTCAGGTAGTCCTGGGGCACGGTCCTAGGGCTCAGGTCCTCCGAGAGAGAGAAAGAAAGAGAGAATTAGAGAGAGCATATGTGGGGTGGCCAGTCCTCTTCTGGCTGTGCCGGGTGGAGATTATAACAGAACGTGGCCAAGATGTTCAAATGTTCATAAATGACCAGCATGGTTGAATAATAGTAAGGCAGAACAGTTGAAACTGGAGCAGCAGCATGGCCAGGTGGACTGGGGACAGCAAGGAGTCATCATGTCAGGTAGTCCTGGGGCATGGTCCTAGGGCTCAGGTCCTCCGAGAGAGAGAAAGAAAGAGAGAAGGAGAGAATTAGAGAACGCACACTTAGATTCACACAGGACACCGAATAGGACAGGAGAAGTACTCCAGATATAACAAACTGACCCTAGCCCCCGACACATAAACTACTGCAGCATAAATACTGGAGGCTGAGACAGGAGGGGTCAGGAGACACTGTGGCCCCATCCGAGGACACCCCTGGACAGGGCCAAACAGGAAGGATATAACCCCACCCACTTTGCCAAAGCACAGCCACCACACCACTAGAGGGATATCTTCAACCACCAACTTACCATCCTGAGACAAGGCCGAGTATAGCCCACAAAGATCTCCGCCACGGCACAACCCAAGGGGGGCGCCAACCCAGACAGGCTGACCACAACAGTGAATCAACCCACCCAGGTGACGCACCCCCCCGAGGGACGGCATGAGAGAGCCCCAGCAAGCCAGTGACTCAGCCCCCGTAACAGGGTTAGAGGCAGAGAATCCCAGTGGAAAGAGGGGAACCGGCCAGACAGAGACAGCAAGGGCAGTTCGTTGCTCCAGAGTTCACCTTCCCACTCCTGCGCCAGACTTCACTCAATCATATGACCCACTGAAGAGATGAGTCTTCAGTAAAGACTTAAAGGTTGAGAAGCCCTGACCTCCAGCTGTTTGCTTAGGAGAAAGCCCTGCCTCCAGCTGGAAATTAGGGACAATTAGGAGGCCTGCGTCTTGTGACCGTAGCGTACGTGTAGGTATGTACGGCAGGACCAAATCAGAGAGGTAGGTAGGAGCAAGCCCATGTAATGCTTTGTAGGTTAGCAGTAAAACCTTGAAATCAGCCCTTGCTTTGACAGGAAGCCAGTGTAGAGAGGCTAGCACTGGAGTAATAAGATCAATTTTTTTGGTTCTAGTCAGAATACTAGCAGCCGTATTTAGCACTAACTGAAGTTTATTTAGTGCTTTATCCGGGTAGCCGGAAAATAGAGCATTGCAGTAGTCTAACCTAGAAGTGACAAAAGCATGTACAGCTTGGCCCGTCAAAGACAGAGGCTGTCAACGAGATGGCAGAGCCATCCAATGTCAGTGACATTAACCTGTCAATAATAAACTAACTGGCTTTATCGATGTCTATAGTATTCTCTCTGGTATGCAATCTGGTTTCCAAACAGGTTATGGATGTGTCACTGCAACCTTAAATGTCCTAAATGATGTCACCATTGCCCTTGATTCTGAGCAACGTTGTGCTGCTATTTGTATTTGGCCAAAGCTTTTGATATGGTAGACCATACCATTCTTGTGTGCCGGATAAGGATTATTGGTGTCTCTGGCCTCTCCCCAGATTTTGTGTTAAACGCTCTACAACAAAGATTTCTTAGTGTCTCTGCCCTTAACCTTGTCCTGAAAACCTCCAAAACAAAGGTCATGTGGTTTGGTAAGAAGAAAGCCCCTTTCCCCGCCAGTGTGATTACTACCTCTAAGGGTTTAGAGCTTGAGGTAGTCACCTCATACAAGTACTTGGGACTATGGCTAGATGGTACACTGTCCTTCTCTCAGCACATATCAAAATTGCAGGGTAAGGTTAAATCTACACTTGGTTTCCTCTATTGTAATCGCTCCTCTTTCACCCCAGCTGCCAAATTAACCCTGATTCAGATGACCATCCTAACCATGCTAGACTACGGAGACGTAATTTATAGATCGGCAGGTAAGAGTGCTATCGAGCAGCTGGATGCTCTTTACCATTTGGCCATCAGATTTGCCACAAATGCTCCTTATAGGACACATCACTGCACTCAATACTCCTCTGTTAACTTCTTATGGCTGCAGGGGCAGTATTGAGTAGCTTGGATGAAAGGTGCCCAGAGGTTCCCAGAGTAAACTGCCTGCTCCTCAGTCCCAGTTGCTAATATATGCATATTGGATAGAAAACACCCTGAAGTTTCTAAAACTGTTTGAATGATGTCTGTGAGTATAACAGAACCTATATGGCAGGCAAAAACACAGTGGAATATTGGTTATTGGTTGCACTTCCTAAGGCTTCCACTAGATGTCAACCGTCTTTAGAAACTTGTTTGAGGATTCTACTGTGAACTGGGACCAAATGAGAGAGAATTGAGTCAGAGGTCTGCCAGCAGTCACGCGCTGGTCATGCGCATTTCATATGAGAGGTAGCTGCGTTCCTTTGCTTTTCTGAAATATTATTGAAGTTTTATGTTAAAAACATCCTAAAGATTGATTCCATACATCGTTTGACATGTTTCTACGGACAGTAACGGAAATTTTTGACATTTCGTCTGCAACTGGGGAACGCGCTTCATGACTTTGGATTTGTTTACCAAACGTGCTAACAAAAGTAGCTCTTTGGACAAAAATGATGGATATTATAGAAAAAATCAAACATTTAATGTGGAACTGGTATTCCTGGGAATGCATGAATATTTATAATGCTATTTATGACTAATGTTGACTACCCAATATGGCGGATATGTTTTTGGCTGCTTGTTGTCTGAAAGCTATACTCAGATTATTAAATGGTTTGCTTTTTCCGTAAAGCCTTTTTGAAATCTGACACAGCGGTTGCATTAAGGAGAAGTGTATCTATATTTCCATGTCTAACAATTGTATTTTCATCGACATTTATAATGAGTATTTCTGTCAAATGATGTCGCTCTCTGCAATATCACCAGATGTTTTTGGAACTAGTGAACATAACGCGCCAATGTATACTGAGATTTTTTTCTATAAATACGCACTTTATCGAACAAAACATACATGTATTGTGTAACATGAAGTCCTATGAGTGTCATCTGATGAAGATCATCAAAGGTTAGTGATGAATTTTTATCTCTATTTGTGCTTTTTGTGACTCCTCTCTTTGGCTGGAAAAATGGCTGTGTTTTTCTATGGCTCTGACCTAACATAATCATTTGTGGTGCTTTCACTGTAAAGCCTGTTTGAAATCGGACACTGTGGTGGGATTAACAACAAGGTTACCTTTAAAATGGTATAAGATACATGCATGTTTGAGGAATTTTAATTATGAGATTTCTGTTGTTTGAATTTGGCGCTCTACACTTTCACTGGCTGTTGTCATATCAATCCCGTTAACGGGATTGCAGCCCTAAGAAGTTTTAACTAGTCATCTCTGTATACCCGTCGCAAGACCCACTGGTTCATGCTTATTTATTAAAACCCCCTTAAGTCTCACTCCCCCCTATCTAATATACCTACTGCAGCTCTCATCCTTCACATACAACTCCCGTTCTGCCAGTCACATTCTGTTAAAGGTCCCCAAAACACACATCCCTGGGTCGCTCCTCTTTTCAGTTCCCTTAAACTGGACAGTTTTATCTCCATCTCTTCATTCAAAGAATCAACCATGGACACTCTTACTGACAGTTGTGGCTGCTTCACGTGATGTATTGTTGTCTATACCTTCTGGCCTTTGTTCTGTTGTCTGTGCCCAATAATGTCTGTACCATGTTTTGTGCTGCTGTGATGTTGTGTTGCTACCATGTTGTTGTTGTCATGTGTTTTTGCTACCATGTTGTGTTGTCATGTGTTGCTGCCATGCTATGTTGTTGTCTTAGGTCTTTCTTTATGTAGTGTTGTGACGTCTCTCTTGTCGTGATGTGTGTTTTGTCCTATATGTATTTTTTTTATCCCAGCCCTCGTTCCACAGGAAGCCTTTTGGTAGGCTGTCATTGTAAAAAAAAATATGTCTTAACTGACTTGCTTAGTTAAATAAAGGTGAAATAAAAATAAATACAAACGTATGGTTCTATTTAAAGTTATGTTCTCAAATTTTTTTCCAAAACAATGTTTGTCTGTGGTAATTTCAGTATTTCCACAGAACATTCCACACAAGTTCCCATGTAGTTTTATTTACTGTCATGTTTTACTACATTCTGGGAACCTCCCAGGAAAGCTTTCAAGGAACCAGAGTAAAACGTTTTAAGAACATCCCTGCAAACTAAAAATAAACATTACCAGAACAGGCAACATTTTCACTTGTGTTCTCCGAATGTTTAAAACGTTTTCAGTGTTACCGGTCAGGAAAAGTATGGCTTCGTTTCCACAACCAATGTGAAACCAAAAACATACGTTCCCACAACTTCCAAATAATCAAATGTGCTGGATGGGTAACAGCTGAAACATTGCAGGGAATACTGTCAGAAGATGTTTGCCCCTCCCAGGCCCTTGAGCCTGTGGGATGTTAATGTGAAACCAAAAACATACGTTCCCACAACTTCCAAATAACCAAATGTGCTGGATGGGTAACAGCTGAAACATTGCAGGGAATTACTGTCAGAAGATGTTTGCCCCTCCCAGGCCCTTGAGCCTGTGGGATGTTATCTTGAATGGAATGTGACTGAAGGAATGGGTTAGATTTATGATTTATCCATTTTCCATTCCCTTACAAAAAGAGATTGCAGTTTTGAAAGTGCAGTAAAAAATGAAGTAACTGCAGTCGACTGTGGTATTTTGGATGCAGTAATTGCAGAATAACTGTACTGTGGTTATACTGCACTCTAATTCCAGTTACATTGCAAACTTACTGCAATAAAAAAACTGTTATTTTTCGACGAAGTATTTGCCGCATAGTGCAGTTATACTGCACTCTGACCGCAAATCCTCTTTCGTCAGGGTTTTTTCGCATTTAGTTTCCTTCCTTGTTCCCTACTCGTACAGTAGGTGGCGGAATGCACTGTAGGTGGCGTTGCATTTCTGCAAACGCCATTATAGCAGAGAAGAAGAAAAAGGTCAACATTCCAAGATGGCACAGCGCTGTGTGCTTGGGTACATATGGATCTCTCTTTCTGGGTTTAAATGTGTAGCCAGCTGCAGCAATATGAGTACCTTTCAGAGGAAAACAAGTTGCCCTCAGCTCGGTTGGAAATATTGAAAGCAGAGGAATTCGACACAGTGAGTTTCTTGTTGAATCCTGTTGTAGCCATATGACAGTTCACTCTGTTAGCGTTGGAAATTGTAGCTAGCTAAAATAGCGCATCCATTTAGTAACCTTTGCCCTTCGATAATGATTATTTAAGGCATCAAAGGTTAAAGGCATAATTGTGGTAGTTGATAATAAGTTCGATCATTTGAACGACCAAGTTGCATTTGCATGAACCCTCCCCCCCCCTTCACTGAACGCGTACGCACTCAATTCTTCATCACTGTGACATGCTTGCTAGTTGAGATTTCTGTTCATGTCAGGCTGCGTTTCATTTTTATTTATTTTTAAATGTCGGTTTGATTGTGGGGAGGCACTAGTAATGTCTGCAGTTTTCGGTTTGGCAATTTGTTTCAAGTGTATTTGTCTATAAATAAATCTCTTTGCCAAAATTCGTCATCTCTCCCATGTCTTATTTGACTAGCGGTTGTTCTGAAATGTTTATTGCTTGCCCACATGTTACTCCCTCTGTTTTAATATAACATACATACATTAAACATTCATTTTGGTTTCCTATCCTGATGTGAAGTTTGTTCTATAAAAAGTATAATCAATAAGATGTAAAATGACAAATCAAATAACAAAGAAACTGGACATTTATTCCACTTTTTATGGAAAGTTTTCCAGGTGATACTGTCACCTGGAACTCTAGCCTAACCTAGTCCTGACATGCAGCGTAGACATAATCCTCCAATGATGGGATGGTTTTCATACAGGACTGGTGGGACCTTCGTGGGCAGCGGTCACAACCAATCTGAAATTTATGATGAAAAATATTCATATATTTAAAACATTAAATACATTTATTGAATTACAATTATGTCATTATCAGACAAAGTGGATAATACTACATCTAGAAATATTACTGCTTGTACAAATTCGTACTCGTAAAAATGTGCCTTCAGAAGTGAACAAGCAATTGCCCAGTTAGTGTCTCCCTCATTATTGTTCACCTTCCCACATAAGTGCCACAGTTGGCTCAGGTCATCTAGCAAAACATAATGTCAAGTAGTCTATATAGTTCTTTTACATGTATTTTTTTCAGAGTGAGCAGGGAACAAGGGAATAGTATAGGTTTCTTGTAACACAATTATTTAAACACATGTGTTTTAGTGGCCATCTAGTCAGAAGTTGGATCAAAGATGAAAGATCCATATAAATGTTATTTTTTTTAAATCTTCAATTAAATTAGAAATGGAAATACCAGTGTTTTGGAGGAGAGTGGCTGCTATTTCTTCTCTTGTGATGTTAACGTCTTCGTCCGTATTTGAAAAGGCAATCGACGACTCCTTTAGAACACATTCAGAAAAATGTGATGGGCATTTCAGTTTTCCCCAACAAAATTATGTTACACTTAAGATTATAATTTGCAAGTATACAAAGACACAGCTATAATATAATTTGACAGTTCTGTTTAGCCTTTTAGTCAGAATACTTTCAGTAGGTTAATTGTGCATTACTTAGAGTTGAAATCAGAAGTTTACATATACCTTAGCCAAATACATTTAAACTCAGTTTTTCACAATTCCTGACATTTTAATCCTAGTAAAAATTCCCCGTTTTAGGTCAGTTAGGATCATCACTTTATTTTAAGAATGTGAAATGTCAGAATAATATTAGAAAATTATTTCTTTCAGCTTTTATTTCTTTCATCACAGTCCCAGTGTGTCAGAAGTTTACATACACTCAATTAGTATTTGATTGGCATTGTCTTTAAATTGTTTAACTTGGGTCAAACGTTTCGGGTAGCCTTCCACAGGCTTCCCGCAATAGGTTGGGTGAATTTTGGCCCATACCTCCTGACAGAGCTGGTGTAACTGAGTCAGGTTTGTAGGCCGCCTCGCTCGCACACACTTTTAGATTATAGATGCTTTTGTACCTGTTTTCTCCAGCATCTTCTCAATGTCCTTTGCTGCTATTCTGGGATTGATTTGCACTTTTTGCGCCAAAGTACGTTAATCTCTAGGAGACCGAACGCTTCTCCTTCCTGAGCGGTATAATGGCGGCGTGGTCCCATGGTGTTTATACTTGCGTACTATTGTTTGTGCAGATGAATGTGGTACCTTCAGGCGTTTGGAAATTGCTCTCAGGGATGAACCAGACTTGTGGAGGTCTACAATTTTTTTTTCGGAGGTCTTGAAATACATTCAGCAGGGGATCAAATACTTTTTCCCTCACTGTATAGCACATACACATTATACACACGAATGTGTTCACATATATATTCTGTGTTATGTATGTATTTCTTAGTACTGCCTTGTTGGGTTGAGGAACAGAGCCCTCTTTTGAGATGGCAGTATATCCTTTCAAGTTTAGACAGACACACACACATTACATGCACACATATTACACACGTTTTACACACACATATGTGTTCACATGTATATTTTGTATTATGTATGTAGTTCTTAGTACTTCCTTAGCGGCTCTTACCGTCACAGTCCAGTGGTTGTGTTCATTGATGATGCCAATAATGTACTTGTACATCATTGGATCAATCTGAAATGTCAAAGAGCAGGGATAGTTGCTTGAGTTCAAAATCTGTCAAATATAAGATATTATGAGAATAATCCAACCAACCTTAAGTTTTCATTTCTTGCTCCCCAAATGCCAGTAATTTTAAATGTCATTGTAGAAAGCTTGCTCTGTTGACTGCCTTTAAAAATTCCGCACCAGATGGAACATGTAGGCATTGATGGTTTGACAGTAAAAGAGACAATGAAGGTAAATCCTGTTTACATGGGAAAAAAAACAATTTAGGTTTTCCTCATAAATACACAGATTAATCACACACATACAGTATATGTAAACACTGTATGTGCAACACAGTCTTATCTCACTTTCCAACTTCATATTTGGAACAGTTCTGTTGATTGTGGTGATAAATTTATATGGGCCGATTCTAGACAATAGCACCAATACATATTTGCCTCTGCAACACCTGGAAAAATGTACCTGTAAGTGAACTTAGAGATACAAATGGATCAACCTGACAAGATTACATACATACATTTGTTTATCAGTAGCTGCTGCTGGTGTGGTGGGGGTGGAGCCCGCTGGGGTGGAGGCCGCTGGGGTGGAGGCCGCTGGGGTGGAGGCCGCTGGGTTGGAGGCTGCACCTGCTGGTGTGGTGGTTGTGGAGGCTGCACAACTAGAAATACCTAGGTGTCTGGCTAGACTGTAAACTCTCCTTCCAGACGCATATCAAGCATCTCCAATCCAAAATCAAATCTAGAATCGGCTTTCTATTTCGCAACAAAGCCTCCTTCACTCACGCCGCCAAACTTACCCTAGTAAAACTGACTATCCTACCGATCCTCGACTTCGGCATTGTCATCTACAAAATATCTTCCAATACTCTACTCAGCAAACTGGATGCAGTCTATCACAGTGCCATCCATTTTGTTACCAAAGCCCCTTATACCACCCACCACTGCGACCTGTATGCTCTAGTCGGCTGGTCCTCGCTACATATTAGTCGCCAGACCCGCTGGCTCCAGGTCATCTATAAGTCTATGCTAGGTAAAGTTCCACCTCAGCTCACAGGTCACGATAACACCCACCCGTAGCACGCGCTCCAGCAGGTATATCTCACTGGTCAACCCCAAAGCCAGCACCTCCTTTGGCCGCCTTTCCTTCTAGTTCTCTGCTGCCAGTGACTGGAACGAATTGCAAAAATCGCTGAAGCTGGAGCTTTCTTTTTTTCTATTGTGTTATTGTGACTGTACGCTTGTTTATTCCATGTGTAACTCTGTGTTTGTGTCGCACTGCTTTGCTTTATCTTGGCCAGGTCGCAGCTGTTAATGAGAACTTGTTCTCAACTAGTCTACCTGGTTAAATAAAGGTAAAATAACTTTTTTTTAAACCTGCTGGTGTGGTGGTTCTGGAGGCTGCTGACTTCCAACGAGTCTCCTCTATATGAGGCCTCTGGTGTTCCACGCTTATTTTAGGGAAGATAACCCCCTTGTCATCTTCCAAGTCCACGCTTTTCCTTTCGAGACCTCAAATCGTATATGGCCGAGATAGTTGGGATCTAGTTTGCCCCATTTCCTCTGCACTCATGTTGACTTACATATTTGAACTTTATTTTTTGCCCAGAGTACACATTTTCTTATTTATTATTGTTATTATTATTGTTATTATTACTACTGTATCTATATTCTTAACTAAAACAGAAATAGATATTTTTAAATGTCGGAAAAGCCATAATCGGGAAAAGCACGACAGGGGGAAGCTTTTCGGCACAACACCGGTTTGTTATTAAACACTGCTTGACTGACATGCCCTGGATTGTAGCTATACTAACTTTGACATTGACTATGTTGTTTGTGTTTACAGTCGTGGAAAAGGAAGAATGAAAAACAACAATAGTAAGTGACAAGCTTGCTAACCTGTTGGTTCATCATTGTACACTGTTTGAGTGGCGATGGGTTACTTTTATCTTTTACTTTAGCTATGTTGTGGATTACTGCATTTGAGTCAATACTAGTCAATAAGGTATCCACACACTTCACGGTCAATACGGTATCCACACATTGTGTAAAGTATGAACACTTATCTAGATGGCTAGTAAATGTGACATTTACAGTAGATTGATGGAAGTATTTGTGCGGTGCTTATTTATTCATTGACCAGCATTGCATTCTTTTCTCAGATTGAGGGAACAACTGAGGCTACCCCAAGTGGACCACAGCCACCCAACGCCACAGCCCAGTGCCCCATCTATCGATGGAACCTGCAGAACAAATACAACTACACAGTAAGTGTTTCAGTGATACCTGTCTGCATACTTACTGCCTCTCGACTGTTCTGCCAGAATAACAGAGTGAGATGAACAGTGCTGGTCCACACTCACATCTGCCATGTCTCATGCATTTTATGTCAATATGTGTGCCTGTTCTATGAGCTCAGGCGTACAGTAATTCCCTGTGTTTGTATTTGTTAGGATGTCCTGTTGCTCAGTCAGTTCATCAGGTCTGATGGAGCAATGGTGCCTCGTAGAGTCACTGGTCTCTGTGCCCAGGAGCACCGCAAGATCGCCATCTGTGTGCAGATGGCTCACAGAGCAGGTACGATGCTGTGTGTGTCTGCTCTCGATGCACAACTATTATGAAATGTATTCTCTTCAAAGTGGTAAAAGTACTCTCTTTTCTACTCCAGGTCTGCTCCCAGATCACAAACCAACACTACCAGAGGGACACATCCCAAAGAAGCCCAAGCCACAGCTCAACAGCGTTTCAATCGGTTACGTCACTTGCTCTGAGACCTTGAAGTAGTAGTTCCCCTTGCTCTGCAAGGGCCGCGGCCTTTGTGGAGCGATGGGTACGATGCTTCGTTGGTGACTGTTGTCGATGTGTGCAGAGGGTCCCTGGTTCGCGCCCGGGTATGGACGAAGGGACGGACGTAAAGTTATTCTGTTACATTGGTGCCGTGACCCGGATCACTGGTTGCTGCGGAAAAAGGAGGAAGGTCAAAAGGGGGGTGAGTGTAACGGATGTGAAACGGCTAGCTTAGTTAGCGGTGCGCGCTATATAGCGTTTCAATCGGTTACGTCACTTGCTCTGAGACCTTGAAGTAGTAGTTCCCCATGCTCTGCAAGGGCCGCGACTTTTGTGGAGTGATGGGTAACGATGCTTCGAGGGTGACTGTTGTCGATGTGTGCAGAGGGTCCCTGGTTTGCGCCCGGGTATGGGCGAGGGGACGGGTTTGAAATTATACTGTTACATTGATGCTGTTGACCCGGATTACTGGTTGCTGCGGAAAAAGAAGGAAGGTCAAATGGGGGGTGAGTGTAACGGATGTGAAACGGCTAGCTTAGTTAGCGGTGTGCGCTAAATAGCGTTTCAATCGGTTACGTCACTTGCTCTGAGACCTTGAAGTAGTAGTTCCCCTTGCTCTGCAAGGGCCGCGGCTTTTGTGGAGCGATGGGTAACGATGCTTCGTGGGTGACTGTTGTCGATGTGTGCAGAGGGTCCCTGGTTCGCGCCCAGGTATGGGCGAGGGGACGGACGTAAAGTTATTCTGTTACATCAGCAATACAAAATTGGGTTTAATTATTTATTTACTAAATACCTAACTAATCACACAGAATTACATATACACAGAATGAATTATACCTTGATTACAAATTACGTCATAAAGGGAACAGATATGACAGCTTGTTACACAAAAGAATAGGTCTGGGTTTGAGTGAAAGAGTGGGAAGACTGAGGACCAAAGGAAAAAGCTGTGCTTTCGTAAATACAGTATTTTATGCATTCTAAATTACCGCCCATTTGGAAAAGGAAAATGCAATAAATATTTACTTTGAGCTGCGCTTCAGTAGGCTGGTGGTAGATGGAAGGCTGTGTTGAAGGCTTATATATTGGAGGGAGAAAAGGGGTGTGTTTCATAGTTTACAACCTATGTCTTCACGTGGGCGGGCCACTGAGTCGGGCCTAATTCACTCATGAAAACCCAATTCTCACATTTTAGGAGCTAAAATCACATTTCATCCCATCGTGAATAATTTCATATTCAAACATTTAAAATGAACAACAATTCCATGTGAATCCGATAACTCTGATGTGTAGACTTTACACTGTAGAGTTTGTCATCTTATCATTGATGGGAATGTCTCAGATGACAACCGAAATGACATCATATTCATTAAGTACCACGGCATATGTTCAATTGTACGGATTACCAGAATATAGTTCATTTCCCCCCACCTTCTGATGTTCCCAGAATCTCTGTTAACCAAGGGGTATTCAAATGTAACATCAGTAGGGTAGAGAGGGGAAAAAGGGGGGAAGAGGTATTTATGACTGTCATAAACCTACCTCCAGGCCAACTTCATGAAACCTTTCAACTAACTCTTGTGCATCCTCTCTCTGACTAACTCACACCTGTGTTGTTGCATCACAGATATCTGACTCGCTGGTCCATTGATTCAGTGAAGCCCATCTATAGGACGGGGCTGAAGTGGTGTAAAAACCGCATCTGTCGGCCACCCAGCTCTCGGAAACAACGTACAGTACGGCAAGAAAATCCTCTACCTGAAACATTGATGACCTGGGTGCATGTCAACTCACAGCAGCAGGAGTCAGTGTGGGCGGGACAGAGATGGGGTACAACAGTTCTATTGGACGTCCTTCCTTATAGTACTCCTGGCCCATTTGAAGCTCCATTGACTTCGAGAACTAGCCATTGGAAAAGCTGGGGGAGCATCTGTATTTGTCCAGCCTATTTATCTATTGGTGGACATTGCCCATTGGAAACCCATTCTGTCATTTGACCTTTTTGAAGATGCCCTGAAACAAAACTATTAAACTCCACATTTAGGGGCTCTATTCAATCCAGCTCAGCTTTACAGCGTGATTGACATTTTAAAGGCAATGTTCCAGCTTTACCAGAGACTGCATTCACGGTAACCACTGCATATGTCAGCTCAATCGGGCATTACCTTTACATTTCTATTGCGGAATCTGTAACGCTTCAGCAATACAGATTGACTAGAGCCCTTGCTGTAAGATCAATTGGGTCAGTGTTACACTGTTTTGATGTAGGTGGGATGTTGTACTTCAAGACAACCCAGATGTGCAAATAAATTGGATGTGCTTTTTCTCCCTCCACCATGTGTGTTTGCATGAGTGTGGAAGTAAGCATTTACTGGGCCTATTGACAGAAATGAACCGAGTGCATGTGGAGGTAAATCACAAATAATGAATGATTTTAGTTTGTTTATTTACTTTAAATAACAGTAAAGAAACATCTCTTGCATAAATAGAACTGTTTTGGGTGGGGATGAAACACTGCTTGCTCAGATGAGAGGTTGATGATGATTCTCAGTTTAGATAAGTGGTAGGTGTTGGCTCTCCAGCTCTGGCTTTTTAAAGCATGAAGGGCAGGTCCAGGTTCTTCAGTCCGTCGCCCATGTAGATGTATCCATGCTGGGGGGTCATGGGTACATGGAAGGAGGTCAGGCCCAGCCACAGCATGCTACGGATCACACACACTGTGCTGCCACGCTCAAACTGCAAGCTCCACGACCCTACACACACAGGTATATGGGTTATGAAGATTATCACACAAACTGCTGCTCGTCCATGACCTTTCATAAACAGAGACCGTGTACAGGTCTCACATTACTCCCTCATTAACTGAATCCACTCTTTCCTATGTAAAGAAGTCTACACAGAAAAAGGTAACAGTTGGCTGATAGCTCAATAATTTAGAAGGGTTTAGTGAGTCCTTTCCCTGACTCTAAATATCAGGGAGGCCTGGTGGAGCAGCTGTCTGCTCATTGGCATCACCCATAGCCAGAGAACACTGTTCATGCTGAATGGGAGCCTAGCAGAATTCTCTCACCGCAGATTCACTGCACCATTAATCAGGAGGCTCCAGGACGTCTTGGAAATAATTCATTCATCTGGAACCTCCCCAATTATCAAAGCATTAAACATGAAACTAAACCTTGTGCCAGAGCTATCTAGGAACAGCGATTCCAGTAAATTGTGTCAGCTGTTCTGATACTGTTTTTCTCTCATATTTCAGTTTCACAATGCTATGGGGCGGGAAATTAATTGAAACCTTTTGCAAGAGATATCTAGAAACCAAGATTCCAGAAATAGGGTCTATTGGGAGGTGTTTCACAAAGGCTCTTTGTCTATGGGGAGAGATTCATCTTCCATGACCCAAAGACACTCCTGCCAGGTTGACGTGATTTGAGAAGCTGTTCAGTGATGGTGCCCAGATAAGTCTACTTTTCACCGAAACACACTGGCGGTTTCAAACTCACACGTGGCATAGGGAGGAACCCAATGGGAGAACAGGCATGGAAGGGGTATAGGCATAAATCAGAAGTCGATAACTGCAACTGTTGCCACATACTTCCAGACAAGTCTGGAGGATCGCTGTGGTGAGAGGGGTAGCTTCACTCAGAGATACCAGAGGAAAGCACTTGCGATGGAGATCCATCATTTTCTCCTTAAACTGTCTTTAGTCTGGGTCTCTCGCTCCCTTCAGCAAAGGCTTGAGGCCTGGCCGTTAAGTTCTCAGTGAGGGTGATGCTGTCACTGGGACAGCTGTGTAATGTAAGCTGGTTTGGGAAAGCTGCACACACATTCACACACCACAGAGATGCTCCGAGCCTCTCACTTTTCCACAGCACCCACACCACAAACATTGTGATATATGCCTGTTTAGACAAACTACAGTTTGTTATCATCCAGATATAAACTGACAGACTGACCAGGGGAAATCTATGATGTTATTGTTGTCACTTGTTAAATCCACTTAAATCGGTGTAGATGAAGGGGAGGAAAGGGTAAAGAATAAAATAAAGCCATAAGACAATTTTGCACACTCTGGCATTCTCTCAACCAGCTTCATGAGGAATGATTTTCTAACAGTCTTGAAGGAGTTCCCATATGCTGAGAACTTGTTGGCTCCTTTTCCTTCGCTCTGCGGTCCAACTCATCCCAAACCATCTCAATTGGGTTGAGGTCGGTGATTGTGGAGGCCAGGTCATCTGATGCAGCACCATCACTGCCCTTCTTGGTCAAATAGCCCTTACACATCCTGGAGGTGTGTTTTGGGTCATTGTCCTGTTGAAAAACAAATGATAGTCCCACTAAGCGCAAACCAGATGGGATGGCGTATCGCTGCAGAATTCTGTGGTAGTCTTGCTGATTAAGTGTGCCATATTCTGTCTCACAAAGATGCGGCGGTTGGAACCAAAAATCCCAAATTTGGACTTATCAGACCAAAGAACAGATTTCCACTGATCTAATGTCTCTTCTTATTGGTGTCCTTTAGTGATGGTTTCTTTGTAGCAATTCTACCATGAAGGCCTGATTCACGCAGTCTCCTCTGAACAGTTGATGTTGAGATGTCTGTTACTTGAACTCTGAAGCATTTGTTTGGGTTGAGATCTGTGGTGCAGTTAACTAGTGAACGTATCCTCTACAGCAGAGGTAACTCTGGGTCTTCCTTTCCTGTGGCGGTCCTCATGAGAGACAGTTAACTAGTGAACGTATCCTCTGCAGCAGAGGTAACTCTGGGTCTTCCTTTCCTGTGGCGGTCCTCATGAGAGACAGTTAACTAGTGAACGTATCCTCTGCAGCAGAGGTAACTCTGGGTCTTCCTTTCCTGTAGCGGTCCTCATGAGAGACAGTTAACTAGTGAACGTATCCTCTGCAGCAGAGGTAACTCTGGGTCTTCCTTTCCTGTGGCGGTCCTCATGAGAGACAGTTAACTCTAATGAACGTATCCTCTGCAGCAGAGGTAACTCTGGGTCTTCCTTTCCTGTGGCGGTCCTCATGAGAGACAGTTAACTAGTGAACGTATCCTCTGCAGCAGAGGTAACTCTGGGTCTTCCTTTCCTGTGGCGGTCCTCATGAGAGACAGTTAACTAGTGAACGTATCCTCTGCAGCAGAGGTAACTCTGGGTCTTCCTTTCCTGTGGCGGTCCTCATGAGAGACAGTTTCATCATAGCGCTTGATGGTTTTTGCGACTGCACTTGAAGAAACTTTCAAAGTTCTTGAAATTTTACAGATTGATTGACCTTCATGTCTTAAAGTAATGATGGACTGTCGTTTCTCTGCTTATTTGAGCTGTTCTTTGACATAATATGGATTTGGTCTTTTACCAAATAGGGCTATCTTCTGTTTACCACAACACAACTTATTGGCTCAAATGCATTCAGAAAGAAAGAAATTCCAAAAATGTACTTTTAATAAGGCACACCTGTTAATTGAAATGCATTCCAGGCAACTACCATATGAAGCTGGTTGAGAGAATGCCAAGAGTGTGTAAAGCTGTCATCAAGGCAAAGGGTGGCTATTTGAAGAAACTAAAATATAAAATATATTTTGATTTGTTTAACACTTTTTTGCTTACTACATGATTCCATATGTGTTATTTCATAGTTTTGATGTCTTCACTATTATTCTACAATGTATAAAATAGTCCAACTAAAGAAAAACCCTTGAATAAGTAGGTGTGTCCAAACTTTTGACTGGTACTGTATGCATACATACTTTGGATGGTGCCCCTCTTATAAATACAGTGCTGTGAAAAAGTATTTGCGCCCTTTCTAAAAACAAAATGTGCATATTTTTAATACTGAATGTTATCAGATCTTCAACCAAAACCTAATATTAGATCAAGGGAACCTGAGTGAACAAATACCCAAATACCCATTGGGGATGGCTTACCCTGGATTTCCCTTCAATCTCCACAAGTTAGGTAAATCTGCATTCATTTTTTTTGACACCTATAATGTGACATGATCTCCAGAAGTCCTTTTAAAGTTGTTGGATTTGGTGCCTCTAAGGCAATTCAGATGGATGTTAGAGGGCCTTTTTACTGAAGAATGTATTTGTTTCATATGATTGTTTTTCTTTTCGTATTTTGAGTTTGCTTTCTTATGTATTGTGTAATTGATGTGTATATAGATATGTATAGTGTAATTGTTTATTGATGTGTTTGACAAATCACCATTGTAAGTAAGAATTTGTTCTTAATTGACTTACCTGTAGAAATAAAACCATGGCCGAATATGGACAGGGCACACAGGGCACGTGCCCAGGGGCCCTGACCTTCAGGAGAACCCCATTGATTTTGTTAGTCATTCTCACTCAGATATCATATTAACATGGCATAAGTTATTACCAAATGTGTAGAATTGCAGGAACTCCATCCCATGGCAAAATGGGTAGAATTTGAAGGAAATTTGCTGTAAAACTGCAAAGAAAAATCTGCCCCATGGAAAAATTACAAGAAATTAACTTTAAAACTCAAATGTGTCTCTCCATCGACAAGAGGGGGGCCACAAATGTTTTGCAGTATGTTGGGCCCCCCCAACCTAATCCCACTTAGGTCCCCTAAAAGGCTAGAGCCGGCCCTGCAGAGGAGGATGCCTTGATAAACTGGGCTCTCAACTGCCAACCCAAATTATCATTAGCACCAATTAAAAGGCTAGTTTAGTATAATAGAGAGTGACCATTGGACTATTCCCCGGGTAATTACTGTAAATGAGAATGTGTTCTAAGTCAACTTACCTGGTAAAATAAAAGATAAATAAATAAAAAATCAGAGCATGCCAAACATTAGTAATCTCATATTCGTATTACATTTTTGTCTCCCACAAAAGGGCGGTACTTTCAAGGAACTGGTTATATTTATATTTCTAAAGACAGACAACATGTGGGAAAGAAACCCCACCCATGGTGGGAACGGTAGGATGCCTGTAAAGGAGTGGTGTAGTGAGAGATTTGGAACTCTGTTACCTTTGGGGATATCCTCACTCAAAGGATCCAGGAAGTCAATGGAGGGGTTGAGGTCAGCCAGCTCCAGGATGGATTTCTTCTTCAGTTTCTGCGGCTCAGTGAAGTGCAGGTAGTAGCTGAGTTTACCTGCCTCCAATGAGGACAGACCTACAGAACAGATTCACTCACTCAGTAACTGATAGTATGATATGATTCTATATGTGTATGAAACAGAATGTGTGTACACTATAGATGTACATTGTGAGATAAATGACGGTCTGGATTCTGGTTCCAACTTCCAACACACTGACCTAAAAACTACACAGCTGAGTCATCCTCTCGAGCCAGTAACACACACAGCTGTGTCCCATCTTTTATTTTACCTTTATTTAACTTGGCAAGTCAGTTAAGAACAAATAATTATTTTCAATGACGGCCTAGGAACAGTGGGTTAACTGCCTGTTCAGATGCAGAACGACAGATTTGTACCTTGTCAGCTCGGGGATTTGAACTTGCAACCTTCCGGTTACTAGTCTCTCCACAGTCAGACCACATTCTCAACTGGGAACCACCACACTCTACGTGGAGCCATCCATTTAATGAATAACTTTGAAAGGTAGCTTTACCCTCAAAGCTGCGATTGGTCTGCACCAGGCCATGGGGACTCTTGATGAAGGCACCGCGCGGGACCACAGACACCTCCTTATCAATGGTGTGGACAGTGGAGGCCAGCCTCTTCTCCTCTTTCACCTTAACCTGCAACACAAACCAAACAACCATTACCAAACATCTGTCACAACACCCAAACAAACTAGTCATCACTCTTCTGCAATAATACCACACACAGTCACGACGGTCATATGAATCTAGTCACTGTACATTAATCACTGACACTTATTGATAAACAAAACACAATTAGCTCAAAATTAAACAATATAATTCGTCACACTTGTCCCCACCACGACTTCCTCCTCCACAGCCTCGTCCCCCTCCCCTTGCCGCCGTATCTCGGTGTGCTCATACTCATGTGAGGGGTCTCCCACGAAGCGACCCTTTGCTGTTGCAGAAACTTCCGCTAGCATTGCCTCAGTGGCAGGGGGAAGCAAGTGCCAGTCCACACAGTTGAAACTGGAGTAGGGAAAGGACACAAACACGTGTGCAAGAGGGCACACATACACACATAGAGAGAGAGAGAACATCTTGAATAGGAGAATGGTTCACAACTGCAAAGCCACAAGAGACAACAGCAAAATGCAAGCTAGCTATAATAATATGCCTGTAGTAAAATAGACTAGAGGCTCTAAAACAATTTCCTTTGCACCTCTTACCTGTAAAGGCTCTTTTTATCCGTCATCTCATCCTCTGAAACCCCTTGAGCAATGAAATAGTCACCCTTTATGCCCAGAATCTTGCCCCAAAACAGGACACGATTGAATTTGTTGTTCCTCTTCAGAATGACCAGGGAAGTCTGCAGGGCAGCTTTTTGCTCACTGCTCAAAGTTAAACCGCTACCAGAAACGAGGTCCAAGGAGTAGTATAACGTACTGGAGTCCATTGCATATATAAAGCGTGTCTCAATGAAAAGTAAATACTTTTCTATAAAAAGGCAAAATGTTTGGTATCTAGGTTACGTGGGGACAGCTGCCAAGAACGTCCGGTTGCCAATGTCAACAAATCTCCTTAGTTACGTGTAGTCATAGCAACTGCGGATTGCTCCTTGTAGACAAAGCAGTTGAGCTGCACAAATTAGCTAGAGATTGAATTAGTTGAATTCTCGATCTGATCTTCAACACTTGGCTCTAATTCAGCAACAATCTGCCACGTACTTGTCTGTTAGGCTACTTATCCTCATCTCATATTTTTCTAATTTACAGTCTTAGCTACTTCAGATATTTCAGTGTTGAGAGTAAAGAATGGGGGAGATTTCCAAGGCCTTTCCTTCAAGTCACAGCCAGAAACCTGTTCTTCTGAGCTCTTGTGAGGTTTCCCAATCCTTTCTGATGAATGGGTCTGTCAGTATGAGTTGTTTCTCACCCATTTAGCTGTGGATTGAGTGACAGTGAGAGAGGAAAAAGTGAGATGTCTTTATTCTTTTGGAACATGTGTGACTGTAATGTTTACTGTGCATTTTTTTTATTGTTTAATTCCCTTTTGTTTATTATCTAGTTCACTTGCTTTGGCAATGTAAACATATGTTTTCCCATGCCAATAAAGTGCTTACATTTAATTGAGAAAAAGAGAGAGAGAGACCTTAGACCCAGTGCACAGCTGGCACAAAGGAGGATAGGACTTTATGGATATAGGAACTGAGAGGAACTGAGATTCTACCACTTTGAATCCTGAGCACATGGGACAGGGGGTCAATAATGTTTATGTGTGTCCGTGCATCAATGGGTTCATGTCCCTCGATCTGTGTACTTACATAAGATTCATGGCATGTACATAAATAAGTGTGTGTATATAGCCCGTATTTTATATATTATTGGATTGCCATATTTTCCCACTATCGTAACTTCATAATGGAAGATGGGGAATTCTCAATGCCAAAGGTACACTTTCTTATACAGATGTCTTTAGATCTATAAGCCATAACAGCAGCACAGGAGCTGAGAGGGCCTTCATGAGTTAGAGCACTCCTATGACCCTAACTCATCATAACTTACCAGCTCAAGACAGCTTCTCATCCTCTCACCCCTGAGTCTGTCTGAGATCTCACGAGGTGCATTTGGGACCGGAAAGAGAGCAGAGAGGATGTAACAGAAAGGAAGAAGAGAGGTATTAGGGAGGAGATGGGAAGAGAGGGATAGGGGTTGAAGAGTGGGGATAAAGAAGAGAGAGATACTATATGGAGATAAAGCAGGGAAGGGAAGTCTGCAGGGCAGCTTTTTGTAGCAGGAAACATGAAGAATGTGGGATGGATGATAGAGGGAGGAAATAGACACTCAAATCATTTGAAGTTGTAGCACTGTGGGATGTTGCAGCACTGTAACTTCAGACTGTTCTGTCTTGGTGAATGTTAATGTTCTATACATCTGGCAACCCTTTGGGAACAGTGCTACAACAGCGGCCCCCTTAGGTAGCAATGGTGCATGCCCCTGATAGCAGAGATTAGATTGAAACACCCTCTCTTAAAAACAAGAATGCCATCTTCTCATTCCTGCTGAACATGCCCCCTTAAATCACTTGATTCTTTCTTTCAATACTGATTTAGGCTCAGCCCTCCCTACATCTCCTAACCTTTACCATCACAAGCCGAGCAACAGAACTGACTCTGAAGCAGTTGTTAAGGCTAAGTAGGTAACCCTGTTCTCATAAATCCTGCTCTGTATTCGCTTCCCCTTCTTTCCTGGCTGGCTGTTCCCATGCCTTCCGCGGGCCACCAGAACATTACCGTTTCCAGGGATCTATGCGTTTGGTGTAATTGCCGAACAAAAGGACCTGGCAGGCCGGAATCACATGCTACCGCCTCGGTGGAGACTGGAGACTTCAGCCCCCTCCCTCCCTCCCCCCATTCCTTGTCCTCCCCCTGGCCCCGACCGCAGCCAGAAAACACAAAGAGACCGAGTGGGGTGACTTCTCCTTTTCCTTTTGTCCCCACAGAACAGCCGTGCATGTGCACACACACTCTCACACAAACTTACACAAATATATACACAGGTGCAGCTTCACATTCTGCATACTGTACATGCAAATGAGCAGGTGCTCACACACAGTCATACCCAAACACACTTAACGAAAACTCCCTATGGCTCAGTTGGAAGAGCATGGCACGTGCAATGCCAGGATTGAAGGTTTGATTCCCGAGGCCAACCTTACATCAAACAAATTCTGTAAGTTGCTTTGTATAAAAGTGTCTGCTAAATGAAACATCGCCCCCACCTCCCTGAACTTGGTGTTGGTGGGCTGTGGTCCCACTCCTCTGGGAACCTCACCTCCCAGGCGACCAGCGTTGCCAAGGAACTAATCCTGAGGGACAAAAGGTTGGAAGGGTGTAGAATACGATGCCTCTGTAGCATCTGATTGGTTGGCATTCGGCCACGCGATCGCCTGATTGGTTGGAACTAAGTTTAGATAGAAACTCACAGGGTCAGAGGTCAGATCCATCGATCATTGCGGTGACATGAAGGAAGTGTGATCCCCCCATGGAACTAACATGGTTTATTCCCATTCAACACACACCAACCCTCCATCTTGCAATTACTCTCCCATGTCCCCGACCTTGGAGAAACATAAACCTATAGGCAACGAAGCATTCAAAGATTGCGGAAGCAAGCCGTCTGGCTCGAGAGACTATCTTGCGATAGGCCATGGGTAAGTTCTTTGCCCTGAGCTGAGAGAAGACAGAAACAGCTAGAAAATAGAAAGAGGGAGAGAGATTACTTATTAAAGAAGTGTCTGTGGTGTAATGAAGCACAAATACACAATGCCAAGAATGTGGTGAGGGCCCTGGGTTCGATGGGTTTGTCTCACACACAAGTACATAAGCACATGTGCGAATGTACACACACTTGCATGTACTCGCGTACACACTCCTTGCAGCAGTAAATCTGGATTAGCAGTGGATAAATGTCTTGATCCAGACTAGGACTGTAGCCCAGTCTCAAATGCTCTGTGATCCCCTTTACATGGTGAATGATACGGCCTTGCCCGACACCTACAGATTAAACACAGCAACATGGGCAACATCTCAATATTCTAAATCAATGGCTTCCTCTCCCTCATTACCAAAGAGATTGTGTGTGGGTGTAAGTCTTTTGGCTCTGCTTTGGTCCATATCCCACCTCAGTATGATCAGCTAAATTGATTGAAAAACTTTAGAAAAAAATTCTCACATTGACATATTCACACTTTGACACACTTCTTCTGCTGCAGCCCAAACCCTACTGTGTCAGAACCGAGGCACTGTGTTTGCGGTCTGACCGCTGGTTAGTACTCGCTGTGATGTTTGGACTGCTTCTTGACTGCTGGGTCTGGAGTAGGCAGGTTCCCAGGCTCCTTTGCTCCTAACTCCAGATTACTTCTGCTCTACTGAGCTGGCAAACAACTGGTGCTTTCCCCTCTGCTCACCATCAATACCGACTATCACACACACACACACACACACACAACATGCACCTACAAACACACATATCAAGCATAACCAGCAAGGTCACCCGTGATACAAGTCAGTATCTGACTTCGATCCATGTCTGAGAATGTCAGGAGATGAGGTGGAAACTGGCCACTAGGGCAAGAGTGAGCGATGTTACCTTCAAGTAGGTTTTTGGTTGTAGGCCGTGATGGTGGATGGGTGGAAGCGCCGGCCTCTGATTCCAAAGGTTGCGAGTGTGAATCCAGCGATAGAAAGTTGGTTTTTATATTTTTGTTTAAGTCTATCCCAAACCTGAACCATTCAGAGTTCATGTCTAACCTTAAGAATTTGGAATTAATCCCTAAACTGAACCTTAAACACTTTGACGTTGAGAAACATGGATGAACGTCTAATTTTGACTTGAGAGCCGGTAGAGTATAACACCAATTTCAACACCTCTCCAAGCGGGAAAGACACACACCAGACAACAGACGTCCACTCTCACACACATCTCCTGCAAAACTCATGTTTCTTCTCGTGTGTGAGTGTCATAAACAGGCATAGAGATCTGACTGGTAGTTAGCACATTTGCTATTATGAGTTGCTCAAGCAAATTATTGCCTGTAGTCTCAATGACTCTTTAATTGCCTTCTGAGTGTTCAGCTATCCAATTACCCAACCACACTCCAAGGAGGTACAGGCTAACACCAGTAATCCATTCTGATGAAATCTACTATTTATTACCCACTCACCCACACTCTCCCTTTCTCATTCACCAACACACACACAACCTTAACATAACGAGGGAAATTTTTTTAAATTCTTGTGCAACGGAAAATCTCTGTCCAACAAACAACACCAAACAAACCTGATAACCCATGTGCTCCTTGAGCGTCCAACAGTATAATGTCTTGAGGGGCCCCCTAAGTAAAGGTGTATGCATGTTTGTGTGTAGTTATTCACATTTGTTCAGTACATGTGCTAGGGGTGAGGAAATGGTGTCAAAGCTTAATACTGCCAAAAGTTATTTCCACATCTCTAGAGTTGCCTGTTACACAATCTGTGATTACATGGTGAACTCGCCCTGCTTTACGTTGTCTCTTTGTCCATGATTGAGAGCCATTGATTGCAGAGCTGAGCGCTCCAGATCACCCCTGGGCTAAAGTTTGTTTTGCAGATTATTCTGTTGGTTTAAGAGGCTTTTGGGGGAACTGAACTATATTATGTACTTCCGTGTGTGTATGTATGTCACAGCTAATTAACAGTGAATTAAGTGTCAGTGGTGAAACTACAAAATCAGGATGTTCCAATTTGAAGTAAGCCAATAAGAACCACTTCTGCAGCCCGCTATTGTTCCTGATATGTTTCATTCACCCCCCCCAAAAAAAAAAAAAAACTAGTTGAATTTACACGGATCCTAATCTAATAACAAAACCCTATTTTTCTGCTCTGTGTAAAGCCTCTACCCAGATATTTGGCGGGCTTAGCACTTCATTAATCGGCCAATCACTTGTACTAAAAAACATGTCCTTTTGGAAACTGAGGCACCCTGGTGAGAGAGAAGGCTGGATGCAAGGGGATCAAAGAAAAAAAACAGTCCTGTAGTAACAAGACACTGTTGAAGCTACTGCTAAATCCTAATAGAAAATCTGTCATGCAGTGCCCCCTATGGCTATGGACACTTAATAGTTACTTACATATTAACTTATTCAGTACAAAATCTCAAACACTAATAATGACCAACAAACTCTCATAATGTATCAACCATTTAACATTTTAAAGCAATATATTTAATACTGAGAAGTTCCATGCTGTTCATATTCACATAAATAGGCCTACTCTCATTCATTGTCAATAGTTATGTCAATTCATGTTCAGATTGTGTTATGGTTCAAAATCCTGATAATAAAAAATTCTATAACATGTTAAATATATCAGCTTAATATAAAACATTTGTTAAAAGAGTTCAGTCAAAATGAAATAAAAGTTCCTTGCCTAATAATACAAAAACTATTTGTAAAAAATCGTTTTTGTATCATCAGACCTTGAGGTCCAGATTTGAAAGGCCCTGGTTCAGTACAAGTAATTTAAAGTGAACACTAACTGCCATGCAACAAGAGTGCCCTCTGTTGGTCAGAGAACCAAAATGCCTTCTATTCTGGCATCCTGGATATTAAAACGCAAACTCAGTGGAAATGCATGGTATGGCAGTTTTTCCCAACATTATGCTATAAAAGCAATTTTGGTTAACAAAAGAAAAAAACTGTATTGGTGCTGAATAGTCTTTAGCCAAGGCAGTCCTCATAGGAAGGTCTTAGGAAAAGGGTCAGATTTGGGCATTTCTGACAGAAGGCTTGGCTCCTGAGTGGCTGCCAGCTCTCAGTGGAGCCTTGGCAGAGATGTCTCAGGAGGCCCGTAACAATTTATTCTCTCCTCCCCTCCTGGAAATAATCATTGATGGAGCACTATTGAATAAGTGAAAGCAAAGGCTCTACTTGGACCAATCTATTGATATCAGACACATGCTATGCTAAGCTTGATGAAAGGAGAAAGGATGCATTTTAAGGGTATTTGAAGGGCCTGTGTTGGATGGTACAGCAATAGATTTGGGGATAAACTCCCCTATGCCATCACCTCAGTTCTGAGACTGGATGCCTCCAGGACTCATGGAAAAAAATCAAAAAGAAGGGGAAGATATTTTAAGTTCAGGGGTTCATCAAAAGTTCATCATCTACTGGGATCTGACAGGATGGGCTGCTGTCTGTCGTCCCATATGACTGGGGGGTTTTACACCCATCTGGTGATGTGGCGGGGGACTCGGTTCTAAGCACCCTTGGAAGGTAGACCTGTGGACACAGAGAGACAGTACCAGTCAAAAGTTTGGACACACCTACTCATTCCAGGGTTTCCTTATTTTTACAATTTTCTACATTGTAGAACAATAGTGAAAACATCAAAACTGTTACTGTACATGTGCAGAAGGGAGAGGGGGGAAGGGATACCTAGTCTGTTGCACAACTGAATTAATTCAACCAAAATGTGTCTTCCACATTTAACCCAACCCCTCTGAATCAGATGTTTGTGTGGCTGCCTTAAATCAATGTCATCGCCACAGGGGAAGCAGTTGTTGGGGGTTAACTGCCTTGCTCAAGGGCAGAACGGCAGATTTTTCACACCTTGCCGGCTCAATGATTCGAACCAGCAACCTTTCAGTTACTGGCCAAACACTCTTAACCGCTAAGCTATCTGCCGCCTAGATTGAGAGACAGAAATAATATACGATATGTTCTGAAACTCTTAAGTTGGCTTTTGTTTCTACGATTCATATCCTCATTTTTGTGAAATAACTGGGCAGAACTGGGAGGGGTACCACCATATTGCTTCCCCCCTTCCAAACAGATTTTAACTTCGTCTATAAATTCATGGTGAAGGAATAAACCTGTTACTGACCATGTTGCTGTCCGCCAATCCATCCAAGGCATCCTCATCCTCTTTCAACTGCAGGTAGAACAGACTGTTAGTGTCTAAACACTAACACACGAACACCACACGAACACCACACGAACACCACACGAACACCACACGAACACCACACCTTGTAGTTGTGAGGGCTGAGGTACTTGAAGTGTCCGAAGCAGGTGTAGCTGATGCAGATGCAGACAGTTACACACAGGACCACCAGAGTGAAGAGAGATGTGTCCGCCATGAACCCTGACCCAAAAACACATACAGAAGTGTGAGGATACATTAAAAATGGTGCTTTAACTCGAGCAGGTAACTCCAGGGAAACAGCCAAGTTAGAAGAAGAAGAAGGGACATAAGTAAGCCTCCTATGTATGAGAGCTCCAGTAAACATCCAGGCGTGTGAGTTACCTGTCCGGAGGACGGAGAAGAAATAGAGCCAGATGAGGCAGATGATGGGTGCAACCAGGGCTTGATTGACAGCTCCCAGGTGCACCTGTCTGTCCAGGCGGGCGGGCAAGTAGGCAAAGTACAGGTTGTGTTTGTCCACTAGATGCTTCAGCATCAGGTACAGCAGACCTGGACACACGGAGGAGAGGGAATGTAACTTTAGGTCAAGGTCAGCAGTGTGTGTGTGTGTGTGTGTGTGTGTGTGTGTGTGTGTGTGTGTGTGTGTGTGTGTGTGTGGGGGTTGCCCATCACTCACCGAAAGGCACTATGACAGGGCAGGTGATGCTGTAAGCCATGATGACAGTGAACACACACAGGGTCCACCCATACATGGCTCCGTACTCAAACTCATACGCTTGGTTCTGCAGACAGGACAAGGTTAAATCACACATCATCTGAACTTCATCCATGACTACATAGATAGAAAAGGTCAACATTGAGCTGATCATTCCATACTAACCATGGATGACAGATTGTTGTCTATTTCTGTACTGTATATCTCGATCTGAACTTCCTGTAACGTTGAGCCCTGATTGATACAGGGGCGGAGTCTTAGTCTCACCTGTTTGACATACTTCCTCTCTGCGGCGGAGCGAGCCAGCGCCATGCGGATGGTGTAGAGCAGTAACCCTGGCAACCGCAGCAACTCCATCCCAGAGCCCACCAGGCCCGCCGTGATGACATAATTCACAAAGAACGCCCCCTGGTCAGGCAGGAACACACACCTGAAGGAGGAGGAGGGATATGAGGCAAGGGAGAGAGAACGAGATAGAGAAATGGACACAATAAATGAGATGCTAGTTACTATACAGGGACGCAATAAATTAGATGCTAGTTATTGTACACAGACACAGTAAATGAGATGCTAGTTATTATACACAGACACAGTATATGAGATGCTAGTTATTATACACGGACACAGTAAATGAGATGCTAGTTATTATACACAGACACAGTATATGAGATGCTAGTTATTATACACGGACACAGTAAATGAGATGCTAGTTATTATATATGGACACAGTAAATGAGATGCTAGTTATTGTACACAGACACAGTAAATGAGGTGCTAGTTATTATACAGGTACACAATACTTTTTTCAAGTAACTCACAATTTTCCCTAAAAATAAGTTTTTATTCTTTATTTCACTGTTACTATAACAGAACCTTTGTTATCGACTCAGAACTTAATATATCCGGGGGGGGTTTTAAAATCAGAAAATAAATAGAAATGGCATTGATAAAATTATTGACACCCTTTACGTAATATTTAGTCGCACAGCCTATGGTCAAAATAACTGCAATCAAGCGCTTCCTATAGCCACCGATGAGCTTCCTGCACCTCTGTACTGGCAGTTTGGCTCCCTCTTGGGCAAACTGCTCCAGGTCTCCCAGATTTGAAGGGTGCCGTCTGCAAACTGCTGTTTTCAGATCTCTTCACAAGTTTTCAATGAGATTTAGATCTGGACTCATTGCTGGCTACTCCAGAACAGTCTGGCATTTTGTCTTGAACCATTCCTGGGTTCTTTTTGAAGTGTGTTTGGGGTCATTCTGCTGCTGTAAGACCCATGACCTTTGACGGAGACCCAGCTTTCTGACGCTGCTCTCCAAAATCTCTTGGTATTCTCCAGATTTCATGATGCCATGTACCAGCTCAAGACACCCAGTGACAGAGGAAGCAAAGCAATTCCAAAACATCACTGAACTGCCTCCATGTTTGACTGTAGGGAAGGTGTTATTTTCTTTGAAGGCTTCATTTGGTTTTCTGTAAACATAGAGATGGTGTGCTTTACCAAAAGCTCTATTTTGGTCTCATCTGTCCACAGGAAATTCTCCCAGAAGGATTTTGGCATGTTCAAGTGTGTTTTGGCAAATTGCAGTCAGGCTTTCTTATGTCTCTCTCTCTGCAGTGGGGTCCTCCTGCGTCTTCTACCATATAACTCCCTTTCATTGAGTTGGCAACGTATGGTGCGAGTTGAAACGATCGTACCTTCTGTCTGAAGGGCAGCTTGAATCTGTGTGGTAGTTGATCGCGGTACTTTCTCCACCATTCCAACGATCCTTCGGTAGAATCTTCCATCAAGTTCTCTCTTGCGGCCACGTCCAGTGCGGCTGGCTACAGCGGCTTGGGCCTTAAACTTCTGTAACTTCTTAATAACATTACGTACGGTGGAAACAGGAACATCAAGGTCTCTGGTGATGGACTTGTTGCCTTGAGATTGTCCATGCTTGGCTACAATCTTGTGTCTGACCACCTCTGATAATCCTCTAGTTTTCTTTCTTCCTTCATGCTCAATGAAGTACACAGTCACACAAAACAGGAGAGGAGTCCTTTTCTCTGTTCAAACTGGTTGAATGAGTGATGTTTATATTGCAGGCACCAACTCACCACAAGTGAGTTCAATTCCAAAGTAAAGGAGAATCACATGCTTGAAATCTAATTATTTCTAACTACTTCTAGAAGGTGCCAATAATATTGTCTGGGCCATTTTAGGACTTCTTTGTAGAATAAGCTAACATTTAGTAAATTATTCAGATTTGTTTTTCAGTTGAACAAAACAAAGGTATACATGTGTGGATACCAAAATGTGTTTTAAATTCAACCGTTTTCTGTGCATTATTTGGAAAAAAGTCCAAGGGTGACAATATTATTTGGCCACGACTGTACATGGACACATTAAATGAGATACTAGTTATTATACATGGACACAGTAAATGAGATACTAGTTATTATACATGGACACATTAAATGAGATACTAGTTATTATACATGGACACATTAAATGAGATACTAGTTATTATACATGGACACAGTAAATGAGATACTAGTTATTATACATGGACACAGTAAATGAGATACTAGTTATTATACATGGACACAGTAAATGAGATACTAGTTATTATACATGGACACAGTAAATGAGATACTAGTTATTATACATGGACACATTAAATGAGATACTAGTTATTATACATGGACACAGTAAATGAGAAACTAGTTATTATACATGGACACAGTAAATGAGAAACTAGTTATTGGGAGAGAAAGAGAGGCAGGTCAGAGGCATAGATAAAAGTATATCACTCACTCAAACCTTAGCTTCCCATCAGCCAGAAACTCTTTGTCAAACAGCCAGCGGAAGAACACAGCCAGACTGTGGTTAGAAAAGAGAGCCAATCACATAAGATGAATTACAGAAACAAAAACATGATTTCATATTTCATTGATTATCTGGATTGATCATTAAGTGATCAGGGCGGGGTAATTAATTACCTGGTGAGTCCAAGAGAGGGCAGGATCAGAACCATGAACAGGAGGAAGATGTACAGCTTGTGCATCATAATCAACTGCTCCCTGGACCTATAGTACATAGATAACCGTGGTGGAAAAAATACCCAACTTTCATAGTTGAATAAAAGTAAAGATACCGTAAAAGAAAATGACTCAAGTGAAAATCATCCAGTAAAATACTACTTGAGTAAAAGTGTAAAAGTATTTGGTTTTACTTAAATATGAAAAGTAAAAACATAAATAATTTAAAATTCCTTATATTAAGAAAACCAGACGACACGATTTTCTTGTTTTTATTTTATTTTACGGATGGTCAGGTGCATAGTTCAACACTCAGATAATTTACAAAAAAGGTATGTGTTTAGTGAGTCTGCCAGATCAGAGGCAGTAGGGATGACCAGGGATGTTCTCTTGATAAGTGTGTGAATTAGACCATTTTCCTGTGCTGCTAAGCATTCAAAATGTAACGAGTACTTTTGGCTGTCAGAGAAAATGTAAGGAGTAAAAAGTACATCATTTTCCTTAAGAATGTAGTGAAGTAAAAGTTGCCAAAAATACAAATATTAAAGTACAGATACCCCAAAAAATGACTTAAGTAGTACTTTAAAGTATTTGTACAGATACATTATGTCAGTGAAGTTACTGTGTGTGTGTGTGTGTGTACCTGTTCCAGTGGCACTCTCCCAGAGTTGAGTAGTACACTATGGTGGGCAGCAGGGCAGAGAAGGACCACAGAAGCAGAGTGGGGAAAAACTGACTGACCACAGCACTCTGTCTCACACACACATACAAACAAACAAACACATTACATGGTAGCATACAAATCAAAACTAATTGAATACACAGCAAATGGCTCCCAAGTGGCACAGCGGCTTCTCAATGCTAGAGGTGTCACTACAGACCCTGGTTCGATCCCGGGCTGTATCACAACCGGCCTTGATCGGGAGTCCATTAGTGCAGAGCACAATTGGCCTAGCTTCGTCCGGGTTAGGGGAGGATTTGGCTGAGGTAGGCAGTCATTGTAAAATAAGAACTAGTTCTTAACGGACTTGCCTAGTTAAATAAAGGTTAAATGAGCACCAGCATTCCTCTGGCCTCGCCACACCAGCATTCCTCTGGCCTCACCAACCAACCAAATACAGTTATATTCTATTTTATTCTAGTAGATGGTGACTGACTCACGTTGAGGTAGTAGATGGGCTTGGTGACGTTGAACTTGTCCATGGTGCTGATGATGATGGAGGGAGTGGTGAGGAAGGTGAGGAGGAAGAAGAGGAAGAAGTTGAGCAGCAGGCATCGGACCCACCAGCGGAAGCCCTGCACTGAAAGGTTGTCCCTGGGACAGAGAGAGAGAGGTATGGAGGGAGGAGAGAGAGAGGTATGGAGGGAGGAGAGAGAGAGGTATGGAGGGAGGAGAGAAGGAGGTATGGAGGGAGGAGAGAAGAGGTATGGAGGGAGGAGAGAGAGAGGTATGGAGGGAGGAGAGAGAGAGGTATGGAGGGAGGAGAGAGAGAGGTATGGAGGGAGGAGAGAGAGAGGTATGGAGGGAGGAGAGAGAGAGGTATGGAGGGAGGAGAGAGGAGAAAACAGAGCAGAAAAACAGGAAGAGAGAATATGATAGAATATACTGTACCATTGTTATCAAACAGCACACTGTAGGTTAGGTTATAGGGGGACTCACCAGTACACATTTCTGGGATGAGGGGCATAGTCAACCCTCCAGTTCCTCACTTTCAGAGTCGCACTACAAGACGAAGGCTGGGGCTCTCGGCCACACCCACACCTCACTGCACTGTCCCCATTTCCACAGTCCAGGGCGTTGAAGTCCTTCAGAATGCTGAGGGGAGTGAGTGACAGCTGTCAATCATCATGTTTACATAACCCAAGAAAGTGGATACATCAACTAATATTGTTTCCACTAATGATGGTACAGTCAACAACTCCATGTTAATTTTCCTATTGGGTCGGAACAAAAGCCTGCACTCCCTGAAGCTCTCTAGAGCTGGGGATGGTGAGACAAGAAAATCTAAGGTTGGAGAATAATTTCTATCATTATCATCAATATGACACTTAGCCCCTCACCAGCCCCAGAGATGAGAAACTCACTATGTGGCCATTGCCTCAGACTGCAGAGTGACGAAGACCATCCCTAGAGGGTGCTGTGGCACAAGCTCTTTCTGCGTCCTCACCTCCTCCAACAGACCTGCCGCTTGACCACGGAAGTACTCTATGGCATCTACCTAGAGCCACAGAAAACATACCATACAGTGGGGCAAAAAAGTATTTAGTCAGCCACCAATTGTGCAAGTTCTCCCACTTAAAAAGATGAGGCCTGTAATTTTCATCACAGGTACACTTCAAAATGAGAAAAAAATATCCAGAAAATCACATTGTAGGATTTTTAATGAATTTATTTGCAAATTATGGTGGAAATTAAGTATTTGGTCAATAACAAAAGTTTATCTCAATACATTGTTATATACCATTTGTTGGCAATGACAGAGGTCAAACGTTTTCTGTAAGTCTTCACACTCTGTTGCTGGTATTTTGGCCCATTCCTTCATGCAGAGTGATGTTTTGGGGCTGTTGCTGGGCAACACGTACATTCAACTCCCTCCAAAGATTTTCTATGGGGTTGAGATCTGGAGACTGGCTAGGCCACTCCAGGACCTTGAAATGCTTCTTACGAAGCCACTCCGCCGTTACCCGGGCGGTGTGTTTGGGATCATTGTCATGCTGAAAGACCCAGCCACGTTTAATCTTCAATGCCCTTGCTGATGGAAGGAGGTTTTCACTCAAAACCTCACGATACATGGCCCCATTCATTCTTTCCTTTACACAGATCAGTCGTCCTGGTCCCTTTGCAGAAAAACAGCCCCAAAGTGTGATGTTTCCACCCCCATGCTTCACAGTAGGTATGGTGTTCTTTGGATGCAACTCAGCATTCTTTGTCCTTCAAACACGACGTGTTGAGATTTTACCAAAAAGTTATATTTTGGTTTCATCTGACCATATGACATTCTCCCAATCTTCTTCTGGATCATCCAAATGCTCTCTAGCAAACTTCAGACGGGCCTGGACATGTACTGGCTTAAGCTGGGGGACACGTCTGGCACTGCAGGATTTGAGTCCCTGCCGGCGTAGTGTGTTACTGATGGTAGGCTTTGTTACTTTGGTCCCAGCTCTCTGCATGTCATTCACTAGGTCCCCCCGTGTGGTTCTGGGATTTTTGCTCACCGTTCTTGTGATCATTTTGACCCCACGGGGTGAGATCTTGCGTGGAGCCCTAGATCGAGGGAGATTATCAGTGGTCTTGTATGTCTTCCATTTCCTAATAATTGCTCCCACAGTTGATTTCTTCAAACCAAGCTGCTTACCTATTGCAGATTCAGTCTTCCCAGCCTGGTGCAGGTCTACAATTTTGTTCCTGGTGTCCTTTGACAGCTCTTTGGTCTTGGCCATAGTAGAGTTTGGAGTGTGACTGTTTGAGGTTGTGGACAGGTGTCTTTTATACTGATAACAAGTTCAAACAGGTGCCCTTAATACAGGTAACGGGTGGAGGACAGAGGAGCCTCTTAAAGAAGTTACAGGTCTGTGAGAGCCAGAAATCTTGCTTGTTTGTAGGTGATCAAATACTTATTTTCCACCATAATTTTCAAATAAATTCATTAAAAATCCTACAATGTAATTTTCTGGATTTTCTTTCTCATTTTGTCTGTCATAGTTGAAGTGTACCTATGATGAAACCCCTCTCCTGTCTTTCTCTTAGTATTGTCTCTCTCACCTCCTCACAGTTGCGGGTGCGGCAGCAGCAGAGGTGACCACATAGATGGGGGTTGATCACCTCCCTCTCGCCCCCTCGCTGAAGTACCCGCTCGTAGTAGTGCAGGTTCTTCTCTGCCCGCTTCCTGAGAGACAGAAAACAACAGGATTTAGTGTAAACGAAAGTTAGGGAAGGATCAGTCAGTCAATCCAGACTGCTATATCTGACTACATGTCAGATCAGAAAGAACTACATGCTATGCATTTCTTTAGCGTGGCGTTACCGTGGCAGCTTGGCAGCGTGACGTTACTAGGGCAGTGTGACGTTACTTGGCTATCGTGATGTTACCAGGGCAGCTTGGCAGCGTGACGTTACTTGGCTAGTGTGACGTTACCAGGGCAGCGTGGCAGCGTGACGTTACCAGGGCAGCGTGACGTTACTTGGCTAGTGTGACGTTACCAGGGCAGCGTGGCAGCGTGACGTTACCAGGGCAGCGTGCGTTACTTGGCTAGTGTGACGTTACCAGGGCAGCGTGGCAGCGTAACATAACCAGGGCAGCGTGACGTTACCAGGGCTGCGTGACGTTACCAGGGCAGCGAGACGTTACCAGGGCAGCGAGACGTTACCAGGGCAGCGAGACGTTACCAGGGCAGTTTGCCAAAGCACAGACCTTTCCTTGTCCAGGTGCATCAGCTGGGCCACATCATATGTCAAGTGCACTTCACACACACAGCAGGTAGGGTAGGCCTCACTGCAGAACAGGCGAGGGGGAGAATAGAGGTGTGGATAAGGCACAGGGTCTAAATATATACAGGTACATGTATATCCAATGTTCATCCTTGTAAGCCATTGTCTGCCCATTCAGGCAAGTTATCACTAGTCAAACTGAATCACTTTTATTACCATGGTGAAGACAAAGACACTACAGGTGTGGTTGTATGTTCAGAAGACAGGGTTAGTGGGTGAGTGTGGACCCCCCATGTTGGGAGAAATGGTGCGGTCCAGTCTACTTACGTAAAGTGGGTCCTGATGTCCTCTTCACTGGCTTCTTTGGGGATGGAAGACGCAAACAGGGTGTTTCTGATCTACGGGGGGAGCAAAGCACACTCATCAGTATCAGTAATAACTACTAGTGAGGGGATGAACTGTTGGTTTCGTGACAGATGGAACAGAGGAACTGACCAGCCCTCTGCCCAAGCCCTTCATCTGGGAGGTGTGTCGCCTCAGCAGTAACACTGTCAAGATCAGGTAGATGACTGCAAACACTGTGTGTATCCACAGCAGGTTATTACTGAGGAATTCATAAAAAACAAACGGTTACCTAAAGCATTAAGCAACCATTATAATGGAAGTTCATATTATATACAATGAAAGAACCACACCTACATACAGACACATGCACAAACACACACTTACTCCTTCTGAAGATTACCCACAGTTGTCCTTCCGAAGTTGTACGGGTCATTTCCTTCAAAAAATAAATATCACACTTACATTTCCTGAGACTGTTAAAACATGTCATTATAGCAGGATAAAAGGACTGACAGCAATGTTGTTGTTGATTACAATGTTGAAAGAGTAAATGTAAAAGAACTCTGCAATAGTTATGCTTCAGTCAGTGGTAAGTAACACCATTGTGTTGAAAGAGATTAACTTTCACTGCCACACATCGGTGGTAGGTAATGTCATACAAAAGAGGATGTTTATACTCTCGGTCTCGCTCTGGCAAAAGTGAGACATAGCAACGAGACAATGTTGTGTGTACAGCGTGATTAGCATGGCAGAGTGTTATGTTAAACACTGTTTATACATCTGTTATGTGTGAGTAAAGTTTGAGTTGTTGTAAGTAATGTCGTTGTTACATTTATAATGAAGCACTGCCTGGCAGTGTTGTGTTTGGGCTTCACATTGCATTGTGAGAGTGTAATACAGTGAGGTTCTTATACAGTAATATTGAGAGTTTTGAAACAATGTTGTGTTGACAGGGTGGCGTTTGCATTATATTAGTGTTGTGTTGACATGGTGGTGTTTGCATTATATTAGCGTTGTGTTGACATGGTGCGTCACACTCACCTAGCAGGTTCCCAGACAGGTTGACAGGCAAGATGACTGTCACGGAGATGACGGTAACCAGCACCAGGAGGGTGATCAGGTGACGCTGGAAGGACAGGTAGTGGACAGCGTCAATCCCACAACGCGCCTTCACCATCTCCTCACTGGAAAAAGAAACACAAATTGAGGGTGCAACCTCAACATACGAAAACAATGACAGCCCCGCCCGCCCGCCCCAAACCACCCACCCACAGAAAGAGAGAGAGCAATAATACTCACTCCATTCTGATGATGTAGGGGAGCCAGGAGCAGCATCCCTAGAGAGGAAAAAGAAAGATAAAGATGACTATTAGATGGCGTTGATGATGGTGATGATTACAACATCTCCCTCACCAATTCGTGCTCCGGCTCCTCCACGTTGGACACACAGGACGACATTCTCCCATAGCGGCGGTGTGATGTCTCACTGAACCTGAAACACAGACGGCTAAGGTCATCATCATTGGGACAGGGCAGGCGGGTCAGGGTCAATAGGACACTTATCTCTATAGACAATTAATTCAACTATTGGCAGGCAGTAACACCCACTGCATAATTATTTGTAGTCATATGCCTTTAGGTAGGTGTGTTTATATTGTTTTTCTCAGGTTTCAACAGGAAATTATACTGTTTGATGTCATAACGGACCCTTCCCTGTCAGAGATCAGCGCCAGACGGCCATAGTCCCACAGCTTCCTCCTGATGACGGAGAAGAGGATCAGCAACGCCTGAGACAAGTACACCACAACAGAATGAGGAAAAGGCTTGATTTGTGTGCATGTGTTGTGTAACGCTATCCTATTCGGGTTTGGAATCACCCTTATGTGGTCATATGAGTTGCAGTATGAGTGTCAGTTCATGCAACACACACACACACACACACACACACACACACACACACACACACACACACACACACACACACACACACACACACACACACACACACACACACACCAAGAAGAAGCTGAAGTCCAGCAGCAGTACAACAGGCACGCCTCCAAAGTTGTTTCCCTTGAGGACGGTGCTTTCTGTGGAGCTGAAACAACTGCTATTGTCCACATGATGTGCACTACCGTTTTTCACCAGCCCCCACCAAGTGGACATCACAGCAGCTGAATAAAAAAACATTGTTCATATCAAGATTGTATCACAATGTTACATGTTACAATGTGTCCGTTCAACGAAATGATAGACAAGTATTGGAGACTGAGCATTACATTACAAATACAACATTTATTTTTATTTTTATCAGTCACAGCAATATTGTGTATCTCTGAAATTAGGTTAAGTATATATCATCTCATTGACAGTGTGTCACGCGGGTCAATCCCTGAACAGCTGTTAGCTTCACGTAATGTTTGCTAGCACGTAGTTAGCTAACTAGCTATACATTGCAATTACTTCCCTGTTATAACTTAGACATAAACACATGATAAAAATAGTTTGAGACAGCGAAAAGTTGACAAATCCCTCAAACGCAAGCTAAACTAGTGCATATAGTCTAGTGCTAAAACAAGTGGCAACATTAACTTCCGCATTTCATTGTTTTTGTCTCGTCTCCAAAATGTTACAACACGATTTAAAATGCATCAACCTGATTTGGCAAAACTTCTGAAGACAAACATACCTGGGACAGCCTCTGATACCCGAAATTACGGGGACAAAACTTTTAGCGGTAATAACACAGATAGGAGCAACAAGGTTGTGGTCACTGGACCTTCTTCTATAGGAATTGGGTGGCGGATCGGATCGAACTTTTAAATGCCTACACCGCCTCCTACTGTACTGGAGTGTGAGCCCAGTCATGGCCTACTTACTTACTTTAAACCTATCTGCTCCTGCACCATGCCAACTGCCTGGGAGAATGGGACAGCACCCCTCAACACATCCTGTAACTCTTCTGGAGTCAAATCTTGTATACCCTAAAACTTCTCTGCAGCTGCCACAACAACCTCGATTTTCTGTGATTTACGTTACAGTTGATAACCATTGCTATGAACGCTAAGAAGCCAACCTTACTGAAGCATAAATCATCCGTTGCCCTATCCCTCGGTTCTGGCACACATTTACTACTCACTGGGATCCACTCAGGATCCCTTGACTCATCCCCCTCTACTTTCTTCACTGCCTCAGCATATGACACCTTCTGCACTACTCTGACTCTGGCCACTTCAAACTGCCTCTCTCACACTGAGCCCCTTCCAATCCCCAGAAAAATGAGCACCCCTACAGTTTACACAGACAACTTAAAACACCAAAACTACACAATCCTGCACACTTCCCACATCTTGGAATCTCCCTCCTACACACTGCTGAAACGTGACCATAAATGTTGCACCTGAAACAGCTCAGTGGATTCTGCACAAAATCTCTAACTGGAAAACTGATATATCCTAACATGACTCAAATGTTAGGATATAACATATATATATGTAGCTCAGTTGGTAGAGCATGGCGCTTGTAACGCCAGGGTAGTGGGTTCGATCCCCGGGACCACCCATACGTAGAATGTATGCACACATGACTGTAAGTCGCTTTGGATAAAAGCGTCTGCTAAATGCTAAATGGCATATATATATATATATATATTATATATGTGTGTATATATGTTCGGTAGAGACTCAAAACTCACAAAAAAAAACTGACAATGACTCTTGTGTTTCACCACACTCCCCACCTGGTCTGAGTCACACCAAACACCAGGAATTTAACTGCAATTGCTCCACATCCACACTTACCGCTACTGCAACAATCACTCCTTCTTCTATGGTATCTTGGCGATCGCACAATTGAATGTACATCCCGCCACCTACTATGCGGGATGGAATCAGGATACCCCCTAAAAAACTGAACAAACTACCAAAAAATAAAACTAAAATGTTTCTGTTAAAAAAAATACAACAGATCTGATCCCTACACAGTCTCAAGAGGAACCCGGTGCCAGTACCCCTTGAAAGTCAGATGTAAAATTCTTAAGTCCTAAAAACTATTCTGCCAAAGCCACAATAATGTCCAGTTTCTTAGACTTCTTTGAGACACACTATAATTCTGACAGGTTGTACTTCCTCCACCCACTGGAGGGCAACTACTATCGCCAACAGTTCAACTGAGTATACTGACAATGTTAGATCAACAACGGCTGTTCTCTCATTTTTGTCTGGAAGTAGCTAGCAAGCTAGCCAACATTAGCCTGTTAGCTGCCGCTGTGAGGTCAGAACGCTCAGATCAACCTTACTCCTCGGACACGCCGAGGGCGAAACGTTTGAATTTACGAAGGCCCAGATCTCACTCTGAGCGCGCTCTGGCACTCCACAGTGAATTTACAAACACACCCATACAGTGGCAAGAAAAGTATGTGAACCCTTTGGAAATAAATTGGTCATCAAATTGGATCTGATCTTCATCTAGGTCCCAACAGTAGACAAACAGTCTGCTTAAATTAATAACACACAAACAATTACACGTTTTCATGTCTTTATTGAACACACCGTGTAAACATTCACAGTGCAGGGTGGAAAAAGTATGTGAACCCTTGGATTTAATAATAATAACTGGTTGACCCTTTTTTGGCAGCAATAATCTCATCCAAACATTTTCTGTATTTGCGGATCAGACCTGCACAACGGTCAGGAGGAATTTTGGACAATTTCCTCTTTACAAAACTGTTTCAGTTCAGCAATATTCTTGGGATGTCTAGTGTGAACTGCTTGCTTGAGGTCATGCCACAGCATCTCAATTGGGTTGAGGTCAGGACTTTGACTGGGCCACTCCAGAAGGCATATTTTCTTCTGTTGAATCCATTCGGTTGTTAATTTACATCTGTTTTGGGTCGTTGTCCTGTTGCGTCACCCAACTTCTGTTGAACTTCAATTGGCGGACAGATAGTCTAACATTCTGTAAAATGTCTTGATAAACTTGGGAATTCATTTTTTTCCGTCGGTGATAGCAAGCTGTCCAGGCCCTGAGGCAGCAAAGCAGCCCCAAACCATGGTGCTCCCTCCATCATACTTTACATTTGGGATGAGGTTTTGATCCGTGATGTCCTCCATGAACACATATCGTAGACTCGTCAACAGAGATGTTAGCATGTTCCAGAGATTTCTGGAAGTCTTTAGCTGACAGTCTAGGATTCTTCTTTACCTCATTGAGCATTCTGCGCTGTGCTCTTGCAGTCATCTTTGCAGGACGGCCACTCCTAGGGAGAGTAGCAACAGTGCTGAACTTTCTCCATTTATAGACAATTTGTCTTACCATGGACGTTGGGTGCTTGATGAACATCAAATCTTTTAGACATACTTTTGTAACCCTTTCCAGCTTTATGCAAGTAAACTATTCTTAATCTTAGGTCTTCTGAGATCTCTTTTGTTTGAGGCATGGTTCACATCAGGCAATACATCTTGTGAATAGCAAACTCAATTTTGTGAGTGTTTTTATAGGGCAAGGCAGCTCTAACCAACATCTCCAATCTCGTCTCATTGATTGGACTCCAGGTTAGCTGACTCCTGACTCCAATGAGCTTTTAGCCTAGAAGTTCACATACTTTTGACAAGCTACACTGTGAATGTTTAAATGATATTTACATTTACATTTAAGTCATTTAGCAGACGCTCTTATCCAGAGCGACTTACAAATTGGTGCATTCACCTTATGACATCCAGTGGAACAGCCACTTTACAATAGTGCATCTAAATATTTTAAGGGGGGGAGGGGGGGGTTAGAAGGATTACTTTATCCTATCCTAGGTATTCCTTAAAGAGGTGGGGTTTCAGGTGTCTCCGGAAGGTGGTGATTGACTCCGCTGTCCTGGTGTCGTGAGGGAGTTTGTTCCACCATTGGGGATCCAGAGCAGCGAACAGTTTTGACTGGGCTGAGCGGGAACTGTACTTCCTCAGTGGTAGGGAGGCGAGCAGGCCAGAGGTGGATGAACGCAGTGCCCTTATTTGGGAGTAGGGCCTGATCAGAGCCTGGAGGTACTGAGGTGCCGTTCCCCTCACAGCTCCGTAGGCAAGCACCATGTTCTTGTAGCGGATGCGAGCTTCAACTGGAAGCCAGTGGAGAGAGCGGAGGAGCGGGGTGACGTGAGAGAACTTGGGAAGGTTGAACACTAAACGGGCTGCGGCGTTCTGGATGAGTTGTAGGGGTTTAATGGCACAGGCAGGGAGCCCAGCCAACAGCGAGTTGCAGTAATCCAGACGGGAGATGACAAGTGCCTGGATTAGGACCTGCGCCGCTTCCTGTGTGAGGCAGGGTCGTACTCTGCGGATGTTGTAGAGCATGAACCTACAGGAACGGGCCACCGCCTTGATGTTAGTTGAGAACGACAGGGTGTTGTCCAGGATCACGCCAAGGTTCTTAGCGCTCTGGGAGGAGGACACAATGGAGTTGTCAACCGTGATGGCGAGATCATGGAACGGGCAGTCCTTCCCCGGGAGGAAGAGCAACTCCGTCTTGCCGAAGTTCAGCTTGAGGTGGTGATCCGTCATCCACACTGATATGTCTGCCAGACATGCAGAGATGCGATTCGCCACCTGGTCATCAGAAGGGGGAAAGGAGAAGATTAATTGTGTGTCGTCTGCATATGATATATTCAATATAGACAAGAAAAATGCAATAATTTGTGTGTTATTAGTTTAAGCGCACTGTGTTTATCTATCATTGACAATCAGATTAAAAGTGATGACCAATTTATGCAGAAATCCAGAGGGTTCACATACCTTTTCTTGACACTGTATTTGCACTGGATAATGCTAAACAAGGTTGGAATGTTGTTATATAAACTCGAAAAAATACATTAATTAGTTAATTTGACAAAAAAAGTACAAATCTCAAATCGTACTGTGGATGTATTTGACTTCAGAATTGCATTTGGGGCATATGTATTTCACTGCACAGCCTCATGGATTGTGGATCAATGAAAATGGGGTATATGTCTACTCAGTGACACTCACAGAACACTACTGTGCAAAGTTTGCACAAATATTTGCATCGTAGCTCTTATTGCAAGACTTTAAACCATTGTGATCCACAATCCATAGGTAATGCTGTGCAGTGTAATATGAATGTCCAATACACATAGTACGTTGACTGATAAGCTTAATGTGGCTCATTTCACAGTGGTTTCAGATTCCCGCAATAAGAGCTACGACGCTAATATTTGCGTAAACTCTTCACAGTTGTGTCCTGTAGTTGTCATTGATTAGACTGATAGATACCACATTTCATGGAGTATATTTAGCTGGTTTACATGATTAACTTTCCTACTAACCTTCTGAAAGTTGACGGTGCTAAAATCTTGCCAATCCATTCATTATTCTACTAACTATGACTGTGTGAGACAAGTTTTCCATAATGTATTTCATGCATATACATTCGAACAAAAAACACCATCACAAATAGTGTTTAACCATTTATTGAGTACGGAGACAAATGGTAAAGGCGTCTCAGGCAGTATTTGAAATATATAAATATGGTGAAACATACCAATCAATGTATACTGTATCAAATGTAACGCCTCACCCAGCAGACTGTCGACCAATCGCATTCACGTTGTCATGCTGCGTCACGCCGTTGCTAAACATTACAATCCCTTCTCAAAGTCAGGGTATGAGTCAAGAAACTTGTCTATTTTCCTCAAAAGTACATCATGTTACGATTCCACAGGATATGATATTACAGAGAACCCGTCAATTATCTCACATCTAGGAAAACATTTGTAAGATGCTCAGTGTTGTTTGGAAGATGCTTTTAGAATGTGTCACTCCTATGTGCTGTTGTTAGTTAAGGTCAGCTAATGGTCAGTGCTTTTACAATGGTGATGATGAGTCATGTTCACCCCTGAGTGCATGTCTTGTGAGGTTTCAAAGTACTTCAAATCAAATCAAATCAATTTTATTTGTCACATACACATGGTTAGCAGATGTAAATGCTTGTGCTTCTAGTTCCGACAATGCAGTAATACATTTACATTACATTTAAGTCATTTAGCAGATGCTCTTATCCAGAGCGACTTACAAATTGGTGCATTCACCTTATGACATCCAGTGGAACAGTCACTTTACAATAGTGCATCTAAATCTTAAAGGGGGGGGTGGTGAGAAGGATTACTTATCCTATCCTAGGTATTCCTTAAAGAGGTGGGGTTTCAACGAGTAATCTAACCTAACAATTCCAAAACTACTATCTTATACACACAAGTGTAAAGGGATAAATAATATGTACATAAAGATATATGAATGAGTGATGGTATCGAGTACAGTATATACATATGAGGTGAGTAATGTAGGGTATGTAAACAAAGTGGCATAGTTTAAAGTGGCTAGTGATACATGTATTACATAAAGATGCAGTACATTATATAGAGTACAGTATATACATATACATATGAGATGAGTAATGTAGGGTATGTAAACACTATATATTAAGTAGGATTGTTTAAAGTGGCTAGTGATATATTTTACATCAATTTCCATCAATTCCCATTATTAATGTGGCTGGAGTTGAGTCAGTGTGTTGGCAGCAGCCACTCAATGTTAGTGGTGGCTGTTTAACAATCTGATGGCCTTGAGATAGAAGCTGTTTTTCAGTCTCTCGGTCCCTGCTTTGATGCACCTGTACTGACTTTGCCTTCTGGATGATAGCGGGGTGAATAGGCAGTGGCTCGGGTGGTTGTTGTCCTTGATGATCTTTATGGCCTTCCTGTGACATCGGGTGGTGTAGGTGTCCTGGAGGGCGGGTAGTTTGCCCCCGGTGATGCGTTGTGCAGACCTCACTACCCTCTGGAGAGCCTTACGGTTGTGGGCGGAGCAGTTGCCATACCAGATGGTGATACAGCCCGACAGGATTCTCTGGATTGTGCATCTGTAGAAGTTTGTGAGTGCTTTTGGCGACAAGCCAAATTTCTTCAGCCTCCTGAGGTTGAAGAGGTGCTGCTGCGCCTTCTTCACGACGCTGTCTGTGTGGGTGGACCAATTCAGTTTGTCCTTGATGTGTACGCAGAGGAACTTCACAAGCACTCGAGTTTCTCCTGAGACTGTTCTCCTCCAGCTCCACCCGCCTGGTGCACTGGCCATATGGTCTGAACAAGTAAATGCACTGGCCATATGCTCTGAGTGTTCTTCAACTGTGTATGTGTGTGGGCGTGTGTGAGCGTGTGTGTGTGCCTTTTTGGAACTGAACAGATCAGTGTTAAGTATAATTATCTGCAAAAGAACAGGAAGAAATAACTGAAGTAGTACTTCCTCAAACTTCTTTATCCTACGAACATGAAACCGAAACCAGCTGAGGGAATCCTAGGATCAGATTTTGTAAATAGGTAATGATGACAGGACAGAAAAACAACAACATTTTCCTGGAAGACAGTAAGTAACTCATAGTCCTAATAGACATGTCAAAGTTCATAAGTATCTTGATTGAGAATTAACAAAAGGATATCCCATGGCAGTATGCTTCCCACATACTACCTCTCACCAATAAATAAATACATCAACACTATGACTTGATTGAGTCATGAGGTTATTGTGCGCTCTGACGATGTCATTTTTTTCTTTGAAAATGTCTATTTGATAAAGAGGTGCTTCTCTCAGTCTCAGCAGCAGTCAAAGGACAGACTTGATATCACTCTTTTCTCTGTATATATCAATGATGTTGCTTTTGCTGCAGGTGATTCTTTGACACCATTCTGTATACATAAGGCTCTTCTGTGGACACTGTGTTAACAAACCCCCAAATGAGCTTCAATGCCATACAACACTCCTTCCGTGGCCTGCAACTGCTCTTAAATGCTAGTAAAAGGAAATGCATGCTCTTCAACCGATCGCTGCCCACACCCGCCCGCCTGACTAGCATCACTACTCTGAATGGTTCTGACTTAGAATATGTGGACAACTATAAATACCTAGGAGTCTGGCTAGACTGTAAACTCTCCTTCCAGACTCATATTAAGCATCTCCAATCCAAAATTAAATCTAGAATTGGCTTCCTATTTCGCAACAAAGCATCCTTCACTCAGGCTGCCAAAGATACCCTCGTAAAACTGACTAATTTACAAAATAGCTTCCAACATTCTACTCAGCAAATTGGACGCAGTCTATCACGGTGCCATCCATTTTGTCACCAAAACCCCATATACCAACCACTGCGACCTGTATGCTCTCGTTGGCTGGTCCTCACTACGTATTCGTTGCCAAACCCATTGGCTCCAGGTCATCTATAAATATTTTCTGGTCATCCCCAAAGCCAACACCTACTTTGGCTGCCTTTCCTTCCAGTTCTCTGCTGCCAATGAATGGAAGAAATTGCAACAATCCCTGAAGTTGGAGACTTATATCTCCCTCACTAACTTTAAGCATCAGCTGTCAGAGCAGCTTACCGATCGCTGCAGCTGTACACAGCCCATCTGTAATAGCCCATCTAACCAGCTACCTACCTACCTACTAACCACCTACCTACCTACCTACCTACCTACCTACCTACCTACCTACCTACCTACCTACCTACCTACCTACCCCATCCCATATTTGTTTTAGTTTTCTTCTCTTTTGTACACCAGTATTTCTACTTGCACATCCTCATCTGCACATCTATCACTCCAGTGTTAATTGCTAAATTGTATATACTTCGCCACTATGGCCTATTTATTGCCTTACCTCCTTACTTCATTTGCACACACTGTGTACAGATTTTTCTATTGTGTTATTAACTGTACGTTTGTTTATCCCATGTGTAACTCTGTGTTGTTGTTTTTGTCGCGCTGCTTAGTCGCACTGTTTTGTCGTGCTGCTTTATCTTGGCCAGGTTGCAGTTGTAAATGAGAATTGTTCTCAACTGGCCTACCTGGTTACAAAAAAGTGAAATAAAATAACCTTAACCTGTATACTGCCAACATAATTTACATGAATGGATTACCAACTGGGGTCATTTAATCCTCAAAAATAAACTATTGGAAAAAGCAACAATGATGGCAGAATATCTTCTTATTTTTTATCAAAACATCATTAGACATGTAAATAACATTTTATAAAAAATATATTTTCTTATTTTAGCAAAATTACAGTAATTGGCATATTCTGTAAATTTATCCTGAGAGACAACTAACAAAAATATGACCTACTGTAGTTGTATTTATACTGAACAAAAATAAACACACCATGCAACAAGATTTTAACGGGTTATAGTTCATATAAGGAAATCAGTCAGTTGAAATAAATTCATTAGACCCTAATCTATGGATTTCACATGACTGGTCTGGGGTGCAGCCATGGCTGGGCCTGGGAAGGCATACGCCCACCCACTGGGGAGCCAATCAGAATGAGTTTTTTCCCCCACAAATGGGCTTTATTACAGACAGAAATACTCCTCAGTTTCATCAGCTCTCCGGGTGGCTGGTCTCAGACGATCCTGCACGTGAAGAATCCGGATGTGGAGGCCCTGGGCTGGCATGGTTTCACACGTGGTCTGCAGTGTTTAGTCCGGTTGGACATACTGCCAAATTCTGTAAAACGTTGGTAGAGAAATTAACATTCAATTATCTGGCAACAGATAATAAGGTGGCAGGTAGCCTAGTGGTTAGAGTGTTGGGACAGTAACCCACTGTTCCTTGGTAAGCTGTCATTGTAAATAAGATATTTTTCTTCAATGACTTGCCTAGTTAAATAAAGGTGGACATTCCTGCAGTCAGCATGCTAATTGCATGCTCCCACAGAACTTGAGACAACTTTGTCATTGTGTTGTGTGTCAAAACAGCACTTTTTAGAGTGGCCTTTAATTGTCCACAACCCAAGATGCACCTGTGTAATGATCATGCTGTTTAATCAGTTTATTGATATGCCACACCTTTCAGGTGGATGGATTACCTTGGCAAATGAGTAATGCTCACTACCAGGGATGTTAACAAATTTGTGCACAACATTTAAGAGAAATACACTTTTGTGCGTATGGAACATTTCTGGGATATTATATTTCAGTTCATGAAACATGGGACCAACACTTTACATTTTGCGTTAATATTTTTGTTCAGTATATTTTCTTGCCACACAGTCAGCAGTAGCATCACTGCTAGTGAAACAATGGACGTGGTAGGGCCCATGGCAGGATGCTTCAAAAAGCATGTCTAAAACCTTAAAGTAACTTCAAACCAAATGGTATAGCAACCCAAATACAGGTTGAATATAAAGTTGGAAGTTTACATTCCCTTAGGTTGGAGTCATTAAAACTCATTTTTCAACCACTCCAAAAATGTATTGTTAACAAACTATAGTTTTGGCAAGTTGGTGCATGACACAAGTAATGTTTCCAACAATTGATTACAGACAGATTATTTCACTTTTAATTCCCTGTATCACAATTCCAGTGGGTCAGAAGTTTACATACACTAAGTTGACTGTGCCATTAAACAGCTTCTGATAGGCTAATTGACACCATTTGAGTCAATTGGAGGTGTACCTGTGGATGAATTTCAAGTCCTACCTTCAAACTTTCAAATCCTACCTTCAGTGCCTCTTTGATTGACATCATGGGAAAATCAAAAGAAATCATCCCAGACCTCAGAAAAAAATTGTAGACCTCCACAAGTCTGGTTCATCCTTGCGAGCAATTTCCAAACTCCTGAAGGTACCAAGTTCATCTGTATAGTACGCAAGTATAAACATCATGGGACCACTTAGCCGTCATACCGCTCAGGAAGGAGACGCGTTCTGTCTCCTAGAGATTAACGTACTTTGGTGAGAAAAGTGCAAATCACTCCGAGAACAACAGCAAAGGACCTTGTGAAGATGCTGGAGGAAACAGGTACAAAAGTATCTATATCCACAGTAAAACGAGTCCTATATCGACATAACCTGAACGGCCACTCAGCAAGGAAGAAGCCACTGCTCCAAAACCGCCATAAAAAAGCCAGACTATGGTTTGCAACTGCACATGGGGACAAAGATCATACTTTTTTGAGAAATATCCTCTGGTCTGATGAAACAAAAATAGAACTGTTTGGCCATAATGACCATCGTTATGTTCGGAGGAAAAAGGGGGAGGCTTCCAAGCCAAAGAATACCATCCCAACTGTGAAGCACGGGGGTGGAAGGACAACAAAGTCAAGGTATTGGGAGTGGCCATCACAAAGCTCTGACCTCAATCCAATAGAACATTTGTTGGCAGAAGTGAAAAAGTGTGTGCGAGCAAGGAGGCCTACAAACTGACTCAGTTACACCAGCTCTGTCAAGAGGAATAGGCCAAAATTCACCAAACTATTGTGGGAAGCTTGTGGAAGGCTAGCCAAAATGTTTGACCCAAGTTAAACAATTTAAAGACAATGCCAATCAAATACTAATTGAGTGCATGTAAACTTTAGACCCACTGGGAATGTGATGAAAGAAATAAAAGCTGAAATTAATAATTCTCTCTACTATTATTCTGACATTTCACATTCTTAAAACAAAGTGGTGATCCTAACTGACCTAAGACAGGGAATTTTTACTTGGAATAAATGTCAGGAATTGTGAAGAACTGAGTTTAAATGTATTTGCCTAAGGTGTATGTAAACTTCCGACTTCAACTGTATATACTATTATAGGACTTCTGGTACTTAAGTATATAACATTCCCTGTAGAATAAAACATTTTCAGGGGAATACACACCAATACAGCAGCACTATGTGTACATTTAGAGGATAGCTGGTTTCTGTATTACAGTTCATACCACTTACAGATTCTTATGAGCTGTTTTGACTGAAACTGAGCATATACAGTATGGAAGTTAATTTAGATGTTGTACTCGGTCATACCTAACTTCAACCAGATATAACCATAGGCAAGTACATAAGGTGCTCCATCGCTGCAGGTGATCCATCTATCTGGTCAAAATCAGTGATACAGGTCCCCCTCCACCCTCTGATAATATGTGTACCGGTAAGTTAATATTATGTCTCTCACTCTCTGTGTAGATTTACAGCATATCTGTTTTCCGTATTGCAGTTCTGTCAAGTATTAACACCATTGGCAGACTTCTTATACAATTGGCAGATTTTTATATGCACATAAGTAAGGTTTTGTTCACTGTCATATGCGTGGTATAGAAAAGTATAATGTTAGGCGAATACACAGGGAGCTATATCTCTGCAGATGATCTGTCAGAATCCTGATACAGGTCCCCCTCTGCCCTCTGGTGGTATAGATAACTTGTCTCCACAGAAATCTAGATTGAAATAAAAGTCCTATCAATCAAATTACTGTAGAGGGAATTACGTGTTTTTGGCTGGGGACAAAATTACCCAAATGGGACATGATTTTAAAAAGAAATGCCATGTTGATTTAGATTTATTAAGAAAAAGTTCTTTGACAAAGTCATGAAGAATTTGAAGAATTTAACTCCTCTTGGCTAGGACCCAAAAATATGCCTCTGGGGTCAAAATGACCCAAGTCAGTAGTATGAAGTTTAAAGGAATAGCTCACCCCTATATATTTTTGTTGTTGTTGCTGATTTCATTCAGCCCATTGTACACTTATCAAAGCACACTGACATATGTCTCATAGACCTTTTGGGCCTCTGTTAGCTTCATGATCTCATTATTCCTTAATGTGCTGGCATTTAGATTGGGACTGCTCTCTACTAGGAGGAACAAGGAGCGAGGGGGTGTTCAACGAATCCTTGTCTTTATACAGGGACGATGATGATGTTGAAGATGATGATAATGAAGATTCCGGCTGCAGGTCCAGGTTCTCCACCCCTCCCAATACCCCCAGAGAGTTTTTCCTTGTCTCCAGGCTCTCTGTAAGCACGTCTCTGGAGTTGTAGCTCCATACCTCTTTCTGGAATGCGCCTTGCGTGTTTGCTTCCTAATTGAACAAGATGATGTAGCACTTTAGCAGGAAGTGACAGAACAGGATGCCATAAGCGGAGATGATGATGACCACCATCTCCAAGGCAGGATGGTACTTCCCCGTGGTGGTGTTGTAGACAGGGCCGAAGATGACCAAGCAGAGGAAGTAGATGAGCAGGCCAAAGGTGATTAACTCAGATTCGTTGTAGCTGCCTGGCAGGTTCCTTTCTTTGATGGCGAAAGTAAAGCCGACGGTGGGCCAGCAGGCCAATGTAGCCCAACATGGCCCCGAACGCCTTGAACAGTCTTTCCTGCTTGTTCTTAAGGCCCTCCCACTTAGTCTGAAAGGGCTTAAGGGCCAGCCACAAGGCACAGATGACAACCTGCAGGGATACACACACATCAATGATAACGTACGGGTGGTATCGCTTTTCAAGAACCAGCTTGATATCCGGCTCAAACTCGAAGGCCAGGACAATCTTTAGGGACTTGACCAGGATGCAAAAGACACACTGGGTGAAGCTGAGGCCAAAGAGGACCTGGCGGGCCTGGCACTGCCTCTCAGTGGGTTGACCGGCAAACAGCACCACACTGGCGAAGGTGCCCAGCAGAGAGAGGAGGATGAGGAGGAAGATGGGGCCCACAGATTCCCGCACCATGGGGGTGTTCCAGTGTTCCAGGAAGATAATACTCATGATGAGGATTAGCAGGACCCCCAGGGCAGCCGGTGCCAACAGGAGATTGGCATAAATGTCTTTCCAACCAAAGAAGACAGACATTTTTGGGGAACAGAGGAACTGGTCATGGTGGAAACGGGTCTTCATGGTGGAAACGGGTCGCTCAGGATGCCCGTCGTCGAACAGTAACTAATCTTAGACCACAGATAACATATGATATATCACTACCGGTATAAATATACAACACATTCAATACAACAACTCAAAAACACAAAAACATAGTTTCATCACTAAAAAGACCACACTGTCAGGGGAGGGTAATCTAGTCATTAGTTGTTTATTCATTATTATGTAATTACTGCGGGCTTCAACATTAAGCGTAATTGTTGTATTTTGAAGATAATCAAATCTACTCTCCAATAAGCAGGCTGGTTTGTGGTCTTAGTTGAGGCTCAGCCTTAATTGTGGACTGTGCTCCAGATTGATTTGCTTAGCAACCACTATGGACACCTCCGATTGGTAACCTCGGCTAGGATGGGCAGAGTGGGGCGCTCTGTGGTGTTTCCACCTGTGGACAATCCACCATTTAGTTTTTTTTAAATCCTGGTGACGTCGCTAAATAACAATGATGCATTTTGACAAGACTATAATGACATCTCCACCACCTTTATACATAAATCAAGCCCACATCTAACGTCATGGTAACCGATAAGTTAAATGTAATGTTTGTTTAAAAATGCATTTACAGCCATAAATATCATATCCAGAGTTAAAGATAATATGCTGTTAAAGATAATCAAACTTGACTGTATTTTGGTTGCAGTCTCCAATGGCTCTTCTCATGAAGGACTCAGACACCCCAAAGGCTGTGGTGACATCAGAGCAGGAGTCCAGGATGTGGTACCCCAAGGTGAGGTTACCTAACACGGGCTGCCTGTTCACATCCTCCACTGCTTGAACCATCACAAGGGCCTGGACCAGCCGTGCCGTGCAATTTTAATGCACAGAGATACTGTGACGAGATCCTGAGGCCCATTGTAGTGCCATTCATCCCCCGCCATCACCTCATGTTTAAGCATGATAATGCATGGCCCCATGTCACAAGGATCTGTACACAATTCCTGGAAGATGAACATTTTCCAGTTGTTCCATGGCTTGCATACTCACCAGACATTTCACACATTGAGCCTGTTTGGGATGCTCTGGGTCGACATGTATGACAGCCTTCTCCAGTTCCTGCCAATATCCAGCAACTTCTCATAACCATTTTTACATTACATTTTAAGTCATTTAGCAGACGCTCTTATCCAGAGCGACTTACAAATTGGTGCATTCACCTTATGACATCCAGTGGGACAGTCACTTAACAATAGTGCATCTAAAACTTAGGGGGGGTGGGGTGAGAGGGATTACTTAACCTATCCTATCCTATCCTTAACCCATTGAAGAGGAGTGGGACAACATTCCCCAGGCCCCCAAAAACAACCTGATTAACTCTATGTGAAGTAGATGTGCCGCGCTGCAAGAGGCAAACGACTGTCCCACCAGATACTGACTGGTTTTCAGGTCCAAGCCCCTACCTATTTTTGAAGGAATCTGTGCATATCTGTATTCCCAGTCATGTGAAATCCATAGATTTGGGCCTAGTGACTTGATTTCAATTGACTGATTTCCTTATATGAACTGTAACTCAGTAAAATCTTTGAAATGGTTCCATGGCTCACATCAACACCATCGTCCCTGAAACCCTAGACCCACTCCAGTTTCGCATACCACCCCAACAGATCCACAGATGATGCAATCTCAATTGCACTCCACACTGCCCTTTCCCACCTGGACAAAAGGAACACCTATGTGAGAATGCTGTTCATTGACTACAGCTCAGCGTTCAACACCATAGTGCCCACAAAGCTCATCACTAAGCTAAGGACCCTGGCACTAAACACATCCCTCTGCAACTGGATCCTGGACTTCCTGATGGCCGCCCCCAGGTGGTGAGGGAAGGCAACAACACATCCGCCACGCTGATCCTCAACATGGGGTCCCCTCAGGGGTATATGCTTAGTCCCCTCCTGTACTCCCTTTTCACCCACAACTGCTCAGCTTATGGGGAGGAGGTCAGAGACCTGGCAGTGTGATGCCAAGACAACAACCTCTCCCTCACGTGAGCAAGACAAAGGAGCTTATTGTAGACGACAGGAAAAGGAGGGCCAAGCGTCCTGCCATCTAGGACCTCTATACTCTATACTAGATTGTGTCGTCAGCAAACTTAATGGAGTGGCCAAATATGTAACTTTTTGGGCAACCTGACTCCAGTCATCCAAGTCATAGACTGTTCTCTCTGCTACCGTACGGCAAGCGGTATCAGAGCGCCAAGTCTAGGTCCAAAAGGCTCCATAACAGCTTCTACCCCAAAAACCATAAGACTGCTGAACAATTAATGAAATGGCTACTTGGACTACTCTGTGTTTATTATCTATGCATAGTCACTGTACCCCTACCTACATGTACAAATGACCTACATTACCTCTACTAACCTGTACCCCCGCACATTGACGTTGTACCGGTACCCCCTGTATATATGCTCATTATTATTATTTTATTGTGTTACTCTTTTTTACTATAGTATATTTAGTCAATCTTTTCTTAACTCTATTTTCTTAAAACTGCATTGTTGGTTAAGGGCTTGTAAAGTAAGCATTTCAGGTCTACACCGGTTGTATTCGGCGCATGTGACAAATACATTTTTAATTTGATTTGATGTTGCGTTTATATATTTATTCCGTGTTGAATCAGAGAACAACACCGACCACCACTCTTACAATCAACCAAGAGGAATTATTCTAAAGACGCTTGGTCTGAACCATAGTGGAGATTCAGTGTGACATATAACATGGAGAATATGGGCTGTCCCACTGTTAGACCAACACGGGCAATGTGTCAGAGTAGGCTACGGGACAGAGCGACACCAACCAATGATATGTTCCCCTAACAAATCCTTTGGTGGACAAATTAACAAGCCTTACCAAATTATTCCTCCAATTTACTGAGGCCTTCTCTTTTTGACAGAGTTACTACATAGTAATGTTTTTACAAGACACTCTCTTTCCCTCCCTCTCCCCCCCTCTCCCCCACGCTCTCTCTTTCTCTCTCTGCGTGTTTGTGTGTGAGTGTGTCCGCCTACCGGATTTTCTGTTTACCCATTTGTCTTTGACTGTTCATTTCTCCCCAATCCTCACACCTCGCTGTGTATCTGTTCAAGTGTGTGTTTGTACACCGACCTCAGTGTGTGTATGTGTGTGTGTGTAACTGTTCATGCTTCGCTGTGGGATGCTTTGATTAGTGCCCCGCTGTGGCTCAGTTCCCAGCTGTCCCTGATTGAAACCAATCAGGCTTGTGATGGCCCAGTCGCTGTGACCCCTCACCCCGCCCACCCCCACCCTAATCACCTGCTGATTGGCCCTCGCCAAGCAACCCCTCCCGTCGGCACGGAAGGTTAATTTGGCCGTCGGATGGAGCGGCCGGGAGGGAGTAGGAACGTGCACCTGGTGGTATTGCATGAATATAGCCACCTGTCAATCAGACAGAGCAGGGAAGGGGGCTGGGAAGAGGGCTTGTAGGCTGGTAGGCTGGTTGGCTGGAAGGAATGCTGGTAGGCTGGTTGTCAGGCTGGCTGGGAGGAACAGTGGTTGGAGAGCTGGGATTCTGGCAGGTTGGAAGGAACGTGGTAGCAGGGCTGTGAGGTTGGCTGGCTTGGAGGAATGGTGGGAGGAGGGCTGGGAGGCTGGCTGTGATGAACGGTGATAGAAGGGCTGGGAGGCTGGCTGGGAGGAACGTGGTAGTAGGGCTGGGAGGCTGGCTGGCTGGGAGGAACCGTGGTAGGAGGGCTGGGAGGCTGACTGGCTGGGAGGAACGGTGGTAGAAGGGCTGGGAGGCTGGCTGGGAGGAACGGTGACAGAAGAGCTGGGAGGCTGGCTGGGAGGAACGGTGACAGAAGAGCTGGGAGGCTGGCTGGGAGGAACGGTGACAGAAGAGCTGGGAGGCTGGCTGGGAGGAACGGTGACAGAAGAGCTGGGAGGCTGGCTGGGAGGAACGGTGACAGAAGAGCTGGGAGGCTGGCTGGGAGGAACGGTGATAGAAGAGCTGGGAGGCTGGCTGGGAGGAACGGTGATAGAAGAGCTGGGAGGCTGGCTGGGAGGAACGGTGATAGAAGAGCTGGGAGGCTGGCTGGGAGGAACGGTGGTAGAAGGGCTGGGAGGCTGTCTGGCTGGGAGGAACAATGGTAGGCTGGTTGGGAGGAATGGTGGCAGGAGGGCTGGGACGTTGGCTGGTTGGTAGGAGAGCTGGGTGTGAGGAACAGTGGGAGGCTGGCTGGTTGGTAGGATGGCTGGGAGGCTGGCTGGAAGGAACGGTGGTAGGAGGGCTGGGAGGAACAGTGGTAGGAGGGCTGGGAGGCTGGCTTGGAGAAACAGTGGTAGGAGGGCTGGAAAGGCTGGGTGGGAGGAACGGTGGTAGGAGGGCTGGGAGGAACAGTGGTAGGAGGGCTGGGAGGCTGGCTGGGAGGAACAGTGGTAGGAGGGCTGGGAGGCTGGCTGGCTGGGCGGAACGGTGGTAGGAGGGCTGGGAGGAACAGTGGTAGGAGGGCTGGGAGGCTGGCTGGGAGGAATGGTGGGAGGAGGGCTGGGAGGCTGGCTGGCTGGGAGGAACGGTGGTAGGAGGGCTGGGAGGCTGGCTGGGAGGAACGGTGAAAGGAACGCTGGGAGGAGGGCTGGGAGGCTGGCTGGCTGGGAGGAATGGTGGTAGGAGGGCTGGGAGGTTGGCTGGGAGGAAGGGTGGTAGGAGGGCTGGGAGGATGGCTGGTTGTGAGGAGAGCTGGGTGTGAGAAACAGTGGGAGGCTGGCTGGTCTGGAGGAATGGTGATAGGAGGGCTGGGAGGAACAGTGGGAGGCTGGCTGGTTGCGAGGAATGGTGATAGGAGGGCTGGGAGGAACAGTGGGAGGCTGGCTGGTTGGGAGGAATGGTGATAGGAGAGCTGGTTGGGAGGAACAGTGGGAGGCTGGCTGGTTGTGAGGAATGGTGATAGGAGAGCTGGTTGGGAGGAACAGTGGGAGGCTGGCTGGTTGGGAGGAATGGTGATAGGAGAGCTGGTTGGGAGGAACAGTGGGAGGCTGGCTGGTAAAGAGAAGGTTGGTGCTAGCGTGGCAATGTTGCTTGTTTGTTTTCTGACTGTTTTGAATTATTCATGTGTTTCAGTTTCTTTATGCTTAAAAAATGTGGTACATTTTAAAATAAAAGGCACAGGCAGATATTATAAAATGTACAATTGTTCATTACTAAGTAAACAGGCCTTCCCAAGTATTTAGCTTGTTATTCTATTCATAAGGCATCAATACAATAGGGTCATGACAGTCATATTCATAAGTGTGTCTGTCCGGGCTATTTCAGAAATATCATTTGTTGAATGCGGACTCTATCTCCCACTTTAGGATCCTTCTTAGCTATCAGTCATCTTGTTACACTGCAGTAGTGTAGTTTGACCATAGGGAGGCAGTGTTGCACTGACAGTTCAGAAAATATTCACAGCCCTTTACTTTTTCCACATCTTGTTGTGTTACAGCCTGAATGTAAAATGTATTATGTTGAGATTTTGTGTCATTGATCTACACACAATACCCCATACTTTGAAAGTGGAATTATGATTTTAGATGTTTTATTTTAATTAATTAATTATGGAAAGCTGAGTTGATAAGTATTCAACACCTTTGGTATGGCAAGCCTAAATAAGTTCAGGAGTAAAAATATGCTAAACAAGTCGCATAATAAGTTGTATAGACTCACTCTGTGTGCAATAGTAACATTTAACATGATTTTTTTGAATAACTACCTCATCTCTGTGCCCCACACATACAATTATCTGTAAGGTCCCTCAGTCGAGCAGTGAATTTCAAACATAAATTCAACCACAAAGGAAAGGGATGTTTTCCAATGACTCGCAAAGAAGGGCACCTATTGGTAGATAAAAAATATATATATTTTAAAAGCAGACATTGAATATCCCTTTGAGCATGGTGAAGTTATTAATTACACTTCGGATGGTGTATCATTACACCCAGTCACTACAAAGATGCAGGCATCCTTACCAACTCAGTTGCCAGAGAGGAAGGAACCCTCTCAGGGATTTCACCATGAGGCCAATGGTGACTTTTAAAGAGTTACAGAGTTTTATCGCTGTGATAGGAGAAAACTGAAGATTGTAGTTACTCAACAATACTAACCTAAATGACAGAGTGAAAAGGCAGAAGCCTGTACAGAAAATATTTCGAAGCATGCATCCTGTTTGCAATACGGGACTAAAGTAAAACTGCAAAAAAAATGTGGCAAAGAAATTAACTCTATGTCCTAAATACAAAGCGTTATGTTTGGGGCATATCCAACACAACACATCACTGAGTGCCACTCTACATATTTTCAAGCATGGTGGTAGCTGCATCATGTATGGGTATTCTTTTCATCGGCATGGACCAGGGAGGAGTTTTTGGGGATAAAAAGAAAATGCATAGAGCTAAGCACAGGCAAAATCCTAGAGGAAAACCTAGTTCAATGTTCTTGCCAACAGACACTAAGAGACAAATTCACCTTTCAGCAGGACAATAACCTAAAACACAAGGCCAAATTTATTCTAAATTAATAAAATGTTAAAAAGAATAATGTGCAAATATTGTACAATCCAGGTGTGAAACGCTCTTAAAGACTGCCAAAGGTGATTCTAACATGTATTGACCAAGGGGGTAGGATAGTTATATAGTCCAGATAAATTGTTTAAAAAATATATATATAAATATATATATATATTATTATTTTTTCTTCTTTTTCATCTACTTTGATAGTACAGAGTATTTTGTGTAGATCGTTGACAAAAAAAGACAATTAAATCAATTTTATTCCCACCTTGTAACACAACAAAATGTGGGAAAATTCAAGGGGTGTGAATACTTTCTGAAGGCATTGTATACTCTACACATGACTCCATACCATCCTCAGACAGGAACAGGAAAAGACGGAACGCTCTACAGGTCAACACCTTCAGTAAGTAAAAGGCTAAATACATTTTCTGGTGATGTGTTTCAGTTTGTGTGCTGCTGTATGGTGTCGAAAACAGGACTTTTTAGAAGTCCGCTGACCTTTTTGCTGAGAGAGAATTCAAACCATCCTCCCTACCCCACGGCTTTCAGCCTGTTCCTTTCCTACAACTTGATAGAACACATCACCACCCCCGTCCCCCGTCCCCATAGAACACATCACCACCCCCGTCCCCCGTCCCCATAGAACACATCACCACCCCGTCCCCCGTCCCCATAGAACACATCACCACCCCCGTCTACCGTCCCCATAGAACACATCACCACCCCCGTCCCCATAGAACACATCACCACCCTCGTCCCCCGTCCCCATAGAACACATCACCACCCCCGTCCCCAGTCCCCATAGAACACATCACCACCCCCGTCCCCCGTCCCCATAGAACACATCACCACCCCCGTCCCCATAGAACACATCACCACCCTCGTCCCCCGTCCCCATAGAACACATCACCACCCCGTCCCCAGTCCCCATAGAACACATCACCACCCCCATCCCCCGTCCCCATAGAACACATCACCACCCCCGTCCCCGTCCCCATAGAACACATCACCACCCCCGTCCCCCCGTCCCCATAGAACACATCACCACCCCCGTCCCCAGTCTCAATATTCTCTCACTCAGTCAGTTAGTTTGTGTTCTGTCTTTGTGTGAGTGTGTGAGTTTGTAAATGTGTGTGTGTGTTTGTGTGCAGCGTGTGGCTGTTCCTCTCCCTCTCCTTATCTGGTGAGTAGAATAACGCTGCCAGATTACCATATCATTACCATATAATTTCCATGTCATTACCGTACCACTGCCTGCGATGGTGTGTGTGGACTCAGTATCAGATCATCAACTATCTCCCCCCCTCTCTTTCTCTGTTTCTCTCTCGTGCTCTGTCTTTCTCACTCTTGCTCTCTCTGACACCATTTTTCTCTGTCATAGATTGTCAAATCAAATCAAATTGTATTTGTCACATGCTTCGTAAACAACAGGTGTAGACTAACCGTGAAATGCAATTAATGTCTCTCCCCATTTCATGTAAACATAGTATTGTGACATTAATAATGCCAGTATGCTAATTGAAATAACAACAATTAACACTTCCCCATTAGCACAATGTCCATTTCATGATGGCCACTTATTTTTGATGGATGGATGGACCTTAGGAATCCATGCGCTGTGTTGTACTTTCGACCTTTTAAAGCAGGTGTACGTACTTGCTGGTTTATTGAAATTACAGCTTTGGAGAGAGGCACAATCTCTCAGCCATTTTGGGTCCGTTACAGACTAACTACTGTAGATACAATTATAACACAAAAAAAATGGAAATGTACAAATTGCATCTATTTTGAATTTGTTTTAATGGCAATCCCCACCAAAAATCCTCTAATAGGAGGTGTGGCCGGGACCTTCAGTAAAGTACCCAGGTAAGCCAATTAACCATTTTGGCTCCATTAGACTAAACACTGTACACTCACACCATTCTGCCCGGTGGGGGTGCTATACAGTACATCACTATGGGTATGGATTTCAAAGTGCAAGGACTGTTCAATGCACCTCCACGTTCAACCGAGAACACTCTGCCTGGGACATCATTCATAACTTCTTCACCGATGTCACTGTGGTGGTTTATACTTCATAACTTACAATTACACTTTCATATTGGTACATCATTTTGCTTTACTTGAACTAGTGATACCTATCTACCAAGTGGCTGGACCAGTTTTCCCAAAACTTACCAATATGTACCATCAATGAAATATACTGATCATGGCTATTGGCTGTTGGTTAGTCAACATGCAATATTACTTGTATATTTTCAATCACTGAGATGAATGATTTGCATTTAAACGAACAAGATCAAATTAGCGGACCCTAGCCTATCTTTTCCCCCTCCCTTTTCAGTGACTGTGATGTGTTAATCAATACTTCTGGTCAGTATGATCAATGATCATCATGCCTAAATACATTGATATGCAGGATATGGTGTGAGATTTACAGTACACCTAGCTACATGTGCTATTTGTGTGAGCATCTCTCTCTCTCTCTCTCACACACACACAATGTGATATATATGCAGTACCAGTCAAAAGTTTGGACACACCTACTCATTCAAGAGTTTTTCTTTATTATTTTTTACCATTTTCTACATTGTAGAATAATAGTGAAGACATCAAAACTATGAAATAACACATATGGAATCATGTAGTAACCAAAAAAAGTGTTAGACAAATCAAATTATATTTGAGATTTGAGATTTTTCAAAGTTCCCACACTTTGCCTTGATGACAGCTTTGCACATACTTGGCACTCTCAACCAGCTTCACCTGGAATGCTTTCCCAACAGTCTTGAAGGAGTTCCCACATATGCTGAGCACTTGTTGGCTGTTTTTCCTTCACTTTTCGGTCCATCTCGTCCCAAACCATCTCAATTGGGTTGAGGTCAGGTGATTGTGGTGGCCAGATCATCTGATGCAGCACTCCATCACTCTCCTTCTTGGTCAAATAGCCATTACACAGCCTAGAGGTGTGTTGGATCATTGTCCTGTTGAAAAACAAATCATAGTCCCACTAAGCGCTAACCAGATGGGATGGTGTATCGGTGGTATCCATGCTGGTTAAGTGTGTCTTGAATTCTAAAGAAATCCCAGACAATGTCACCAGCAAAGCACCCCGACACCATCACACCTCCTCCATGCTTCACAGTGGAAATTACACATGTGGAGATCAACCGTTCACCTACTCTGCATGTCACAAAGACACAGCGGTTGGAACCAAAAATGTCATATTTGGACTCATCAGACAAAAGGACAGATTTCCACCGCTCTAATGTCCATTGCTCGTGTTTCTTGGCCCAAGCAAGTCTCTTCTTCTAATTGGTGTCCTTTAGTAGTGGTTTGTTTGCAGAAATTCGACAATGAATGCCTGATTCACGCAGTCTCCTCTGAACAGTTGATGTTGAGATTTGTCTGGTACTTGTGAAGCATTTATTTGTGTTGCAATTCCTGAGGCTGGTTACTGCAATGAACTTCTCCTCTGCAGCAGAAGTAACTCTGGGTCTTCCTTTCCTGTGGCATTCCTCATGAGAGCCAGTTTCATCATAGTGCTTGATGGTTTTTGCGACTGCACTTGAAGAAACATTCAAAGTTTGTGAAATTTTCAGCATGAACTGTCTTAAAGTAATGATGGACAGTCATTTATCTTTACATATTTGAGCTGTTCTTGCCATAATATGGACTTGGTCTTTTACCAAATAGGGCTATCTTCTGTATACCACCCTTACCTTGTCACAATACAACTGATTAGCTCAAATGCATTAAGATGGAAAGAAATTCCACAAATGAACTTTTAACAAGGCACACCTGTTCATTGAAATGCATTGAAATGCATTCCAGGTGACAGCCTCATGAAGCTGGTTGAGAGAATGCCAAGAGTGTGCAAAGCTGTTGTCACGCCCTGGCCATAGAGAGGCTTTTTATTCTCTATTTTGGTTAGGCCAGGGTGTGACTAGGGTGGACATTCTATGTTCATTTTCTATGTTTTTTATTTCTGTGTTGTTTGGCCGGAGTGGTTAATCAATCAGGTACAGCTGTCTATCGTTGTCTCTGATTAAGAACCATACTTAGGTAGCTCTTGCCTACATTGTGGGTAGTTATTTTCTGTTTAGTGTGTTTTGCACCTGACGGAGCTGTTTTGGTTGTTTATTTTGTTCCTTGATGTAATTAGTGTTCAGTTTATTAAAATAATGATGAACACTTACCACGCTGCATCTTGGTCCTCACCTTCTTCCACCAACGGTCGTTCGGGCTGTCATCAAGGCAAAGGCTGGCTACTTTGAAGAATCTCAAATATAACATACATTTTGGTCTGTTTAAGACTTTTTTTGGTTACTACATGATTCCATTTGTGTGATTCATAGATGTGATGTCTTCACTATTATTCTACAATGTAGAAAATAGTACAAATAAAGAAAAACCCTTAAATTCATAGGTGTGCCCAAACATATTACTGGTACTTTATATAGGTTTATGAATTTGGTATCAGCATTATTGTCTTCGTTAACTGTTAATCTAATCGATTTTGAATGTCCTTGGTTTTATTTGTTTGAGGGCCCAGTGGCGTCATTAGGCTTTAAGATGATGCAAACGTTATCATATTATTCTGGAGGCATACTTACACACCCAGTCTCATGATGATACAGTATCTCTTAACTTCAAACAATGCAATGCATTTGAATAGAAATGTGTTTAGCTTCTTTCTATTCTGGTGCTGCATGAAATAGCAAACATAACATGAACATGAGATGTCTTCTTCTCTGTTACTCCCCGATGAAACAGTAACATCTATCATGTAGTTAGGTGGTGTGTTGAAAATAGATTCCATGATCTGGACTCGAGCGAGTGCTCGGCTTGTTCTCAATGCTGTGTGCACCTGTATGCACGCTGAAATCTAAACCCAACGTGATCTATATCACAGTCCACCAGGCGAAATTGTGTGGAAAGGGTGTGTCCCTGTACCTTACAGTCAGCCATGTTGGCTCCATTATAGACTAGACCCTTTACCTCACAGTCAGCCATGTTGGCTCAATTATAGACTAGACCCTGTACCTCACAGTCAGCCATGTTGGATCCATTATACATGTAGACTAACGCCTGTACCTCACAGTCAGCCATTTTGGCTCCATTATAGAATAACCACATAGCTCACAGTCAGCCATGTTGGCTCCATTACAGACGAACCCTTGTACCTCACAGTCAGCCATTTTGGGTCCATTACAGAAAGCAGAGCCATTTAGAGAGGGGGCCATGTTCGGGGTCACGCCCTTGTTTATGAGGAGCTGAATCTGATGGTTTTAAAATGGCGTCCGGATGGTGACAGACCCTGACTGCATCAGAGGGGCTTCTATGTACCACCCACTCCTGCTGTCCAGCTACACTCCTCTATCTGCACTCTCTCTATCTGCTATCACTTCTCTATCCCTCTTTTTCTGTCTGTGCTCGGTCCTCCACTACTGCTCTCCAGTCCCTCTCTCCCTGGATCTGTTTCTATACTGTGTTCTCCACCTTATCTCTATATTTTGTTTTAGTCTAGAGCTCTCTCTCCTCATTTATTCACTCACTACATCTCCTTTCTCCCCTTCTTCTCTCTCTCTCTCTCTCTCCCTCTATCACTCTTTCTCAAACGCACGCACACACGGACACACACATGCATGCAAGCACACACACACACAGTTCTCCTGCCGACCCAGGTGATGCATGGCAGTAGAGTGTGTACATTGTCTGTGTGATGGATAGGACTACCAGTGGATAAATGACTGTGTGTTGCCTCCACCCCCCAAGCCCAAGCTTAAATAAAAACACTCCTCTATATTGAGATGGAGAGAGGGAGGGACATAGAGAAGACGAGAGAGGGATATAGGTTGAGAAGGGAAGAGTGAGAAAGAGCGATAAGGAGATGTTTTGCCACCTGAGATGAAGGAGTTTGTATGTTGTTCAGTATTGATCTTGTCTCAGGTGTTCAGTGTTGATCTTGTCTCAAGTGTTCATCTTGTCTGAGGTGTTCAGTATTAATCTTGTCTCAGTTGTTCAATGGACTCATTATGATCATCATTCCCAAGACTCTATCCTAGAGAGAGAGGGAAGCCGGGAGGGAGGTAGAGAGGGAGTGAGGGAGGGAAGGAAGGAGGTGGAGAGGGGAGGAAGAGTAAGGTTGCAGGCAGTAGATACAGATATTGTGATTGTGTTTATGTCAGTGTGAAATATGATTAGTGTTCTCTCTCATTAGCGAGCTGATCAGCCTCGTGCCTTCCCCCTCACACACACGTTCGCTAATACACACACACACACACACACTTCACACATTCACATATGCTTGAGCTTTTATTTTTGTGAGTGTGCAATAAGTGTGTGTGTGTCCTCATCTTAGCAGCAAGTGGGTGATTCCACAGGCTGTTGGCATTGAGCCAATGGAGCTCAGAAGGGAAAAGGAGAGAGAGAGAGAGAGAGGCAGGGGCTGTTTAATTTGTAGCAGTTTTTGCAGCTCTCTGCTTCACTGTAATAAAAAATGGAGAGAGGGATGGATTGGAGGATGAGAAGCAAAGAGGGAAAGAGGGAAGCGAGATAGAGGATGACATGCAGTTATTCTCCCTTTTAGTCTGTGCCAG